>NW_004955439.1:20586782-20615175 GCF_000276665.1 Chinchilla lanigera
ATCTTTATAATCTCCTCCCTTCTTTGGGCTTTGGGCTTGACTTGTTCTTCTTTTTCTAAAAGTTTGAAGTGCAGCAGTAGGCTATTTATTTGTTCTCTCTCTGTTTTCCCTATGTGTGAGTTCATTGCTCTAAATTTCCCTCTGAGAACTGCTTTCATTGCATCCCACAGATTTTGGAAAGGTGTATTTACATTTTCATTTGTTTGTACATATTTTTTAATTTCTTCTTTAATTTCTTCCATGACCCATTGGTTGTTCAGGAGGTTGTTGTTTACTTTCCAAGTGTTTATGGAGTTTTTGGTGTTCCTTTTGTCATTAATTTCCAATTTCATTGCACTGTGGTCAGATAATATGCATGGGCAATTTCAATTCTTTTGCATTTTGGAAGGTATGCTCTATGGGCTAAGATGTGGTCTATTTTAGAGAAAGTCCCATGTGCAGCTGAAAAAAATGCGTATTCTGATGTTGTAGGGTGGAACACTTTGTATACATCTACTATGTATAGTCCATATACTAAGTCCATTTGTTCACAGATTTGGTTCAGGTCTGTTATTTCTTTGCTGATTTTTTGTCTAGTTGACCTGTCTCTTTGTGTCAAAGGGGTGTTGAGGTCCCCTCTTACAATAGTGTTAGTAATTATTTGGTTTTTCATGTCTGTTAAGTTTTGTCTTATATAGTTTGGTGCTCCCATTTTTGGTGCATACATGTTTATGATTGTTATCTCTTCCTCTTGCAGTTTTTCCCTAACAAGGATGTAGTGACCTTCTTTATCTCTTTTGATTGTTTTCAGTTTAAAGTTTATGTTGTCTGCAAACATAGTAGCTAGCCCTGCTTTCTTCTCGGATCCTGTTGCATGGAGAATAATTTTCCATCCTTTGGGTTTCAGTCTATGGATTTCCTTTTGAGTAAAGTATGTTTCCTGTATACAGTATATCTTCGGATTTTGTTTCTTAATCCACTCTGCCAGTCTGTTTCTTTTGACTGGTGAATTGAGGTCATCTACATTAACGATTATAACTGATATATGTTGGCTTATCTTTGTCATGTTATTTGCTTGCTGTTGGTTTCCTACTTTTGCTATCTGTTTAATTGCTTGCTGTGCTTGAAGGTTCCTTTCTATTGTTGCTCTTGAGATTGTGGTCACTTTTTTCTCTGTCTACAATATCTTTTAGTACTCTTTGTAAGGATGGTTTGGCACTCATGAAGTTCTTCAGTTGTTCTTTCTCTGTTAAATTTGAAAGATAGTTTGGCAGGATACATCAATCTTGGTTGGATGCTGTTTTGTCTCAGGACCTGTAATACTTTGCTCCAAGCTTTTCTCAATAGGATGTTTTGTGTTGAGAAATCTGCTGGGATTCTGATGGGCTTTTCTTTATAGGCAATCTGTTTCTTTTCTCTAGCAGCTTTTAATACTCTGTTCTTTTGCTGGATATCTGGGATCTTGCTTATTACATGTCTGGGTGTGGTTTTATCTGGTTATGGCTAGTTGGGGTTCTATATGCCTCATTTACCTGTATATTAGAATATTTTTCCATGATTGGGAAATTTTCTGCTATTATTTCTGCATATATTCTTTTTATGTCATTTGTATTGCCTCCTGCCGTTTCTTTGACTCCTATTAGTCTTACATTTTTCCTCTTTGCCTCATCTTGCAGCTGTTGAATTGATTTTTCCTGGTTCCTTGTTCATTTTAAGAGATCCTTCCTTTCACAATCATTAGCTGCCATGCTGTCTTCAATATCTGAGATTCTACTTTCAGCTTCATTCAAGTGGTTTTTCCAGCTTTCAATGGAAGCTTTGCTTTCCTGGATATATCTTTGAATCTGTTTCATGCATTCTAGTTCTGTCCTGTATTTCTCATTAACGTTTCCATCTTTTTCTGATGCTCATCTACTTTTTTAATATATGTCTTCTTTAGATGTGCTGAGAAGTTCTTTCATTATTAATGTCATTTCTTTTTTTACCTGGGCAATTATTTCTGATCTGATTTCTTCTATGACCTGATGAAGTTGTTTCCTTACTTCAGTTGCAATCATTTTAGAGATTCCAGGTATGTGACTTCCAAGTTCTCCTATGTTGGTGTCTCCTTTACTTTTCTGGGTGGAGTTGAGTTCTGAGACTGCATTTTGCTCCTATGTCTTGTCATTTTGGATGTCAGATGGAAAGTGCTGAGCCACACGCTACCTAGGGAGCTCACTGAAGGCCTCTAGGGACCCTAGTTTACCTGGGCATCAGACTTATCCCAAGATAGTAGAAGGCGGTGGACCATTGGGCCCAGGATCCCCAGGCAATTTGTGGGTGCATGGCTCAGACCACAACTGCGATGGTGGGGGAGTGGTGGCCTTCAGTACCAGGGACTCAAGCCATCGATGGAAATCATGTGGGCCTCAGCCATGAACCTAATGGTAGCCAGACAGGGGCTGCTGCTCTGGGTTCCTCAGGCAGCTGGTCAAGGGAAGGTAGGCCTCATCTCTCAACCAAGAGGTCCACAGAGCCTGGGCCCCTCCCATGCCACTTCCCTGTCTGAAAGGAGCAGATGGAGCATAGGTGCAGGCCTCACCCACCAATAGAGAGGTCCACAGAGATGGGGCCACTCCCGTGCCACTTGCATGCACCCTCACTGCTTCCTTGTCTGAAAGGAGCGAGTGGAGCATAGGTGCAGGCCTCACCTGCCAATGGAGAGGTCCACAGAGATGGGGCCAGTAACGTGCCACTTCCCTGTCCAAAAGGATAAACATTTCTTTAGTGACATGTGTTAGCTCAAAGTCAATCCTGACTTCCTGCCTGTAGGCTGGTTGGATTATGACCTACCCAGACTCTGTTCCCAAGTGTCCACCTCCTTAGCTGCCCCAGCACTAGCCCAGGATCAGTTGGCCAAGCTGACCCTGTGCTTCCAAAAGGGCAGACAGTGGAGCTGCTCATGGGCATCAAGTGTCATCTGGGAAAATGGCCCTACAGTGTCACAGTGTGAGTCAAGTGTTGGCTGCAGTCAAGTACAGTATGCTCCTGGTCATACCCTGAGTCTTAATCAAGCAGTTTTCCTGGCTATCTCCCCATCTTACTCCATAGAAACACCTACCTGGGTCCTGCTGAGCCCACCTCTCAGCAAGAGCTCCCTGATCACTGGCAGATTCTAGCTCAAATGGTGCTGTCTGGATTTTATGTCCCACAACTATCTGACCTCAAATTTTTACCTCTTTCTTTGGGAAATTAGATTTCAGCATAATATGTATATATATTAGGTGTGATCAAAATATACCATAAATGCTTAAATTTAAAAGTGTATTGCTGGCTTGGTGGCACATGGCCTGTAATCCCTGCACTTCGGAGGCTGAGGCAGGAGGATTACTTTGCTGTGAGTTTGAGGCCAGCCTGGTCTACATAGTGAGATCAAGGCCAGCCTGAACTATATAGCAAGATCCTGTCTCAAAAAAAAAAACACAAAAAAAACTCATGGGCACACTTTTTGATCACACTTGATATATACTTGCTTTCCTCCTTGATTGTTTAAATGCCCTCACCTCCATGCTGAGACCCCTTCCACCCTTGTAAAGCCTGAAGCCCACATGGCAGTCCTGCTGCTCCTCCTTCCACACAGCTGGAGAATCAGCTATACCCAGTTTTACAGCTTGCTCCCTCTAGATATCTCTGCCGAGGGAGCCTGTGGGCTTCTTGGACAAGGCCCAGTAAAGTCAGTATTTGAAGAAGGAGGACACTGCGAGTATCTGACACACTCTTTATCCCCTTTGCTGATCTAACTGAACCTCACTGTGCATGATCCTCACAGACATCCTATCATGAATGTGTGAGGGTTAAAGAGTTTCAGAAAGATTTTTCTCCTTATTAATGCTCTGCTGCAGGTGCATCCCTGAGTCTCCAAGGTGGTTGATCTCCCAGAACAAAACCAGGCAAGCAATGAAGATCATTAAGCACATCGCTAAGAAAAATGGAAAGTCAATGCCAGCCTCTCTTCAGGTAAGCCAGGATCTCTTGGGTATCAAATCAAGGAGCAGCTAGAGAAGGCAGTGGAGAAATGGGGCTCAGTAGCAATGCCAGTGGAGGGCCCCCACCTTGCCTCTTGGCCTACCAGTGGAGAGATTAGATAAATGGGATAAATGCAAGATTTGTGGTTCCTAGGAAAATACTTTTCCCACATGTCAAACCTTGAACTCAGAGAGAACCAGAAACTACTTAGAAATCAGACCAGGAGCTTCTATGTGTGCAACTTAAGGTTTTACCAGCCACTGTCCCTCAGAGCTCATGACCTGTTGCCTTGTGTGTCCCATACCCTCAGGTCAGAATCTTACATCCATAACACAGTTCTTTGGATACAAGTAATTTCTTAACACTTTAAATATTTTGGGTAAGAATTGTTTCAAATTTTTAAGTGATCATCTACCTTCTTAAAAAGAATTGAGCTACTGAGGCATCCTTTTGTCCTGGATTTTGTGTTTTGCCTTTAGTAGATCTCATCACTTCAAAAGAATTTTTCATCTGACAAGAGCTAGAAAGGAGAAAATGAAACATATTAGGAAATTATGTAATGGTAAGAGTAAATCTCGTGAATGAGGATCTAAGAAAAGTTAGCTATAAGAACTTGCACAATATTTAGGATGAAGGCTTTGGACTCACAGGCCTTTTCTTCACTTCATCACACTTCTAGATGTTTGAAATGTATTTTCTTTTCCATTAAGGATTTAGGATGGCTCTGGCTCTTGAGTTTTGGATTATTGCAGTGAATGACTAGGACATTAGTCACAGGTGAATCATTGTTTTGCCAAAGGATCCGAAGTTCCAGCTATGCTAATGACCTGATTATTGCCACAGTTTTGCTTGTATCACATTAATTTGCACACTACCACCTGTGGCAGAATTACAACTCCACCACCTAGTGACTGCACACTTCCAGAGCAAGATTCCTCAGATTTTGCTGTTAGTACACGAGGTCATATGGGGACTTTGTGAAAATGTAAATTCCAATCAATCTCTCTTCGTACTTTATTTCTTTTCTTTTCTTTTCTTTTTTTTTTTTTTTTTTTTTTTTTTTGTCTTTTTCAGACAGGGCTTTACTATACAGTTCAGGTTGGCCTTAAACTCATTTTGTAGCCCACGATGACCTTGAACTCTCAGTGATCCTCCTGCCTCAGCCTCCCAAGTGCTGGGATTACAGGTGTGCACCATATTTCTAACAAGCTCTGGGCAGTGCCCATGCTGGTCTGAAGTCAAAGTGCCAGGCCTAAACCTCCTGCCTTCCGGGCCACAAAAAGGTCTATCTGGCAGTGGGTGGGGGGACAAGTTGCTTCACACTCCCCCCTCAAGGTCCTATGTCTGCAGCTCAATGACACCACACTATGCACCCCACTTTAGATATGTGCCATGAGTTACCCAAACTCTCCACATTCAAGCTCCTCTTCTGTAAAATGAGGTGAGGAAAGCAGATTCTAACTTCTGGGATTTGGGTAAAAACAAAATAAGACAAAATATGTGGCTAACCTAGTGTTAGGCAGGGCACAGGACAGGTGCTTGGTGAGTATGAAGTGTTTTGCTGTACCCCACAGGACCCTGGAACCACTATTCCACAGACAAAGCCACTCTTACTGTGTCTTTTCTCAGAGCCTGAGAGCAGATGAGGAAGCTGGAGAGAAGTTGAACCCTTCATTTCTTGACTTGGTCAGAACCCCTCAGATAAGGAAACACACTTTGATCTTGATGTATATTTGGTAAGCCACTGTTTGTCTGTTTGTTTGTTGCTTTAAAATCACTCCAAATTTATTTATTCACAGACATCCACATTAAGGGACAGAACAAGGACACCTCAAAACAATCTGCTACCAGGCTCAGCAATGACAGAGGGCAGAATGGGTTGCTCATGGATAGCAGGTTTCCTTCACGTTTCTCGCAGACAGACATGGAAGACAGCTCACAGTCACTGCATGAACATCACAGTGCTCTTGACCTCAGCTTCTCTTTAGACTCACAATATGTTTTGATTATCTTTTTTAAAAAAGTTATTAGAATAAAAGATACATTGCCATTAACCCCACTCATTCTCAATTAATATCCATGGATTAATATGATAAATAGCACAGGGCTGACCAAAACATGGGACTTTTCTTTTTATTTTATACCTGGAGTACAAAATAAAAAGTAGACTGATGATCAACAGTACCCCAGTAGCTGCACAGTCCAGCACCTTGAAGTTTGTCAGGCCACACTTGCTGCTCATGGTCACTCCCAGAGCCCAGACCCACTCACCACAAGGTGTCCCTTCCTAGAGACACAGTGTCAGTTTGGTGAGCCCCACATAGGCCACACAAAGCACTGTTCTCAATAACAAAGGCAAAAATTACCACAATTTCTGTATAAAAAGGCAGTCTTGAGGTCTAACCTCATTCTCCTTTCCTTTTCTAAATAACTATGACTCTTCCTGATCATCTTTATATATATATATATAATGAGATGTTGTCCTAGGTTCTAGGTCATCAAAACTAGAGATGTTGTCAAAATGTTTGTGTCAGACCAGAAGAAAAATTATCAAGAAAAAATTGGTTCCCCTTTGGTTTTCTGTTTCCTGAAACTTGAGCTATGTATGAATCCATTTGATCCAGTGCTTTAGAGGACTATGAACACTTCACAGTCACTAACAACCTAACATAGATTTACCGCATAAATCAGTCTGTGAAGGCATTCTTGGCTTTCAGTTTGGCCAGGAAATGCTGTCCTACTTGTTTCCCTGTGCCTGGGTCCCAGGTCACAGCAGCCATTAAAGTGGACCAGCTTATGTTAAAGTGATGGGATGGAGGGGGCAGCTGTGAGGTCACAGGGAAATGTCACCTACCATCAACTCCAGTTCTTCAAGAAGCTTCTTTTTGGGGGGTGGTATGTGTTCAGTGCTCAACCTGACCTTGGCTCTCTCCTCTCTGCTCAGGTTCACAAGCTCTGTTCTCTACCAGGGCCTTATCATGCACATGGGCCTTGCAGGGAGCAATATCTACCTGGATTTCTTCTATTCTGCCCTGGTTGAATTCCCAGCCGCCTTCATTGTCATCCTCACCATTGACCGCATTGGTCGCCGTTATCCTTGGGCTGTGTCAAATATGGTGGCAGGGGCTGCCTGTCTTGCTTCGGTTTTTATCCCTGATGGTAAGTTTATAGCCAGGCTGGGATCTTATCCCTAAGATCTTCAGAGAGGATATCAAGACCTTTTAATAGGGAGACCAATTTCTCACCCAGATGATTTGCAAAGACAGTGTAATGTCTAGGATTATCCTGAGCAAACATGCCCTCAACAATTAATAAACCCAGTTGTGCCCCAATAAACAGCACAAGAGGAGCTGTGAAGATCACAGAGCTGGCCAAGAGCATAAAACATGCACTCTGGGAAAACAGGTCATGGTTTAAGTCTCATTGTAGAACCTTCCAGAAAATTTTCTTCACTTCTGTGCATCACTGTATAAAATAAATTGGAAAACTTACATGCCATCAGTAAACAGTTATTCTTTCTGTGTGAAATAATTCTCAATGGCAGGGAGGAAAAGTTCATGAAAGAGAATTCTTTTAGCCATGTGGGGCTTTGTCCAAACACTTCATTGAATAGCAACTACTGAAAGTATGGCCATATTTTGCTGTTTCTCCGGGGTGACCTCGATGAAGTTGCCATAGCTTTGGAAAATGTTATAATTTGGTGTAGTTAACAATTGAAACTTAAAGATAAGAAAGTCTTACAAACAAAACTATGGAGGCAAAGAAAAATCAGTGGTCACTAGGAATTGGTGGGGAGTTGAACAGGTGGAAAACAGAGGATTTTGAAGGCAGTCAAAATCCTGTAGGATACCATAGTAGTAGATATATTTCATCATATGTTTGACCAAACTGTAGAGCAGTCACTACTAAAAATGACTCCTAATATAAATTGTGAACTTTGGGTGACTATGGTATGTCACTGCCCGATCATGATTGTAACAAATGTGCCACTGTGAAAGCTGTATTGATAGTGGGGAGGGAGCATACATGTCAGGGCTGGAGGGAAATGCGAAATCACCATACTTTCCTCTTAATTTTGCTAGGAATTTAAAACTACTTTTCAGAAAATGATTTAAAAAAAAAAAAAAAGACAACACATTAGCAACCCTTGTGAGGCCAAAACAGACAGAAGAGTTGCTGCCATCACCTTGAGTCTGCAGCAGTACTGCTGTGCTGCCCTGCCTCATCCTGGAATGCGGAGTTTCTCCGCACAAAGCCCACTCCAGAGCACTATTTGGAGAAGAGGGATCGGGCACCATCTATAAAAGTGCTGTGTTTTTTCCCTCAGATCTACACTGGCTTAAAGTCACCATTGCATGCTTAGGTAGGATGGGAATCACGATGGCTTTCGAAATGGTTTGCCTAGTCAATGCTGAACTGTACCCCACATTCATTAGGTGAGTATGAGGGGTGGTTGGAACCCTTCTTGTGGGGCTAGAACCACTGTGGTACAGGCAGAGGCACCCATCTTAGCTATTTTCCTGTTGTTGAGACAAAATGCTCTCACAAAACGTAAAGTCGGAGAAGGCTGTTTTAACTCACAGTTTCAGTCCATGGTTGGCAGGCCCCAAGGCAGACAGAGGATGGCAGAGAGGCTTGGTGGAGGAAAAGGTGTTCAGCCTGTGACAGCCAGGAAGTAGAGAGAGAAGTGAGAAGAAAGGGACAAAATTACACCTGTCCAGGTGACAGCGCAGTGACTACCTCCAAGCAGGCTCCTCCTCCTGATAGCACATTCAGCTATGAACTCATCATGCTGTGATCAGTGCCTTCCACATATATGAGACTTTGGGGGACATTTTACATCTGAGCCATAACAGCACCCCAAATTCCAAGCACAATAAGAAAAAAGAGGATGATGCTCAGAGGCAGCAGCTGGGGCCAGTAGCTCACACTTCATGTTTTCAGTGAGGGGTGGAGTTTAGAGACCTTAATGAGAACTGAGGACATGGAATCGTAGGAGAGGGACCACCAGACAGTTCCACAAGACAGAGAGGGATACAGCACAAGGGGGTTCTTAGAAATGTCACCAAAAGGCCAGGCGATAGGAGAGAAAAGCATAACTTTCCACTTCCAAGTCTGAAAGTTTATATAAAATGAGAACAACAGACTCATTTTGGAGTTCTGTGGAATTCTGTGCATACATCACTGTCACTCATTGAAAATAATGTGAGCAATGTTTTTCAGTTTTCCAACATTTTGGGGAAGGTTTTGGGGTTTGTTTCTCTCTTTATTTTTCAGTACCAGGATTGAACCCAGGACTTTTGCACTGAGCTATATCCCCAGCCCTGTTTTTTATTTTTTATTTTTTATTTTGAGATAGGGTCTTACTAAGTTCCCCAAGCTGGGCTTGAATTTCTGATCTTCCTGCCTCAACCTCCCAGAATGCAGGGGTTACAGTCATAAACCACCTGGCCCAGCTTGGGGAAGTATTTCTTTGGGGGGGTGGGAGATAACTGTTGCCTTGCTGTAAGTCAAAAGTTAAATTGGGTTCCTACATTTCAGGAATCTTGGCGTGCTTGTCTGTTCCTCAGTGTGTGACATCGGTGGCATCCTCACGCCTTTCCTGGTCTACCGCCTCACAGATATCTGGCAGGAGCTCCCACTCGTGGTATTCGGTGAGAAACCCCCTCAGTGGCCTCTGGACAGAAGCCTATTTTTCTGAAACCTCCATTTCTCTGCCTCAAAATAGATATGCTCATTGGTAACTACTAATTACTAGTAGTAATATTACTGATAGTGCTACTTAGTAACACTAGTATTTCTAATACTACCAGTTACTATTAATACCCAAGAGTGGACTCCCACTTTACAAGGACAGAGTTTAGGAACAATGAGTCAGAAGAATGTTTCTCTTCAGTGCCCTCTTTCCAGATCTCCACGCCTCTGTGAAGGAGCTAACCTGACCCATCTCCAACCCAAAGGCACTAAAATACACAACATTTTTACTTCATTACTCCAAAGAAAGGTGGTTAGATTTTTGCAAAACTCCATTTCAGAATCCAGAGGAAATAAAATTCACAACTAAGAAAATGCATCAAGCCAGGCACAGTGGCACTTGCCTGTAATCCTAGCACTCTGAGAGGCTGAGGAAGGAAGTTTGCAAGCTCAAGCCCAGCCTAGACAACTTATTGACTTAAAAAAGACCCTGTCTCAAAACAAAAGAGTCCGGGGATATAGCTCAGTGTAAAGGTCCTGATTCTACACCCAGTACCCCCAACCAAAGAATGCAATAAAAGGAAAAATGCATCCATGTAATGGAGCACCTGTGTAGCAGTGCCCCCAGCCCCAGTTATTCAGGGTATTTGGATTCCAGGAGAGTGGTGCAGCATTTCTCCTTCTGCCACTGCTAGTAGCATCAGGGACAAGATGCAATGGAAAGGCACTGAAGTCTGCTTCATCCCTCACCACCTGCAGGGTAGAAGGCAGCACGACTGTCTCTTCCCTGTACTGGATACTGTGGATCCTGGGCTCCTCCCTCATTCTTTCACTATCCCTTACCTTTACCCACTGGGACAGGTGTTCTGCTGGGTGTCCTGGAGACCTAAGGTGTGACTGTCGGCTCAGATTCATGCACACGTATTCCCATTTGAGTCCCCTGGCCACTTTCCATTTGAATACGCGCCACTTTTCCCATGGGTGAGCACCACTGACCTCACTGAAGAGGACAGGATGCAAGAATCTGCACTGCAGATGCACACTGGAAGCACTCACTTCTGCCCTCCTGCCGCATGTTGTCCCCACACCCAGCTCAGTTCATTCTTTCCCTCTCCCTTCTCCTCAAGGGGTTTGTGACAGGGAAATTTTCCACTGTTGTGGATTCATCAGCAAAAGTTCCAAACAGTCCCAATGAATTCCTCTACATCCCACCCTAACAGGTGATCAAATGGAACACAAACTCATTATCCTGAGGTAGCCTTGGTTTGTTCCCAGTGTTGCTGGCACTGCTGATGGGGACTTGTGCCCCAAAATCTACCCTCCCCCAACACCAGACCTGTCACAAATCTTTTCCTCTTAAGGAAGTGCCCAGCACAGCTCTAAACTCCTGCCTTCTGGGAGAAAGTTAGGGACCTCTCAACTTCGGCTTTGCCCTTGAGGAGACCAGGTGACTGAGGGTTCAGCAGGATATTTCTGGATAGCAAGTAGCTACCTCATGTTTCCATAGCCACCATTTAACAGGGCAATGCCAAGTCCAGACACCAAGGAACCACTGTTGAGCCGTGCTTGTGCCTTACCTTCCTCTGGAGAAGATAAGAGATTATAGCAGCATTTCAACTGCCAACATTAACCTAGAGACAATCCCAACTTTATTTTTGAAAGTAGTTTTATCATCTTCCCTCACCAGTTTCACTCTGGGAGCTAATAGGAAGCATAACTAGTAGTTTTGCATTTGAATTTCTTTTTTTTTTTTTAAATTATATGGCCTCATGGCAAATAGCAGGTGTTTAATAAGTGCTGGTTACTATCAACCATCATTGGTAACCAGTGTAAATGAACTGAGATTACATCTTTAAAATTCAACCTGATAATTCTTAGGAAAAAAAATCTTTGTTTAAGTTGTGGGTTTGTCTAGTTGGAAAAGAATAGTACCAGCAAAATAATTATGCACAAGTCTTAATGCTACATGCCTGACACTGGAGGTTTCACCCAGCCCAAGGCCACAGGGCTGTCTAGGGGCTTTGTTTGTGTTGCTTTGACTTCTGCTTCAGAGACCAAATTTGCCTTCTGTCAAAATGTCAGAGAGCTCTGCCTGGGGAGCACAGCGATGCTAATGATAAGGTCTGCCTGTAGGCCCAACCACTGCTGAAGAGGCCTTGTGGTGATGTCATGGGGATTTTGAATTTCTTTCTCTTTCTTTTCCTGGGCAATACTCCTAACAGACTTGCAAGGTATGAGTATATTGTCCCACGTGGCAGAAGGGAATCAAACAGACAAGTCAATTGAAGGTCTTCCTATGGTCCTCAGACCAGTGAACTCTGAACTTGAAATAGTTACAGGAGCTGGGTGTAGTAACATACACCTACAATCCCAGCACACATGAGACTGAAGCAGGAGAATTGCCATAAATTTGAGACCAGCCTGAGCTACATAGTAAATTCAAGAGCAATCTGGATTACAAAGTGAGATCCTGTCTCAAAAGTAAACAAATAAATAAAACAAAAGAGAGGTATCTAAGAAGCCTGAAAATCAACACATCAGAAAATCCTGCTTCAAAGAGCACTGGAAACTTGGTTAGTGGTTATCCTGGGTAGTTAGGCTTATTTTTCTAAATGTAAAGTGTTAAGTGCATGATAATTTGATGAATCTGTTCATCAAAGTTTACTCATTTCAGAGCTTCATTACAGTACAATACAGTTTATCATTATACAATCACCAAGTGAATCTTTGAGCTACAACAACACATGGTTTAGTAGCCATGCCCATAGCTCATACCATGAGCCAGGCATTATCTTAAGTGCTTGACAAATACTCATTTCAGCCTCCTAACAAACTTGTGAGGTAGAGTATTGTTCCATGTGACAAAAGGGAACCAGAGGGGCAAGGCTACTGCCAGACCTCCCAAGGCTCTCCAACCAGGGAAGGAGCCAGAGTTGGACCCAGGTGCTCAGTGCTGGGGTTTCTGGCATCTATTTCTTGCCACCATTTCTTGAGGGCACAGATGGAGTCCACCATGCAAGTCCCACTTCTTGTGTTCCATTAGGGAAACAATATATAACCATACAATTTTGAAAGACCAAAGCATTTATCAGAATTTAAAGAAATAAAATTATCAACAGTTATTAAAGATTATAACTACAAAGAAATAGGAGCAACAGGAATTTGGCAAGCACTTATATTTGAACTAAATGGCCTCACAATAGTTTTTAATGTGATTATGGAGTAATACTTGTGTTACTTTAATTGGCTAGTAAAGGTCCAAGTTTTCTGATGTATTTTCTTTACCAAGTGCTTTACATTGGCATGATTATGTTCTACCTTTTTATACAGTTAGGTTTTTTTCAGTTTCTTTTTTAACTCCAAAGTATCTTAATAGTGTGATAATGTCCTCTCACCTAGAATAATCTTGACTCAAAATGTTAAGTATTTCATTTCCCTAAAAGGAATTATAATCCAATGGAGTTTGGAATTGGCATAATATTTGTGATGGAAAATAGGGCAGTCAGAGATGGCCAAGGAGTCTATAAATAAGTATAGAAAAATACAGGCTGGGGATGGGAGCTCTGATTATAGAGTCTGCCTTTCTAAATGTGATTTGCAGCCATTTGTCTTTGCAGCCATTTTTGGCTTGGTAGCCGGAGGACTGGTGTTATTGCTCCCAGAGACCAAAGGGAAGGCTCTGCCTGAGACCATTGAGGAAGCTGAAGCCATGCAGAGGTATGGAGTTGAGATTCCTAAATGAACTACTCCATAAATGTTTTGGGACAATTCTGTATCCAGTTGGAGAGAAAGATGAGACTGAATCCATATCTTGTATCATATAATGAAATAAATTCAAGCTAATCGAAGGAAAAATTGAAGAAAAGAAACAGTGAAACAATGAAGACACTACAGGAGGACTCCTTTATACCTTCATAGCAAGAAAGGTCTTTATATGTCAAAAAAATTCAGACTCATAAAAGAAGGATCAGCCAGGTGTGGTGGTTCACATCTGTAATCCCAGCACTTGGGAGGCTGAGGCAGGAGGATCATTGTGAGTTTGAGGCCAGCCTGGGCTACAAAGTGAGTTCAAAACCAGGCTGAACTGCATAGTAAGACCCTGTCTCAAAAAGACCAAAAAAAATCAATATTTGCATTTACAATTTTTGTTTAATTCTGCATTGAAAAGCTAGCATAAGTTAAAAGTAGTGATAAACTTACAGAAGGTATTTTATAACTCTATAAAGGGTTAATCTCCTGAACATACAAAAAATCCTAACAAATCCATAAGGGCAGTCACAAAAAAGAAAAGGTAGGCAAAGTACTTCAGCAGCTAATTCAGTGAAAAGGAAATAAAACAACTTTTAAATGTAAGAAAATATGTCCAACATCTCCCATAATCAAAGAAGTGCAAATTAATATGGTACTAATATTTACTTTATTGCCAAAAAAACAAAGTACCTGGCACATAATCATATTGAGAGAGAATGGGAAACCACCAATCCCCTATACTGAGAGTAGAAAAACAAACTTGATACACCCGCAATGGTCAATGTGATGATAGGATCACTATAACAAATGTGCATATCTTTTACCTACCAATTTTACACTTCTAGGAATTTACATGTGCAAAATACAGGTGTATAGAATTGGTCATCAAAGACTATTAGGTAACAAAAGATTGGGAACAACCCAAGTGTCTATCAATTGGAAGAGCAGTTAAATATGATACACCATTCAATGAAATGCTATACAACCATTTTGAAAAATGAGGCAGCTTATGTACACTAATAAGGAAAGCTCTCCAAGAGGTATTATTAGTGGGAAAAAGGCAAAACATAGAAAAGTGTGTATTCTACCACTTGTAAATATATGGGAAATACATAAACATAAAAATAATGATTAAAAATAAAATGGTTAAAATATAAAACTATGATTAGATAAAAATATACAGTAACTCCCCCTTACAATAGCTTTGCTTTTTCCTTTCAACTACCCATCATTCCCCTATTTATTGCAGTTTGAAAATATTAAATAGAAAATTGCAGAAGTAAATAATTCCTTAATTTCATATTGCACACTGTTCTGAGTAACACAATAAAATCTTGTGTCACACCTCTCATGATGAAATAGTGCTCCATTATATTAATCACTCCTTAGAGTAATCTAGGTGCATAGTCTACCCTCCCATTAGTAACTCAATAAACATCTCAGTTATTAGATGGAGGGTTGAGGGTGTAGCTCGGGGGTAGAGCACTTGAGTAGCTAGCATGAGGCCCTAGGTTCAATCCCCAGCACTAAATAAAATGTACACTCAATTATCTGATGGATTGTCAAGGTCTCATCATACTTTTATTCAGGTAACCTTTATTTTACTTTAAAATGATCACAAAGTACAAGAGTAGTAGTGCTGGCCATTGAGACATGCCGAAGAGAATTTGTGAAGTTTTTCTTTAAAGTGAAAAGATAAAAGCTCTCAATATAATAAGGAAAGAAAAAAATTTATGTTACAGTTGTAAAGAGGATCAACAATAATGCATCTCTTACCGCACCTAACTTATAAATTAAGCTTTATCATAGGCATGTGTGTATGAGATCATAGCATGCATTTATGGGATGCAATATTCTCAGGCATCCACTGAGGGTCTTGGAACATATCTTCCAAGGTTCAAGGGAACTACGTGTGTGTGTGTGTGTGTGTGTGTGTGTGTGTGTGTGTGTGTGTGTGTGTGTGTTTTTCTGAAGAATGCACAAGAACCATAACATTGGCTGTCTGGAATTTGGTGACTATAGGATTTAGATAAGTGGAAGACTTTTCTAGACACATATTTTTGTTCTTTCTAAATTTTAAAACACATGAACCTTTTTTTTAAAAGTGAGCTAAAAAAAATCTAAATAAGTTTGTTTATATGATCTACTTAAATCTTTGTTCTTTTAAATTTTGTCATCTCCATTTTAGATCCACGGGTGCCATGAACTACACTGAATTTTATGCATTCTACAAACCTTTCACATTTAACACATTGTGTACTTGGGCAAAATGTTGCTGAATTGCAGTGGTCTGAGGCTTTTCCTAGAACTTATCTTAGAATTAAAAGAGGCCTTTTGACTCGGCCTGAGGTCACACACTGGAAACTCACAGTGTGGGCACCGTTGGACACCACATTCTCAAATGCTTTGCTTGGCCAACATGATATTTTTTAAAGTGGGAAATTCCACATACAGGGGTCTTCCAGGATTTTTTAGAAATCAAATTTGGGAACACTGAGGAGGCATTTCCTCTTACAGAAAATCTGTGGGAGCTGAGCAGTGGCTCTGCTTATTGGAGAGCAGGTCCTCCACAGTAAGCCACAGCCCCCACTATCCCCTGTTGTCTTGGGTCATGTACACTTATATAACTGCCTGGTTATAAGGACATCTGAATTTGAAACCCTTAATCTAGACTAGCTTCCCTCTCCCCTATCTCAGCATACCTTCCTGTGCACAAAAACACCTTGTTCTGAGGACAGAGATTCTGTCCTGTGTATGTCATGTCACAGACAGAACAGAATCTCTCCAGGTAGCTGTAGAATGAATGCTGCAGACTTCCTCATCATTGAGAATTAAAAGCATTCCAGGCTTTCCCCAGCAGCTCTGATGGAAGGCAGGCAGTCCCAAGAGGCAGAAAAGATCACAGCCATAGAGCCTAACTAACCATATTCACATACTCCATCTATGAGGTCTGTCCCAGTCTCTTCATGTGCACTGTAAATGGGGACAATAGTACCACTCCTTGGATTTTCATAACCATTAAAAGAGACAATACATGTAAAGTGCTTGGTACTTAATAAATGTCCAGGAGCCATTGTTACTCTTCAGCAAGGCTTTGATAGCTCTTCTATAAAATAACAAAACATCTACTGAGACTATTCATTAGAAATTGAATTTTAGGGGAGCTGTTTTGAGACAAATGGTGCAGCTCAGTGACATGTATACACACACTTACATGTGTCAGAGTTCTTAGTTCCCACCAGGCAGGCTCAAAGCAAGCTTAAGAGACATTCCCAGGAATTACAGCTGCTGTTATGCTGTGTGCTTACTAGTTATCTGCAAATAATATGCCTGTAAAGATTTGCACGTTGCTTTTTCTGTGTAGTATAACCAAGTTTGCTGGTCACTGAGACAACTCTGTAAGAGGTCTGGGGACTGCAGGAAGAGTTTGGCTAGAGTGTGGGTCAAGACAGCTGTGGGAGGGTCCACCTGTAGAGAGCCTGCAAAAATCAAACCACAGTTGGTACTGAGAGCTGCTGCTATTGTTGATGATGCTATTTACTGTTGCTCTGCTGTTATTGTTGATGCTGCTGTTTTGTATATTGTTGGTGGTTCTGTAGTTGCTGTTGTTGCTGATGCTGTTGCTGCTGTTGTTGCTGCTGTTATGGCTATTATTGATGCTGCTGTTATAGTTGCTATGGTTGGTGCTACTATTGCCCATGCTGTTGCTGTTGCTGCTGCTGCTGCTACAATTGCTGCCATTGTTGATTCTGCTGGTGGTTTTGCTATTGTTGCTGCTGTTTCTTTTGGTAACGCTGCTATTATTGGTGGTGTTGTTACTGCTTCTGGTGTTGATGATGACCTGGCTGTTGATGGTGCTGTTGCTGCTGCTGCTGTTGTTAATGCTGTTGTTGTGGCTGCTGCTGTTGCTGCTATTATTGATACTGCCCTTATTACTACTATTGTTGATGTTGCTAATATTGCTGCTGCTATTGAGACTATTGTTGATGTAGTTGCTACCATTGTTGCTGCTGCTGTTGCTACAGCTGTGGTTGTTGTTGCTGCTATTGTTATTGTTGCCGCTATTGTTATTGTTGCCATTGGTACTGCTGCTGCTGTTGATGCTATTGTTATTGATACTGCTGCTACTACTATTATTGTTGATATTGTTATTGTTGCTCTTGCTGGTGGTGATAGTTGTGCCTCTGCTGTTGTTACTATTGTTGATTCTACCACTGTTGCTACTGGTGGTGGTGCTACTGATATTGTTCCCATTGTTCATGTTAATGCTATTGTTGATTTTACTGTTGTCACTGCTGTAGCTGCTGCTGTTGATGGTAATGTTGCTGCTGTTCCTGGCATTACTGCTGTTGCTGTAACTGCACTTGCTGCTGTTGTGATACTACTCTTGTTGCTATTCTTGATGTTGCTGGTGGTACTGCTGGTGGTGTTACTGCTGCGACTGATGCTATCATTGGTGTTACTCTTAGTAGCACTGTCGCTGCTGCTGTTGTTGCTGCTGCTACTACTGTTACTGCTATTGTCGGTGCTATTTTTCCTGGTGGTGGTGGTGATAATAGTGTTGCTATTGTTGCTACTATTGTTGGTACTAGTATTGCTGCTATTAATGTTGCTGCTGGTATTAATGTTGTTGTTGTTGTTGTTGTTGTTGTTGTTGCTATAGATGCTGTTGCTGCTGCTGTTGCTGTTGCTGCTGAGTCTATTCCTGATGCTTTTGGTAGCAATGTTGCTGCTGCTGTTGTTGTTATTGTTGCTGCTACTGTTAGTGGTCATAATTTTGTTGCTGTTGCTACTACTAATATTGAGGATGATTTTACTTTGTTGGTTCTGTAGGTGTTGCTATTATTGCTGCTGCTATTGGTGGTGGTGATGCTGGTGGTGGTGCTGTTACTGTTAAAGATTCTGCTATAGCAGTTGGTGGTGCTATTGCTGCTATTGATTCTACTGTTGTTGCCACTATCACTGCTACTGTTGTTGCTGCTGCTGTTGGTGCTCCTATTCCTGCTGCTGTTGTTGGCAGTGCTGCTGCAGCTGTTGTTGCTGCTATTGTTGTTTCAGATGGTGGTAATAATGTTGCTGCTGTTATTGCTGCTGATGTTGCTGATAATTTTGTTTTTGTTGGTGCTACTATTGCTGCTAATGGTGGTGGTCATACTGTTGTTCCTGCTGTTGTTGGAGGTGCTGTTGTTGCAGTTGGTGGTGTTGTTGCTGCTGCTGTGGCTGTTATTGCTGTTATTGCTACCATCACTGCCACCATCAATACCACTACCACCACTGCCGAAGCTGTTCATGCTATTATTGCTGCTATTCTTGATGCTGCTAGTGGTGGTATTGTTACTGGTATTCTTGATGTTGCTGCTGGTGGTATTGTTGTTGCTGTTACTGTTGATGTCATTAGTGCAACAATTGACATTGATGCAACTGTTGTTGCTGATGATGTTATTGTAGTTTCTACTACTGTTACTGCTATTGTCAATGCTGCTGTTATTCCTGATGTTGGTGGTGATGATGGTGCTGCTGTTGTTGCTGTTATTCTTGGTACTACTGTTTTTGCTGCTGCTCATGTTGCTGATTATAATGCTAGGGTTGCTGTGATTGCTGCTATTGGTGGTGCTTTCACTGTTGCTGCTGCTGCTGCTGGTAGTGATGCTACTACAGTTGTTATTACTGCTATTGTTGATGCTACCATTTTTGTTCCTGATGATGGTAATAATATTGCTATTGCTGTTGCTGGTGTTGCTATTGCCCCTGTTATTGTTGGTGGTGGTGGTATTGCTACTGCTGTTACTTCTACTATTGGTGGTGTTGCTGTTGTTGCCTTTGCTGTCATTGTGAATGGTACTGTTGTTGTTGCTATTTTTAATGCTGCTGCTGATGGTGGTGGTGTTATTGTTACACACACTGTTAGTAGTGCCATTGGTACTCTTGGTGGTGGTGCTGTTGCTGTTGCTTCTATTTCTGCCATTGTTGTTAATACTGCTGTTGTTTCTGCTGTTGTTACTTTTGCTATTGTTGCTCATTGTGATGCTAATGCTACTGCTGCTATTGTTGCTGTTAGTAACCCTGCTGATGCTGCTGGTGGTGCTACTGTTGGTAGTATTGCTACTGTTTTTGTTGCAGCTGCTGATACTTGTGGTGGAGGTGGTGCTGTTACTCCTACTGTTGTTACTGCTATTGTTGATAATATTGTTGCTGCTATTTTTGCTAAAAATATTGCTGTCACTCATAGTGGTGGTGATCCTGGTGATACTGCTATTGTTGCTGCTACCATTGTTGGTTATGCCATTGGTGCAACTGTTGGTGGTGCTGTTGATGCTGTTGATTTTGTTTTTGTTGATGATGTTGTTGTTACAGCTATTGCCTATGCTACTGTTGTTCTTGATACTAATTTTGCTGATTATAATGCTAGCATTACTGCTGTTGCTGCTGTTATCATTGCTGCTGCTATCATTGCTGCTGCTACCATTGTTGCTAGTGTTCTCCCTACTGTTGCTGCTGTTGTTGTTGCTGCTTTTGCTGCTGACACCATTGTTGCTGCTACTTTTCCTGCTGCTGCTAATGATGCTGATCATAATACCATTGGTAATGCTACTATTGTTCTTGCTGTCACTGTTGCTATTGTTGCTGTTGGGGGTGCTGTTACTGGTAGTTCTGTTACTGCTGCTGTCAATGATTCTGTTGCTGCTGGTGTAGCTGCCATTGCTGGTGCTTTTGAGGTTACTGTTATTGTTGATGCTGTTGAGGGTGCTGCTGATGTTGCTACTACAATTGCTTATTATGCTGCTGTTGTTTCTGATGTTGCTGCTGCTTTTGGTGCTTCTATTGTTGCTCCTGCGGCTGCTGCTATTCTTATGAATGATGCTGCTGCTGTTATTGTGAGTATAGGAACTATGAAAGCCCAGACTTGATTGCTCCTCCACTTGAAGTCTGAGAGGGCTCAAATGTTTCTTGATGACTTGGTGGGTTTCTGCTAACTTCATCTCAGATTGGACTGTTCTAAAAACTGAAGCAGGATTGACCCTGTCCAGGTGAGAGAACTCTATAGGGATCTGGGGCCTAGGACAGCCCACACCTGATTCAGTATTACTATTAACAGAAACATATACAGAGAACATGGATGGGAACAACATACTGAAGAAGACAGCATTTTTCCAATGAATATTAGCAAGTCTTGAAACTTATAGAGATAAAATGGTTGGAAAACTTGCAATTTGAGAGAAATTTTAACTGCATTCTCACTCATCAAACTATTGAAAAGTAAATGAATATTGGTTAAAAAGTAACTTCACAAATTTTACTTGAAAACTGATAACACTGCCTGGATTTCTGCAACCATCATCTAACTGATGTAAAGTTGAATTTAATCTTTACCTATATTCTATGCTGCAAAAGATAGTGAAATAACCTAAGAAGAGAGATTTGTTATGTCAGTTCTACTTCTCAAGAAGGATTTTAGGTACATCCCATTCTATTATACCAAGTTCTGTCCATTTTCTTTAAGAAAATAACCACTCAGAATATATTTTCAAAACTAATCCTGGGCAAATTTTATCATTGTGATTTGTTTAATTTATACCAATTTTATTTTATTTAACTTCCTTATAATTTCTTTCTCTCCTCTTCAATTTCATTTCTTATAGCAGACCAAGAAAATATAAGGAAAATATGATTTACCTCCAAGTAAAGAAACCAGACAATCCACTAAACTAAGAAGAAAGACCATGGCTCCTACTGTGGTCTTGCTTTGATGCTGCCAAAACCAGAAGCAGAGATTTCCTCACTTATCACAAAGCCCATGCAATTCACCCATACTTACCCTTGAACTTCGTCAACTTAGAGCTATAGCCAGTGGAGTTTATTGCTCTGTAAAAGTCCCCCTACAGACTGGATCCTGCCACGATCTTCCAGCTCGCTCTGTCCTCAGAACTCCCAGGCCATTGGTTTGCTTGAATTTCTTCTCACCTTTGTATTTCTTCATTTGGTTCCTTTCCCACATGACATCAAACCAGAATATATAAGGGAACTGTGGGTGAGGGAAAACAAATAAAAAAGATCTGAAAAAACAATACAATTAGGAGAAGAGAGTCTATTTCTTTAAAGAAATAAAATACCCAAAGCAACATCATATTGTCCAGAATATATATCAAGACTTTTGAAGGGACTCTTAGTGATAGCTGAATAAATTTTAAATACATTGATCATATGAGTTAGACTTGAAGGGAATGTCAAATAAAAGAATTAGGGCACTACTTGAGGAATCACAAAGGCTTTCTATATTTGCATGGGTAACTACAAATGTGTGCTTTTTATAAAAGATCTTGAAGAAAGTTAAATAAACAACACTATTAGCATTAATAAATCATAGATGATAATTTTTCAGTCAAGTAATAGTTTTTAAATTTTGGACTTTAAAAAGTATTTTAATATTTTACCAAAGTAATATAGTAAATATAGCTCTAAAGGCTGAAAACTATAACACCTGTAATAAAAAGAAAATTTTCTTTAGTTTCTTTAGTTTCTTAATGATTTTTAATACAAAAGATGAAGGTTTAGCTCTACCAATCCCAAAGCACAGCTTCTCTCTTCCCTTTAACTTTGTTTTATCTGAAATCAAATAATCAATGTTGGCATCATCATAGCATGTAACTGTTCATAACACTTGATCCACATAGTATTCTTATGATTATGCTGCATGTCTTTCATAACATTTTTCTTTTCCAGAATCTTATTGCCTCACTTTCTATGTAGTCATCACACATTCCTCCACACATTCTTATGAATGATGCTGCTGCTGTTATTGTGAGTATAGGACACACTCTGACAGAACAATAAATGTGCCCTCACTGTGTTCAAGCACATCACACACTGGTTCCTGTTCTTTTCTTTTCCCCTGGAAGCTCATCTGGACCCACCAGTCTTCCACTCTGGTTTGGCCTACCAGATCTCCAGGTTGCTTATGCAGCGACTGGACTGAACTTTCCTTTCCCTCTTTCTGAGGATGGCTATTGCCTCTTTATACTTTGATGAGAATCACTTTGGATGACTTTGAGAGTGGGGCAATCATGTTAATTAGGATCTTTATGTTGATATGGACCATGGAGAGAGATGGTAAATTAATAAGGAGTTTCTCCATTCCCAAGATTTTTTTTATTAGCACTTGATTTTCAAGGAACCAGGATTTCTTCATCTGATATAATCTTGCCCTGAAGCATCACACATCAAGGGACCATTGAAGTCTCAACTGTGACTGGAGGAACATGGAGTTATGTTTCCAAACACCATAACTGCCTCACATGGCAAGATACTAGGCCTCACACAAGTCCTAATCACAATTTAATTATGAAATAATTTTCCCCCAAAATTATGTAGAATAACCCTCAACACTTTCTCTTTTATAGCAATGCACCCATTAGAGCTAACAATGGTCTCAAGAGAACTACACTAATTCCTTCTGAGGGCAGAAATCCCAATGTCCTAATTATTTCTTACTAGATTCCACTTCCCCTTCACACCACCACACTGGCAAACAAGCTTCTCACATGTGAAAGAGTGGGGACCCATTCGAAGCATAGCAAGGGTGCACACCTGTCTCTGTATCCTTTCTTGTAAAATTGGGTGTTGTAATCTATAAACTACATTCCCAGGCCCTTTACCACTTGGCTTTCTTCAAGGCTCTACCAAGGCATAGCACCATTTTCTTTGCACCATGAAAGAAACAGCATCTGCTGTGATCATTGTTGGTTGCCAGAGCCAGTGGGATAGTAGTCTCCATTCCTGCTCAGTGACAGTGGTGCAGTTTTAGCACCAGCACCAGTGGCAGTAAAAGTGCCCTCACCATCTTCACGATCTAAACAGGTCCTTGGGCTTCAGCCAGGAGCAGCTGCTACTCCCTACGATTTGTACAAAACTCTTTTTGCTCTCTAGCACACTTTTCTCCCTTCTTCTCAAACCATTATTTTGTAAACAAGTGTCCATATTATCTCTCTACTTGAAATACCAACTGATTACTCTTCTGATGATTAATTACTAATCACTGCTCTACTTGGTACCATGGTGGTCCCAGGAAATAGATACCTGAATATGGGAACCTGGTTAATGATGTGTTTGGAACTGAACATACTGATGGCCTTATTGGAGGAAACACTGGACAAGTGACAACACTGATGGCATCTATCACAGGCAGAGCATAAGTTATTATCTGTGATTACCTGTAATGAAACATATAAACAGAAGCAGATGTTAGGAGGCCAAGTGATGTCAAATTTGATCACCATTGTGGGAAGTATGACAATAAAAACTGAGGTAAGATAACTATTGATGCCACTGGATAATTTATAAAAAGAAAATTTTAAGACTTTAAACTATCAAGTTAAGAATTGTCAGAGAAAAGGGGTACTAAAAGATGGTAGTAAAAGAAATTCCTGGTACTAAAAGAAATTCCTGAATTTTATAGAGACAAGGCTGAAAAGCTGACTCTAAATTTGACCCAATAGGTTATAGAATCACATCACAGGTTGAATTCACAGCCTGGGCAAATTATTGAGTCTTTTAAGTGGATAGAGAGGATAGGACTCCTGAGAATTGGAATGGGGGCATTGGATGAATTCAGATGAATGTGGAAATCTTGAACCTCCACATGCCCTGAGCCTCCTTTGCCAAAAGATGCAGCCCTTTTTCTTTTTGTTTTTTCTTTCTTTCTTTCTTTCTTTCTTTTTCTTTTCCTAATCCTCTTTCTTTTTCTTTTTCAAAAAAATCTTGTTGGCTTAAACACTTTTAGTGATCTCATCCACCTGGAGAGAGGGTGCCCGGACTCTGCAAGACCTCTCACTCAGACACCTTACTCAGTGCTGCCCCAGGTGTTTGGAGGGGATACCTGCATCTGTGTCAAGGGGGAGAAATCGAAAGTCCGACTAGGGAAGATACCATTGACATACGAAAAGAATTTTAACCTGCTAGGCATGGTGGTTTACCCCTGTAATCCCAACACTCAAGAGGTTGGGGCAAGAAGACTGCCACAAGTTTGAGGCTAGCCTGGGCTACATAGCAAGACCACGTCTCGAAAAAAAAAAAAAAAAGAAAAAAGAAAAAAAGTATTTATTTATTTTTTTTTTTAATTTTAAGGATAAAAGGAGGGAAACATTAACAGACATACAACATTTTACAACATATCACAAGCACAATACAGACAATACAGAGTTACAAACAAAGTGGTAGGGAATTAACAATGGTGGTTGTATTACATATTGATATCTTCAAAGTGGCTTCTCATGAAAACAGATATAGACATGCAATACTGGTCAACCAAAGACTCATTGACAGTTTCTTTCAGCATAGAAACAGCAGATAGAAGAACAACCATGTTATCTATCCTGTATATATATACATACAAAATTTCTCCTTCTTTCCCTTCTCTTTTCCCACACCACCGAAGAGAAAAAAAGTATTTAAAATATTGTAACTTATAACAGCAGAAATCAGTGGAGGGGAAGCTGAGCATGGTGGCTCACACCTGTATTTCTAGCACTTTGGGAGGCTGAAGCAAAAAGATTGCAAGTTTGAGCCCATCCCAGGCAACTTAGCAACTCAGTGAGATCCTGTCTCAAAACAAAAAAATAAAAAGGGCTGGGAATGTTCAATCGTCCATACTCAAACAAAGCAGGCAGGGGAAATTTGAGGACAAATAATGATATGGCTGGCCCCAGGAATGCAAGCATAATGTTTAATCAGGTCAGTTTTGTGTATGAGCTCCTTGACTGAAGAATCTAGATTTAACATGCTAGCTGAAGCAACAGACATTACCTCCAGTACAGATGTCACTGGACTCATGATTTCACCTCCTGATAGACTCACTTTAAACCGAAGCTATTGCTAAACTGAACATGTGTTAACTACACTATAGCTCAGTAACACAGCACACTGTAGAATATTAGGTTTCTTCCTTTCAAGATCTTGAGGCTGACTGGGAGCTGAGGCTTGCTGCTGCTGCTCAGAGTTACAAGTATGACCTCTACTAAATGTGTATCACTCTCACCCCATCGAAAAGTTGAAAAACTAATTAAACAATTATTAATCAAGGACCATCAATGATTTGTAGACCAACAACTTTAGAAAAAATATGAGAACATTAAACAAGAACAAAATTCAGGAGACATAAAGCAAATCGATTTGACTACACAAAACAAGAGTAAATCAAACAATGTGACACACGCATACCATGTGGGAATTTGACATAAGCAACAAATATGGAAGCATATTTTTATTACATATATAAAATCCAAAGGACTGTTAACTTTTCTTAAAATTTATTTTTAAAAGAAAGAGCTACTCAAAATCAATAAGGAAAATATAATCCAATGGATGACAGGGAGTAGTCCAGAAATACAAATAGCTATTTACCAAAGATAACATAAAAATGGCCAATCACATTATTTAAAAGATGTGCATTCTCTTTGTGAATCAAGGAAACACAAATTAAAATGACACTGAAAAACTCACTAATCAGATTAATAAAATTGATAATACTGAGTAGGAACAATGATGTAAAGAAACTTTCATGCATTTCTGGCAGGAGTATTGATTGACTCATTCTTTTAAGAAAGCAATTTGTCAGAGTCAGTATCACACATATGTATATCTGAGACCCACTGATTTCGCCTTTAAGAGATAGAAATGTCTCTCTTTAGGAGACTGAAATGTACACATGAAGCCTTTCCAGAGGTCTTTGTTGCATCATTTGAGGAATAACAAAAGTCTACGAATACCAGGAATGCTTACATAAACCACTGTCTATCTACTCACCAGTTTAGAAGGAAGGAAAATATTTATAGAGGCATCATAAAAACCCTCAACTATGCGTTTCAGAATAATAATGGAGGAACAATGTGATTGCTTACCTAACTTGTGGCCTACAGAGAAGAGGTCAGGACCTGGACAGCAGATGCAAAGGGATTTTTTTAAGAAAATGTTTTGTAATCATTGCATTTTTATGTTTTCATGTGCATGTTCACATCCCATGCTCATGTTATCTTTGAAAACAAATGATTAAATCTGGACAATAGTTCTGCAGTATCTTTTAAAAGAAAATATGCACTTACCATACCCCGCAATTATACTCATCAGCATTTATGCAGAGAAATGGAAAAATGTGTCCGCAAAAATTCTGTAGACAATTGTTTGTACCATCTTATCTAAATAGCTAAAAACTGGAAAGAATCAAAATATCCCTCATTAATTGCAAAGTAAAGTGAAATATAAAGCAGGCCTGAATAATTTCTTAGTGAAGCCAATTGGAACTCAGTGAAACTTGCTCAATTTGCAAGTATAAATAAAATTTAAACTTGAGCAATTTCTTGTAAATGTCTGTACAGTATTAAAACAGAAATTAGATTCAATCAGAAGCAGCCAACAAATTTGTAATTATATAACTAGGGTCTTTCAAAGGAATAGACTACATAAACTAATGTAGTAACTGTGACTAATCAATATTTTCTTTTATTACTTCTGCATTCAAGCTATAAACACTTGCCCCTTATACTTTTTTCGTGGAACCCTGGACCACTTCTAGATTGGAGCTGCCCAATCCATAAATCATTATTTGCTCAAATTGACTAACATTTCAACATGCCTTACTTTATCTTGTAACAAGGTGAGTGGTAAACAAACTGGTATATCTAGATCAAGGATACTACTCAGGAAGAAAAAAAAAACAAACCATAGATAACATACACAACCTGAGTGGATTTCAGAGGTGTCATGCTGAATGATAAAAGCTAATCTGGAAAGGTTTCTTTTTGGTGGCGGTGCGTTTTTGTTGATTTGGTTTTGTTTTTGAATTATGGTTCCTTTATTTTTATTTTAAAGAGAAAAAACAATAAAAACAGTGATACATTATTTCAAAATAAGATAGTAGGAGAGTAACAATGGCTAATATATTGCATATTGTTATCTTCAAAGTAGTTGCTCAGATGACAAGATATATGCATGAAAAATTTATCAAACAATATAGGCCCAGACTCTTCTTTTCAATGAACTAATAGAAATTAGTAGTATAACTATCTTAACTATCTTGTACATAGATTTTTTTCCTTTTCCCTTCCTTCTTTTATTCTTTCTCCCATCCCAGTTTCTCTTTCCTGTTGAACAGTTTCTTCCCTTTTCTCCATATCTATTGTACATTTAGGATCTTATTTACTCTTTCAGCTTCTTACACTAGGAAGAAAATACCATGTTTGCACATGCTAGTCTGATTTATTTCACTTATGAATATGGTCTGAAGTTGTATCCATTTACCTGCAAAAGTTTCAAGTTTATCATTCTTTACAGCTGAGTAGTACTCCATTGAATAAAAATACCATATGTGTTTCATTTACTCCTCAATTGATGGGTATTGGGTTGTTTCCAAGATTTAGCAATTACACATTGTGCTGCTATAAGTATGGGTGTACATATATTGCTGTCATATGATGTTTTTAATTCCTCTAGGAAAATAGCCAGAAGGGAAATAGCTGGGTCAAATGGGACCGCTAATCCTAGTTTTTAAAGAAATCTCCACACTGATTTCCACAGTGGTTTCACCAATCTACACTCCCACTAAAAGTGGGTAAGTGTTTCTTTTTCCTAACAGCCCCTCCAGCATTTGTTGTTGGTTGATTTCTTTTTTTTTTTTTTTTAATTTTAAAAATAAAAGGAGGAAAACATTAACAGACAGGCAACCTTTTACAAAATAGCAAAAGAACAGTACAGACGATACAGAGTTACAAACGAAGTGGTAGGAAATTAACAAGGCTTGTTGTATTACATATTGATATCTTCTAACTGGTTTCTCATGCAAACAGATAGAGACATGCAACATACATCAATCAAGGACTCATTGACAGTTTCTTTCAGCAAAGAAATAGAAGACAGTAGAACAATTATGTTAACTATCCTGTATATACATACATACAAAATTTCTCCTTCTTTCCCT
>NW_004955439.1:20618699-20628979 GCF_000276665.1 Chinchilla lanigera
AAGTCTGCCGTGATTCTGATGGGCTTTCCTTTATAGGTAATCTGTTTCTTTTCTCTAACAGCTTTTAATTCTCTGTTCTTTTGCTGGAAATCTGGGATCTTTACTATTATATGTTTGGGTGTAGTTTTATATTGGTTATGGTTAGTTGGAGTTTTATATGCCTCATTTACTATATACCAGGTTCTGTTTCCATGCTTGGGAAATTTTCTGCTATTATTTCTGCAAATATTCTTTTAAATTAACTCTTTCAGGTTTTACACTAGTGAGACAATGCGGTGCTTACAGACGTAGTTGCCCATTTTTGGATTGGGTCTTTGAATTTGGAGGATATGATTTTTTTTCAATTCTTTATATGTTCTAGATATGTCTTTTTTTCTGAGGGCATTTGGCTAAAATTTTTCCCATTCTGTGAGTTATCTTTTCATTCTTTTGGTGATTTCTTTTGATGTGCAAAAACTTTTTAATAAGATGAGCTCTCAGGTGTTGATTTTATGAAGTGTTTCTCATGAAGTTTGAGTTTTGTTCATGAAGCCTCTGCCTACCCCTACATCTTCAAGATTTCTATCTACTTTCTCTTCCAGTAGATTCAATGTTCCTGTTTTAATATTCACATCTTTGATCCATTTTTACTTTAGTTTACTACAAAGTGATAGACATGGGTCTACATTTAGTCTTTGCAATGTAGAGAACCAGTTTTTCTAGTGCCATTTATTAAAGAAGCTATCTTTCTCCAGTGACCTTATTTGGATCCTTTGTCAAAGGTAAAGTGGCTGAGTACATTTGTAGTTGTGCCTGTATCTTATAATCTGTTCCACTGATCTACAGGCCTGTTTTTTTGCCAGTACCATGCTAATTTTATCACAGTAGTTGTGTAGTATAATTTCAAGTCAGGGATTGTAATGCCTCCTACCTTGCACTTGTTGCCTAGAATTGCTTTTGCTATTCTAGGTCTCTTCTGGTTCCAAATGAGTTTTAAGAATGTTTTCTCTAGTTCTTTGAGGTATGATAATGGTATTTTAATTGGGATTGCATTAAAACTGTATACTAATTTTGGGAGTATGGCCATTTGCATTTCTTGTTCTTCCTATCCATGAGCAAGGGATATCTTTCCATTTTCTGATATCTTCAATCTCCTTTTTCAATCTACTCTAATTTTCAATGTATAGCTCTTTTACTTCCTTTTTTAGATAGATTCCTAAGTATTTCATTATGTTGGACGCTATTGTGAAAGCTGTGGTTTCCCTAATTTCTCTCTCAGTGAGTTTGTTGTTTATGTGCAGGAATGCTATTGATTTTTGAATATTGACTTTGTATTCAGCTCTGCTACTGAATTTGGTTATTAAATCTATAAGCTTTTTGGTGGGGTTTTTGGGGTCTTCTATGTGTCTTGCATCTTGTCATCTGCAAATAATGATAATTTAACTTCTTCCTTTCCTATCCTTATTTCTTTAATTTCTCTCTAATCTTACTGCTCTGCCTAGCATTTCCAAAACTATATTGAATAGGAGTAGTAATAGTGCACATCCTTGTCTTTTACCTGATTTTAGAGTACAAGCTTTTAGTTTTTTTATGTTTAGTATGATGTTGGCTGTTAGTTTGTCATAAATGGCTTTTATCAGATTGATGTCCTTGTCTTGTTCCTGATTTTATGGTATTATGGTTCCTTTAAAGCAAAGCTAGAACTCAAAACACTTGAATGGCTCTGTGTGGTGGTGCAGTCTTGTAATTCTATCACTTGGGAGGCTGAGGTAGGAGGATTGCCAGGAATTCACAGCCAGCTGAAGTTATAGTGAGTTCAAGACCAATCTGGGGGCTGGAGATTTACCTCAGCAGCACAGCACCTTCCTGGAAAGTATGAGATCATGAGTTCAATTCCAGGTACCAGAAAAACAAACAAACAAAAAAAAAAAAAAAGACCAATCTGAACTATACAGCAAGACCCCATCTCAAAAAACCAACCCCCTCCAAAAAACAAAAACAAAAACAAAACACTTCAACACATTCTAAATCCAAAATCACAAAGATGTCTAAGTATTTTAATTTCACATTTGATTTGTCCACATTTAATTTGACAATTTTTAACAGTTCACATTTATTGTATATTAAGAAAGTATTTAGTTTATTTAAATTACAATAAAAATAGAATGAATTTTTGCATTTGTATTTCTTCTGGTTGCATAGTAAATGTGAACTGAAGTTCTCCAAAAAAGCCACATTTATATTAAAGAGATTTCAGACTGTTTGATCTTCAATAACTGGAGGACTGTAATTTTGTAGCACAATAGAATGTTGCAGGTCAAGAAACCAAAGTTATCCTAAGCTATTACTGTTAACCTCTGCAACTGAGCTAGCGTTTTTGTAACTATTGATAAAACTCTAAGTGTACTAAGCTTGGCAGATCTCTGGCCTCTACCAATCTTAAAGCTAAGAATCTGATGACATCTGGATCTTGTAAGAGAGTTCCCTGGCTTTTTAAAGATAACATCTGAACCCTATTGAGGAGATATGCCTGCCTCTTTGTAGTCCAGGTACTGTATGTGATGATTCCACCTACTTTCTTTAGGGAATGTGAAAGTTTATGTAATCCTTTTCACAGTAGTACTATCTGTTAATTAATGGTGTGGGAGCAGACACCCAGAGACCAACACTGTTGGAAAGACTAGACTTAATTTCGTCTAGGTACAGGGAGGATAAAATTGCAGTGAGATTAGCAAATAGCTGGAGGGAAGACTAAGAATACATAGGGTTTAGGGTTGGGAGTCATAATCCCAAGGGATCTGGATGGAATGTTTGAGGTCAAACCTGAAAAGATGATTAGCACAGGTGGGCATATAAAGCTGGGTCTTTCAGTATCAGAGAACCTGCAGGTCTGGTCCTAAATTTCTTTATGGCTATCAGTTCTTGTTTGCTTAGGGCAGTGTGGACTCCTGTTATTTGTGAAGACACCATGTTTATTGGGAAGGTCTTTCTCAGGTCAGGCTTGACATTCCCATCTTTTTGTTGTTATATACAGAAAAGAGTAGAGTGGGCAAAGTTGCCCATAGTTGCTTCAGGCGTGACAATGGGTAGCATGGGCAGCCTAATTGGGTGAAAAGTTGTGGGAACAAGGCTAAATTGAAAAGTACTCAGAGCCTGTTTGGGGACCAAGCTGTGGGATAGATTGGGGAGGATGACTATGTGATTTAAATCCCCCACAGTTCTGAGGTCAATGTGACCTTGCTTCAGGAACACGGAGGTATATGGAAGGTTGTGTGCTCCCTGCCTAAATGTCGAATTTTAATAACCTGGCATTCCTGGGGAAAAATAGCATCTTCTGAGGACAGTTGTCAAAATGCAGGCATTGGGGTTTATACAAAATCTGGTTCCTCATTAATTTAATCCTTATTCACTCGTTTTCTATATTTGCTGTTCCATGAAATGTGTGGTACCTCTCCCTCTGCACTTCTTGCTATCCAATAAAAGTGAACCAACTCTGGAGGTAACCAAGCCAGTTCACTAGAGGCAAACAGCTCCCAGTTCCCCCTTGTACCTTGAAATTTGTCTTTTTTGTTCCCTTTCTACCCCCCAACATGGGTCTGATGAGCCCTGAGTAAAAGCCAGTATTTGTCCTTTGTTAGTCACTTGTGCATGATTCTATAAAAACTGAGAGAAAAGTCTGAGGAGGCATAGCCCAAAGAAAAGGAGGAGGATAATACAAATAAGAGGCACAGCCATGAGGCCCAGCACCCAACATTAGTCCAAGAGTCAGACAGGTGCTGTCTAATTTCTGAAGCCTTTTCTGTCAGTCTTTTGGTTGCATTCCATACTATGCCTGACTGGTTGTTGTAAAACTAAAATTGTTGTCCAAGGAAGATTCATAGCTCACATTTCTCTGTGGTGAGGAGATCTAAACCTCTACAATTTTGAAGGATCATTACTGCCAGGGAATCTATCTGATTTTATAAGGTGAGAATGGAGTCAGCTATTTGTCTGGGGCTGTCAGAAAGATCTTGGGAGAGGGAACAGTAGGAGGTCAGGAAAGTAGTTAAACCTGCTATGCTTGTCCCTGTAGCAGCAATGGTACTCAAACTAATAAAATAAGCAGAAGTATTAAATACATGGCTCGACATTGTCAGACCTGTGTTTTAATAACAGAGACAATCTCTGGTTTCCTGAGGCAATGTCAATTTTTTGGATGAGGTATGTCATTGTACAGGTTCCAGTCCAATTAGTGGGGGAGCACAAATAGATGGAGGTCCAACAGGGGAAGAAAACACCTTAATTAGGTAAACAGAATTGGTTGTGAGTGTTAAAGAGATGTGAAAGTTTTTTATCTTGGAAAACTATCACTGCTCAGTGTTCTGTCTGCCACGTGATCACACCTCAGGCTTTTCTGAGGTCCCCTCCCTTTCTTACTTACCAACTCTTCTCCTTAACTCAGATTGGCAGATTGATTTCACCCACATGCTGCAAGTGTGGAAGTGAAGATACCACCTGGTTTGGGTAGATGCCTGTACTAGATCGGAGGAAGCTTTGCCCACAGCCTCAGAAAAAGCCTCTCCTGCTGTCCACTGTCTTTCAGTTGTGAAATGACTGAAGAAGTGTCTTTCTCCCATCCATCTTTGGTGGAACATCTTTCCCAGATGTCCAGGGTGCCTGCTAGGGCAGCACCTGTCAGGGGCTAGAGGGGTCCCTGATGTGGGGTTTGAGTGGCACCTGTTGCTCTGTTTTCCCAGTGTAGGAAGAATCTTTTGGTATCTATTAAGAGACATCGTGAGGAATGGTCAAAGGTAGGCAAGAGGAGACAGCCTGAGCAAGTGGGATATGGATGACAAGGAGTCCATGGGAGAAAGGGCATGCATGGAAAATGACATCTGTGGCAGAACTCTGTCTATGGAGCAGTGACATAGTCATAACATTGGGAGGACCAGTAAAGTAGACAAGCTGAGTGAATGGGGCATTCTGAGTAACCTGGTAACTGGCATGGTCAGACAAGCCAATAACAGTAGTATATAGTTACATTGATGGAGAAGTAAATGCCCTAGTAATGTACTGGAGGACAAATTACAGTGAATGCAAATGGGCTTGGAAGGTTAGAGGAGTATCAGAGATTATGAGATCATGTACGCGCTTAGCTGAGCTCTCGTACACAGAAACATTATCAAAATAGAACTGGAGGAGTCTGGCCTCATGTCCTGCCGGGAGGTTTTTTGCCTTGCTAGTGACAGGTAAAGTGGCTATGGATGCTTTATTGAGGAGTCAGAATGTGCCCTTTTCGTATTGAGGGTGGTACGTGACACTGGTAGAAACCCAGACCTGGGGAGGCATTGGAATGGCCATACAGGTTGCTGTAGACATAGAAATACAGGGCCAGCAGTCTTTGGCTATGATAGGATTTGAGCAGTTCAACAAAGAATGAGTTAACAGTACAGTTTTATAAAGATAATTGGGAATTGCAGGGAGAAGCTTCGAGACAGCAACCTTGGGAGTGGTGAAAGGAAGAGTGTTAACTGGGCCAAAAGTTCTAGGTAAGGGGAGGAGAGGGGTCTAACTAGGGCTAGGGTGAACACAAGCAGCGGGAAAAGTTCCATCTCTGAAGTAAAAGAAATGAGTTGGAGTCTTAGTAAAATCGAGAGTAAAATGTACAGGAAAATATATAATAGAAACAGAGGGTGTTTTAAGGTCTTCTCTATTGATCATCAAACAGGAGAAAGGCAAGGAAAAAAGAAAACAGTGTAACCTCCTTGGAGGAGAAATCTCACAGAGTGTCCTCGTAAAGGAGATCTTCTACCCAGGGGTAGAAAGACTCAAGAGTAGAAGTCTGATGATGAAACCAGGTCAGACCAGCATAGACTATTTGAAAATAGGTGAAGTGAAAAGATAGACAGTGTCAGGGCATTCAGGTGTTTTCTCGGATTCTGGTCAGCCTGAAGGATGTAGAGGAGATAACATGTGACTTTCATGAGGAGGAGAGGCCAACCAGATTGTCTGCAGGACACAGCTTTATTCTGGAGTGGTGAATCCACTGCAGGGGGAACAGCCATTGGAGTGCTATAAATGCATCTGAAGGTTCTCTTCCACTTTGTAGGGATCAGGGGTTTAAATCTTTAATCAAAACCAATTTGTTCACTAGGTTATCCTCATAAGGGCTTGTTGCAGAACTGAGAGATGGTCTCCTATGGGTCTGGCCTCCAGGCTAAGGTCTGGCCCCAGCAGAAAGACGTGGTCATATAAAACCTCAGAAGGACTATATATTGTAGGCTCTCTAAGTACAGATTCTAAGCAGAGCAACTGGGAGGAGAGAAACCCAGTCTAGAGGGGGTAGGCAAATTCCATTGGACCCCTAGCGACTTAGACACTTCTTCAGTCATTTCACTAATAAATGCTGGACCAGTATCTGATTGAATGCAAGTGGGGAGACAAAACCTTGGAATTATATCAACTGAAAGGCAGTGGACAGCAGGAGAGTCTTTTTCTGAGGCTGTGGGCAAAGCTTCCTCCGATCTAGTACAGGCATCTACCCAAACCAGGTGGTATCTTCACTTCCACACTTGCAGCATGTGGGTGAAATCAATCTGCCAATCTGAGTTAAGGAGAAGAGTTGGTAAGTAAGAAAGGGAGGGGACCTCAGAAAAGCCTGAGGTGTGATCATGTGGCAGACAGAACATTGAACCATGATAGTTTTCCAAGAGGGAAAGCAAATAAGAGACTCAAGGAGTCTGATCAAGTGTCTGTACCCTGCATGAAAATTATCATAAAAGGATTGAAGAATGGCATGGGCCTGTGAAGCAGGGAGGAGGAGCTTTCCTTGATTTAGGAACCATCCCTCTTTGGTGGGAAGGTCTTGATATTGCTGGTGTTCAGAAGGGGAATAAGCTATAGTTATGCCAGAAATGGCAAAATATTTATGCTTAAGGGTGTGGTAGGGACAGTGGGCTGCCTCTTTGCAGTTTTATCTGCAAAAGCATTGCTGGTAGCTAAGGGGTCTGAAAGCCTCTGGTGTGCCCTGCAGTGAAGGTCTCCCACCTTTGTTGGCAATAGGGCAGCCTGAAGAAGTTTTAATGAGTGAGGTTTTAATGATTGAAGACCTCTGAGAGATGAGAAATCCCCTTTCTGCCCAGATGTTACTGTGATTATGCAATATATGGAATGTGTATCTTGAATCTGTATGGATATTAACTTGCAAACCCTTAGCTAGTGTGAAGGCATGAGTCAGCTAGATTAGTTCAGCCTGCTTCAGTGCTGGATGGAGGGAGGGCTGCAGCTTCTACAACAGCATGTTGGGAGATGACAACGCATCCTGTCTTAGCAAGGGAGTTGAGGGTGGGCTTATATAAACTTCTGTCAATGAACCAGATGTGGTCAGGGTTGGGAAGGGGGAGTTAAGAGATGTGTGGAAAAGGAGATGGTTCTAAGTGGATTAGAGACATACAGTCATGTGGCCCTAATGAACTGACAGGCCAAGTTAAAGTCAGGGCCAAGGCAGTGGTAACCATGGGAGTTTCTATGAAAAGTGCATAGAGCTGAAGAAGGTCTGGGGGGCGCGTGGGAGGTGAGAGGTGGGATGAAGACACGAGCCCCTGAAGATTATGGGAGGAGTAGAGGTTGATCTAGTACCTAGTGATTTTAAGTGCCTCTAAGAGCATCAAGGCTGCTGCAGCAATAGCCCACAGGCATGGCCACCACACTAAGATAGTGAGGTCCAGTCAGGTCAAGCTGTTTGTACAGGAACTTGATGGAACATTGGCCTGTATCCGGTAGAAGAACCCCTACTGCACATCTTCTGTGTTCAGTTGTATGAAGATAGAAGGATTGGGTGGGGTCTGGAATTGCTAAGGAGGAGGCTTTTTGTAGGGCTTCCTTTAGGGCCTGAAAGGATAAGTGAGGAAAGGTCTTATGATCTAAGGGCTCACTGGGGTCCCCCTTTTGCAAGTTTATACAGGCATTGAGTAAGAGGGAAAATATGGGGACCCACAGGTGATAGTATACTATTATGGTGAGAAAGGAGAGGAGCTGTTGTTTGGTGATGAGAGTCGAGATGGGAGATCAAGCCACATGGTCTGGAGATATGGCTTGGGTATGTCTGTGGAGAATGATGCCTAAAGAAGTGATGGACAGGGAAGAGATTTGGGCCTCAGAGGGAGATATCCCTTGGAATCTAGGTGCTTCCATAATAAGAGAGTGTCTTCACAGGATGACTCATAGAAGGGACTGCAGAGGAGGAGGTCATCTGCATACTGTATAAGATGAGAGAGGAGGGGAATGAAAGAAAAGTAATTCACATGCAAGGACCTGACTGAAGTAGTGGGGCTGTCCCAGAAGCCCTGAGGCAAGATGGTCCAAGTTAACTGTTGGGACTGGCAAGTGTCCGAGTCTGTCCAAGTGAAGGCAAAGAGAGGCTGTGAGGAGGGATGCAAGAGAATAGTGAAAGGGGCATCTAAATCAAAGACATAATAACAAGTGGTAAATTGGGGGATAGAAGATAAGAGGGCATAAGGGTTTGACACAATGGGGTGTGTGGGAAGGACCATCTGGTTGATAGTGCAGAAATCTTGTACCAGCCTGTAAGAGCCATCTGCCTTTTGTATTGGGAGGATGGGGGTGTTGAAAGGAGAGTTGACAAGATTAAAAAACCATGCCACAGGAGACAAGTATAATGAGCTGTAGTCCCCATAAAGCTGCTTTTAGCCATGGGCTAGGGGTCTGGTCCAGCCTGAGGGTTTCTTACGGTGGAGGCTAACATCTGCAGCTCAGAAATGCACTGTTTTTGAGCACTTTCATCTCTATTATTAAAATCTTTCAAAACAAATTAATAAACTCCTATTTTGAGGACAAGTCTCTAGTTTCTGTAACTTCTTATGAATGTCTGGTGCTAATTGGGTAATAAAATGCATCTTTAGCATAAGTTATCCCTCTGGCCTCTCTGGGTCTAATGCTGTATACCACCTAAGAGTGGCAACCAAGCAAGACACAAACTGAGTGGTTTTCATCCCTATTCTGAGTGCTTTCCCTTAGCTTACCAAAATTAACACCCTGAGACAGGAGGTCCTCACTCAGAAGCCCCACGGACTGCTATCACTGGGGTGTGCATGTGGCCCCTCCCTGCATGCACCCTGTGCAGAGTGAGCAAGTGCTCCAAGAGCTGCTTGTCCAGTGGTTCAAGACCGTGCTTTACTTGTGCCCGGGCCCCCTAGGGAGTTGCAGGCATAGGCAGTCTCTGATTGCTGTCCACCAGCCTGCATCTGGTTCCTGTATGTGTCCTGAACTGACTGGAGACACAGAATCAGATGGTTCACAAACTGTTAATGCTGCAGTTTGTGTCTGGGTTTTGCCCAGAAAATACCTTGTACCTGTACCCTGAATTGCCTGGGGACATAGGTCCACTGGACCGGGATTGTCACACCAATGCAACCCGAGTCTGGGCCATGCATGTGCCCTGAACTGTAAGGGGACGCTGGACCACACAGTATGCCATTAGCTGACACCAATGGCTACATCTGAGACCTGGGATAACTAGATACAAATCAACAATTGCAGGAAAACCCAAGACTAAGTAGTGCTTCTCAGGGGTCACTGAGGGGCAAACCTGACCAACAGGAAAACTAGGGACACTAGTGGCCTTTGCTGTGCAGCCACTGAAGAGGGAAACTGAGCTTTCTGCATCCAGTAGCAAACATAACAAAACGAAGGACTAAAACACAATCCCAGAAGTCCATCCCACTCAGAACAAGTCCACGAGATGTTGACATAAGAGAATTTGGTAAACGCATGCCTGAAATAGCTGAAATGATTGCAATGGAAGTAAAGAAACAACTCCATAAGGCCATAGAAGAGATGAGATCAGAAATAATCTCTAAGACAAAAAATGAAATAACAATAATAATGAAAGATCTGCTCAAAAAGTCTGCAGAAAAGACATATAAGAAAATAGAAGAACAAAGGCAAGGGTCAAAAGTTCAATGAAAACTATAGAAAGGACTTAGAAAGCATGAATCAAATTCAAAAGACTTCCAGGAAAACAAAGCTACCATTGAAAGCTGCCCAAACCACTTGAATGAAGCTGAAGATAGAATCTCAGACTTTAAAGACACCATGGCAGCTAGTGACCATAAAAGAAAGTAACTCATAAAATCAACAATGATCCAGGAAAAGTCAATTCAACAGCTGCAAGATGAGGCAAAGAGGAATAATGTACAACTTATAGGAGTCAATGAAACAGCAGGAGGCAACACAACTGACATAAAAAGAATATTTGCAGAAATAGTAGTGAAAATTTCCCAAGCATGGAAACAGAACCTGGT
>NW_004955439.1:20635519-20639883 GCF_000276665.1 Chinchilla lanigera
TTATTGAAAAGTTTTTACACATCAAAAGAAATTACCAAAAAGTAAAAATAAAACCCATGAACTGGGAAAACATTTTAGCCAACTGTCCCTAGGACAAAGGACGTCTATTTAGAACATATAAAAAACTAAAAAATATCAGGGCCCCAAAGTGCAAAGACCCAATCCAAAAATGGGCATCTGAGATGAATATGCACTTCTCGGATGAAGAAATACTAAAGGCAAATAAATATATGAAAAAATGTGCAACATCATTGGTCATTCAAGAAATGCAAATTAAAACAACACTGAGATTCTGTCTCACCTCAGAAAGAATGACTATCATCAAGAAATCAACCAATAACAAATGCTGGAGAGGTTGCGGGGGAAAAAGGAACTCCTCTCCACTATTGGTGGAAGAGTAGACTGATGCAACCACTGTGAAATCAGCCTAGAGATTCTTCAATACACTATGGTTAGAGGTCCCATTTGACTCAGCTGTTCTCCTTGTGGGTATTTTTCCAGAAGAATTAAAAATATAATACCACAGCTGTATATGTGCACCCATATTTATAGCAGCACAATAGCTAAATCTTGGAAACAACACAAATGTCCATCAGCTGAGGAATGGATAAAAAAGATGTGTTATGTTTATACAATAAAGTATTACTCAGCTGTAAAAAAGATAAACCTAAGGCTTTCATAGGTAAATGGGTGCACTAGAGACCACACTCATAAGTGAAATAAATTGGATGCACATGTGTAAACATCATATTGTCTACCTAGTGTAAGAACCTGAAAGAATAAATAAAACCCAAAAGGTACAATAGATATTGTGGGAGGGAAAGAAATTGCTCAAAGGAAAGAAACAATTGGGATGATGAAAAGGAGAAAAAAAGGAAAGGAAGAAAAATATATATATATGAGTATAGCTGGGATAATTGTACTGCTGATGTCTAATGGTTAATTGAAAGGAACAATTAATGCTTAAAAATTTTTGACCAATTTTGCATGCTTATCTCTGAACAACTAATCTGAAGACAACAATATACAATATAACAACCACTGGTGAATTTCTACCATCTTGTTTAGTGAAGTTCTGTATTTTTCTAATGTTTTTTATTATTTTTTATTCTCTTTAATGGTTTGATCAACCTTGCATTCTTACATCTGGTAATCTGGGCAACTTTGTTGAAGATAACAATATGTATTATAACAACCACTGTTAATTCCTATCATTTTGTTTTGAAACCCTGCATCATTTTTGTTGTTTTGTGTTGTTTTGTTTTTGTCTATGTTGTTATTTTGGTTTTTTTATTCTCTTTAAAATAAAAAAATATTAAATAAATTCAAGGGGAAGTGCCAGATAAACAGAAGGAACAGGCACCTGATCACCAGGAGGCCCTATGAAAGGGGAGGGAGTGGCTGTAATAGCCATGGGAAGCTCTCGGAGTGGATAAGAATTGGCTGCAGCAGCAGGTGGCTCTGTAGTAGATTGAGGGCTGCAGCAGGAGGTGGATCCAGAGTAGAAGGAGGTGCTGCAGCAGCAGGAGGTTCTGGACACTGCCAGAGGAAAGCAAGATCAGTTGGATCTGTTGTCAGAGAGAGGAGTTCCTGTCTCATGAAAAGGGTGTAGTTGGAAGAGAAAGAAAAAAGATTTGAGAGGGCTCCTATGTGGTGCACAAAGTGGAATATTAGAGTGTAAAGAATGCCTGTATGCAGAGGACTTCTGACCACATTTTTAGCCTCTGGCAGTGATTGCCAAAATCCTGCATAATGTAGGGATCAAAAGTCCAATTTTCCATTCCAGGAACGCAGGGATGGTTCAATATACCCAAATCAATCAATGTAATACACCACATCAACAGAGCTAAAGATGAGAATCACATGATCATCTCAATAGATGCAGAAATAGCTTTTGACAAATTCCAACATTCATTCATGATAAAAACCCTACAGAAAATTGGCATAGATAGGCTTTACCTCAATCTGATAAAAGCCATCTATGACAAACCAAGAGCCAACATCATACCAAATGGACAAAAATTGAGAGCTTTCACTTTAAAATTAGGAAGAAGACAAGGATGTCCACTGTCACCACTCCTATTCAACATAGTTCTGGAGATGTTAGCCAGAGCAATTAGACAAGAGAGAGAAATAAAAGGAATAAAGATAGGAAAGGAAGAAGTGAAATTATCTTTATTCACAGATGACATGATATTCTACATAGAAGACCCCAAAAACTCCACCAAAAGACTCCTAGAATTAATCAGCAAATTCACTAGTGTAGCAGGATACAAAGTTAACATTCAAAAATCTATAGCATTCCTATCCACAAACAACAAACATACTGAGGGAGAAATAAGCAAAATCATACCTTTCATAATAGCATCCAGAAAAAGGAAATAATTAAAAATTAATCTCACAAAAGAAGTAAAAGATCGATACAATGAAAATTACACTACTCTGAAAAAGAGATTGAAAAGAATTTTTAAAAATGGAAAGATATTCCTTGCTCATGGATTGGAAGAGCTAACATTGTGAAAATGACCATAGTCTCAAAATTGTTATACAGATTCAATGCAATTCCAATGAAAATACCATTGGTATACCTCACAGACCTAGAGAGAACATTCCTAAAATTTATCTGGAACCAGAAGAGAGTAGCAAAAGCAATCCTGGGCAACACAGGATTGTTGGCATAGATAGGCTTTACCTCAATCTGATAAAAGCCGTCTATGACAAACCAAGAGCCAACATCATACCAAATGGAAAAAGGTAGGAAGTATCACAATCCCTGATTTGAAATTATACTACAAAGCCAATGTGATAAAATCAGCAAGGTATTGACAAAAAAAAAACAGACCTGAGGATCAACGGAACAGACTGGAAGATCTACAGACATAGCCATAAAGACACTCAGTCACCCTATTTCTGACAAAGAGGTCAAACATATTCACTGGAAGAAAGAGAGCCTCTTTAATAAATGGTGCTGGAAAAATTGGCTTTCCACACGCCAAAGACTAAAACTAGACCCAAGCCTCTCACCATGCACCAAAATAAAGTCAAAATGGCTTAAATATCTAAATATTAAAACAGAAACACTAGATATAGTGGAAGAGACAGTAGGTGGAAGTCTTGAAGACACAGGGGTAGGTAGAGAGTTCACGAACAAAAACCAAACTGCACAGGAAATTCTTCAAAGAATTGACAACTAGGATCTCATCTTATTGAAAAGTTTTTGCACATTTAAAGAAATCACCAACAGAGTGCAAAGAAAACCCACAAATAGGGAAAAAATTTTAACCAACTGTCCCTCAGACAAAGGATTTCTGTCTAGAACATATAAAGAATTTGTAAAACTCAGACCCCCCAAAATTCAAAGACTCATTATAAAAATGGGCATCTGAGATGAATACACACTTCCCACTTGAAGAAATACAAATGGCAAATAAATACATGAAAAAATGTTCAGCATCATCAGTCATTTGAGAAATGCAAATTAAAACAACACTGAGATTCCATCTCACCTCAGAAAGAATGACTATCATCAAGAAATCAAAACATAACAAATGCTGGAGGGGCTGAGGGGAAGAAGGAACTCTTCTCCATCATTGGTGGGAGTGTAAACTGGTGCAACCACTGTGAAAATCAGTGTGGAGATTCCTCAGTAAACTAGGATTAGAGGTCCCATTCCACCCAGCTATTCCCCTCATGGGTATTTTTCCAGAAGAACTGAAAACATCAAATCACATGATATATGTGCACCTATTGTTATAGCAGTGCAATTTGTTGTAGCTAAATTTTGGAAACAACCAAAATGTCCATCAACTGAGGAATGGATAAAAAACATGTGGTATTTTTGTACAATGGAGTATTACTGAGCTATAAAGAAGGACAAACTTAAGGCTTTTATAGGTAAATGGATGCAACTAGATACCGTAATCATAAGTGAAATAAATCAGATTCATATGTATAAACATATGAATATGTATATCCTCCCTACTATATGTATATCCTCCCTACTATATCCTCCCTACTATATCCTCCCTACTATAATGTATATCCTCCCTACTATAAGAACATGAAAGAGTAAATAAAATCTGAAAGGTATAAGAGATATTGTGAAAGGAAAAGAAACTGCTCAAATAGGAAGGAGCAACTAAGATGAAGGAGGGGAAAGGGAAAAGAAAGAAGGAAGAGGGAAAATATATATATATATATACACATACACACACACACACACACACACACACACACAGGATAGCTAGGGTAATTGTACTGCTGGTGTCTGTTGGTTTATTGAACGGAACTGTTAATGCGTAATTGTTTGATCAGTCTTGCATGCCTATATCTGGTCATATGTGCAACCATTTTGAAGATGACAT
>NW_004955439.1:20640218-20679063 GCF_000276665.1 Chinchilla lanigera
TTTTTTTTACTTGTTACTGCCTTTGATTGTTTGATCAGTCTTACATTCTTATGTCTAATGGACTGAGCAACTTTGTTGAAGATAACAGTATATAATTTAGCAACCATTGTAAATTTCTATCATTTTGTCTTGAGGTCATGTATCATTTTTGTTGTTTTTGTGTTGTTTTGATTTTGTCTTCATTGTTGTTTTGTGAGGTTTTTTAATTTTTAAAATCAAAAAGTTTAAAAAGTCCTATTTTCTGACCATGCAATGTTACAGAAAAATATTAGACAATTGAGTTGGAGACAAAGACAGTTCAGACTTTTTAAGAGACAGGATAAGGGGGAGGAAGGGGTAATAGAATGAGAAATATTCCCCATCAGGAGCAGAGAGAGATAGTCATGCCTGGTGTGGTAAAATGAGAGTGGCACCAGAGTCTGTACTGAATGTCTTCAGTTGTACCCAGTGCTGTAAGGGAGCATGGGTGAATGAGCAAGGCAGTCATCACCACAGTAGAGCAATCACCAAGGGGAGCCAGTCTCCTTGGGAAATGTGTATGGCTAGCACTAGATTTAAAAGGCACTGAGGAGTGAGCCTTTTTCTGTCCCAGGGGGCTAAAAAGAGTGAGCAGAACTAGGGAGCAGCCAGCAGCCGAGAGGAAGATCAGGCATAGAAAGGGTTAAACATGCAGAGCTAAGGCAGTGGTGAGTGGCAGCAAGCGGGTGGAGTGCTGAAGGCACAGAGAGTGTTAGAAGCCCAGAAAGGGGAGAGAGATTACCAGATCTGAAGTGGTCAACATGGTGGGAGCTGGGGAGCTGCCTGGAGTACTGGAGCAAAGTCCAGAATCAATGTCACTGAGTGAGGCTAGTGGCCTCCGTGGAAAAAGGCTTCAGACAGGGTACAATACCCTTTCAGAAGGGACTCCTCTATCATCCCAGGTTTTGGCACCAAATGTTAATTAATGGTGCATGAGGAAACACTCAGCAGTGGAGACTGTGGGGAAGATTAGATTTTAATTCCATCTAGGTACAGGCAGGCTAAAATTGGAGTGGTAGCCACAAATATCTGGAGGAGAGGCTAAGTGTATGAGGATTTGGGGGTTGGGAGGGATAGTCCCAAGGAACTTGGATGGAATGTTTGGGGTCAAAGCTATAAGGATAATCAGCACTGGTACACATGTAAAGCTGGGTCTTTCAGCATCAGGGAAACTGAAGATCCAGTCCTAAACTTCTTTATGACCATCAGTTCTTGTCTGCATGGATTCCCGTTGTTTATAAGGGGCACAGTGTTTATTGGGAAGGTCTTTCTCCGGTCAGGCATGGCACTGTCTTTCCAAGTAACTTTATTCTGTGTCCTCAAGGCATGGTCACTTATATTTGGCTTGAAATAAACTATTTTCTTATTTCAGAGTTATTTTATGTTGACATAAGTAAACAAATTTCATTATTTCAGTGTCCAGTTCAAGGAGTAAAAAAAGATTTGAGAACAAATCCAGCTGGCTCTCAACCTGAACCTCAGCAGGTAGATGCAAGTAAGGAGGTAGATACAAGAGGAAAGTGAATGAGAATGTGGCCACCAAACAAAGAGATGTGAGGTGCACAGCCAGTTTTATGGAGAGGGGGATCCTCTGAGTGGCTAGTTAAGGTTGGTATTGCAAGGTTCTCCTAAGTCTAATGCTGATATTTTAAACAAAATGTAGAACTGTTACTTCTCTAAGGACAGTGTGTCTAAAATATCACCACAGTCCAAACCCCAAGAATAAAACTCATCCCTATTCTTTTGTAGGAGCCTGGTAGATAGGGAAAGATACAATGAAAGCTTTCTTGCACTTTGTTAGACGTTAATGGAGAGACCTACTAGGGTGGCTAGAGGTGGCCTATGACTCTGAATATTAGGTTCAAGAAATTAGAAAGACAGGCAGCTAGACCCAAGCAGTCAGAAAGACAAAGGCAAAAGAAACTAAGCTCAGGAAGGTCCCAGGTACTTAATCCATAAGCGAAAACTACCTAACCTGAAGCCCCCCACCTATAAACCTAGCCTCCACTAGACAACAGGAAAAGTCATATTATTACAGACAGCTAAATTAGGTAGAAATATAAGCAGTCAGACAGGGTTAGGCCCTCAAGAGAATCAATACAAAAGATGGAAACACATTACAACTGTGGCTGGAGGCACAACTATTGGAGGCCAGGCCTCAAGATAAAGATAGAATGACCAGGCCTACATGCTTCCCCAAGCAATAAATGGTAACACCTGGTCCAATAAGGTCTATATAGACATCAGTGACCTCCGTGAGTGACCAAGACCTCTGGACCCATCCCTCCCTGAAAAGTTCTTTTGTTCTTTCCATGTTAACTTACTTCGTGACCTGCTTCCCCATTGGATCAATACTACCTAAGAGGTTATACTTACAGTTTTTTTGTTGATCATAGCTTTAGCCCACTACAGGGAGCGGCTGAAGTTGGAAAGTCATCACACGTGCCAGGGTGAGGCAAGGTTGGTCCAAAAGAGCTCCTGAGGCAAGCAAAAAAACAAGTTGTTCCAGCTCCAAAAACTAGAGGTGCTTGGGTGAGTCAGACTAAGTTGTTAGGCAGAGGGGTTGAAATTGACATCAAGAATGTAAATAAATGCACTAGGGTGGTTGAGCAGTTCTTTTCCTCCCAGCCAGGGAGAGGGCTCCACCAGACCTCAGCTTTCTATCTTTTTTATTTCTCCATCTTCTTGCCATCCTTCCTCTCAGGAACTTTGAGAGCTGCACAGGATGTCTCAGCCCACATTGTACTCACCTCATGATTTTGCTCTATAAAACTCCCTTTGTGAAGTAGGGTCAACGGCAGCATATTTGGGTCCCTTCCTGTCTTTCCCAGGAGCTGTCACACTCACTCTCTCTCTCTCTCTCTCTCTCTCTCTCTCTCTCTCTCTCTCTCTCTCTCTCTCAATGAAATTGCCTACCCTTAACCTCCATTGTTCCTTAGAATTCATTCTTTGATTTGGGGGAACATTAACTCAGTGTATTGGACATCTAGCAGATTGAGAGTTACATTTATTTCCCCTATATAATCTGAAGGTGCTATGGCAATATGATCAGAAGAAATCCAAGGAGAGAACCAAAGACAGTCATGGAGCCAATCAGATTCTGGGAACCTACATAGGAAGAAGAAACTCAATAAAAGGAGCTGCAAATAGCCCACAAGTATGTCCCTTTCAAGTATCTATCTATCATCTCTCTCTCTTCCTCCTTTAATTCCACTTCAAATAAATCATCTTAGTTTAAACTTAGCTTCTTTAATTCTTTACTGACTTCTGGTAGCTTCATTTTCCAGCAGGACAGTGGCTTGCATCCACCTTGTTACACATTGTTAGGCAGGTCTGAGTACAAGATCCCTGAATCTCAAGAATTTTGACATAATCCCTTGGGCCAAAGTGAGTGGCCTCTTTGAACTTCTGGAATCAAACATGACTTGGCAAAGATGTCTTTTCTCACAGAGTTTGACTCCACTTAAGCCTTACCAAGATACAAAGATAACAAATATTTGTCACTGACAGTAAAATTCAATTAAAAATGGTATCCACAGAAAAGCCCTCAGGACACCTGGATGATATAGTTGGCCTTGGGCTCAAATAGACCTTCATTGACAAATTCTTTAAGGTAGGAATATGTGAAGTAAGAGGCTGCCCTTAGCTGGACATGTGGCACACACCTCTCAGCACACTAGGAGGTTGAGATGGAAGACAGAATGGCCCAGCCCAGCCTCTGCAAATAGCAAGACCCTGTCTCAAAATGAAAGGGTTAGGGTTGGGGTGAGGAAGGAGAGGCTGTCTTATCCATTACTGGTTCAGTGGCTGCATTAGTCAGGTTTGGGTGACATTGCTGTTCCCTCATTTACATCTTCCCTGGCTGCTGTAGGACGTGACAAGTATGGCTGATGAGTGCTTTTCTTCTAGCAAGTCCCTTCTGGAAGGACTAGCCTGGCAGAACAGAAGCATCCATCCTCCAGGCGCCCTGAGCCCAGCTGTCTTTCCTTCCTGCCCATGTCTGTCATCCCCACTGGTCCTTTTTCTGTGACACCATCTGACCTCTCCTCATCAAAAATAGATGCACCAGGATCAAGACTCTGAGGACTCAGTCCCCACTGACATGTGAGGTCACAGACCTTAATCCTATAAACCAGTCTGCCTGGGTTACAGAAGCTGGTAGTCACCATCTAGAGCCCCAGAGCTTTAGGGCAGGTGTGCCAGAGGCTCCTAAAAAGCTCTTAGCACCAGGCACCTGCTCTGAGGCCAGGTAGGTGGTCTGAGTCCAGAAACTCCCTCCCAGCCTGGACTTTACCAATCATATATCCTTAGGTCTTCTTCTTTTTCTTTAGGTCTTCTTGTGGACACCCAGTGGAATTTTACTGCAGTGACAAAATGATTATTTGTGTATATCATTTAAAAAGTATGGAAAAGTCTATATTCATCTTTTCCTTGTCTATTTTATAAGCCATCTCTCACCCCCAGAAAAATCATAAGCTACCTATAAAGTGGATGTTCAGTGACTATCTTTATGTCAGGCTCAGGGACACCAGGAGCACGAAGGAGGGTACCTGAGCTCCCAGAACTCACGGTCTGAGGGACCAAAGTCCCAGCACTGTACACCATGAAGCTGAATTACAACTGCTGTGTGAGCCATGTTGCTGTTACATCACACTCAGAGCACAGACCAGGATGAGTGTTGCATGGATCTTTTGTACCCCTCTATAATGCATAATAATGTAGAATGTTCCACTAGGAACTGGGACATGATAAAGTTTGGAAATGAGTTTTTTTTTTTTTTCCACAGGAGGACAAACAAAGGGAAATGAATGATGATAACGCAATGTGATCAAAGCTCCTTCAGAAGAGGAAGAAAAAGTCTGGGGCGCCCAAAATCAGAGCTGGGTCCTACCCACTGAGCTGGGAGAAATCTGTCCTGGGAGATAAAATTCAGCTACGATGATAACATCAGCAGGTTTTTCCAAATAAAGAATCTGAGCCAGGGTCATGGTAGGGACCAGGTAGGAGGAGGTGAAAAGAGAGGGGATAGATAAGAGATTTAGAGAGGAAAAAGTGATGGCTGATTAAATGTGTGATGAGAGGTTAAATGAGGATTTCAAGACAAGTATAGGAAATGGAATAATTCCATAATAATCTTCTAGAAAATAAACTAGAAACTAGTCCCAAGTACTCAGCATCCTGGACACATTTAGTAAGGGGCAAATATCCAGAGGCAGTACTACACATCTTGAGATTATCAGCATGATAGAATAACTTTTGTACATACAATAATCAGTATAAAAACAAGTTTAAGTACATTAATAAGACTCTTTCTGAAAGATATAGATATGTGTATGTACAGACCTCTAAATGAAATATAATTTAGCTTTACTCATTTTAAAAACTGATTTATGTAGGTAACTGTGGCTAATCTTATGTGTGCACTCATGTTATAGGACAACCCTGGTAAATATGATTTCATTTCATTTTTTTATTTGTTTTAAAGAGAATTACAAAAATAACAAACTAGAAATAACAAACAAAATTCCACATGAATTTTAGAAATGTTTTCTCTAGATCTGTGAGGTATACTAATGGTATTTTCAACTGGAATTCAATTGAACCAGTACAACAATTTTGGGAGCATGGTCATTTTCACAATGTTGGTTCTTCTTATCCATGAGCAAGGAATATCTTTCCATTTTCTGAAATCCCCTTTGATCTCTTTTTTCAACAACATAGATTATAATAAAAAAAGCAAAAACAATAAAAGTGATAAGGAGTTTCAAAACAGACTGGTAGGAATTAACAGTGGTTATTATATTACATATTGTTATCATCAACGAAGTTGCTCAAATTACCAGCTGTAAGAATGCAAAGTGAATCAAATCATTAAAAAGAATAAAAATAGTAAAAAATAATATTAGAACTAATACAGCTTTACTAGACAAGATGATAAGATTCAACAATGGTTGTTATATTGCATACTGTTGTGTTCAAGATTGTTCAGATTATTAGATATAAGCATGCAAAATTAGTCAAAAAATTTTAAGCATCAACTGTTCCTTTCAGTACACCATTACAAATCAGTGCAATTATCCCAGCTATCCTTCTGTATCTATATACCTATCTATCCATCTATAGGTGATAGATAGATGATAGATAGATAGATATAGATAGATAGATAGATAGATAGATAGATAGATAGATAGATGATAGAGACATAGAAGGACAGCTGGGATAATATATATATTTTCCCCTTCTTTCTTTTTTTCTCTTTTTCCTCATCCCAGTTGTTTCCTCCTTTCAGCAATTTCTTTCCACTTCATAATATCTATTAAACATTATGGGTTTTATTTATTCTTTCAGGCTCTTACACTAGGAAGACAATATGATGTTTACACATGTGGGTCCGATTCATTTCACTTATGAGTATGGTATCTAGTTGCATCCATTTACCTAAAAAAGCCTCAAGTTTGTCTTTCTTTATAGCTCAGTAATACTCCATTGTATAAAAATACCTCATCTTTTTTATCCATTCCTCAGTTGAGGGACATCTGGGTTGTTTCCAAGATTTAGCTATGTCAAATTGTGCTGCTGTAAACGTGAACGCACATATATCACTGTGGTATGATGTTTTCAATTATTCTGGAAAAATACCCACAAGGGCAATAGCTGAGTTGAGTGAGACCTATACTCCTAGTTTTGTGAGGAATCTCTACACTGATTTCCACAGTGGTTTCATTGGTCCACACTACCACCAGCAGTGGAGAAGTGTTCCTTTTTCCCCACAGCCTCTTCAGAATTTCTTATTGGTTGATTTCTTGATGATAGCCATTCTTTCTGGGGTGACATGGAATCTCCGTGTTGTTTTAGTGTACTTTCATATATTTCTCGAATGACCAATGATGTTGAACATTTTCTCATATATTTATTTGCCATTTGAATTTCTTCATCTGAGAATTGTGTATTCATCTCTGATGTCCATTTTTGGATTGGGTCTTTGAATTTTGGGGACCTGATTTTTTTAATTCTTTAAGTGTTCTAGAGAGAAGTCCTTTGTCTGAGCAGCAGTTGGCTAAAATTTTTTCCCAATTAGTGAATTTTATTTTTACTTTGTTGGTGATTTCTTTTGATATGCAAAAATATTTCAGTAAGATGAGATTCCAGTTGTTGATTCTTTCAAGTATTTCTTATGCAGTTTGGCTTTTGTTCATGAACTCTCTGCCTACCCCTACATCTTCAAGATGTCTATCTACTTTCTCTTCCAGTAGATTTAGTATTTCTGTTTTAATAATTACAGCTTTGATCCATTTTGACTTTAGTTTACTGCATGGTGATAGACATGGGTCTAATTTTAGTCTTCAGCATGTGGAAAGCCAGTTTTTTTAACACCATTTATTAAAGAGGCTATCTTTCTTCCAGTGAAAGTTTGGCCCCTTTGTCAAAGATAAGGTGACTAAGTATGTTTGTAGTTGTGTCTGCATCTTCTAGTCTGTTCCACTGATCTTAAGGTCTGGTTGGTTGTTTTTTTGTTTTTGTTTTTGTTTTTGTTTTTTTTGCCAGTACCACGCCGATTTTATGACATTAGCTTTGTAGTATAATTTCAAGTCAGGGATTGTGATGCCTCCTGCCTTTCCTTTGTTGACCAGGATTGTTTTTGCTGTCCTAGACCTTTTCTGGTTCCAAATGAATTTTAGAAATGTTTTCTCTAGATCTGTGAGGTATATTAATGGTATTTTTAATTGGGATTGCATTGAACCAGTACAACAATTTTGGGAGTATGGTTATTTTCACAATGTTGGTTCTTCCTGTCCATAAGCAAGGAATATCATTCCATTTTCTGAAATCTTCTTTGACCTCTTTTTTCAGAGTAGTGTAATTTTTCATTGTATAGATCTTTACTTCCTTTTTTAGGTTGATTCCTAAGTATTTCATTATGTTGAATGCTATTGTGAAAGCCTTGGATTCCCTAATTTCTCTCTCAGTGTGTTTGCTTTTTATGTACAGGAATGCTATTGATTTTTGAATATTGATTTGTATTTAGCTCTGCCACTGAATTTGGTTATTTTTTTACTTTAAAAATAAAAGGAGGAAAACATTAACAGACAGACAACATTTTACAAAATAGCAAAAGAACACTACAGACAATATGGAGTTACAAACAAAGTGGTAGGGAATTAACAATGCTTGTTGTATTACATATTGATATCTTCAAAGTGGTTTCTCATGAAAACAGATATAGACATGCAATACTGATAAACCAAGTGAATTTGGTTATTGAATCTATAAGCATTTTGGTGGAGTTTTTGGGTCTTCTCTATAGAGTACAATATCATCTGTGAATAGTGATATTTTCACTTCTTCCTTTCCTATCCTTATTAATTTTATTTCTCTCTCTTCTCTAATTGCTCTGGCTAATATTTCCAGAAATATATTAAATAGGAGTGGTAACAGTGGACATCCTAGTTCCTGATTTTGAAGTGATAGCTTTCAGTTTTTGTCCATTTAGTATGATGTTTCCTGTTGGTTTTTCATAGATAGCTTTGATCAGAAAGAGGTAAAGACTATCTATTCCAATTTTCTGTAGGGTTTTTATCATGAATGAGAGTTGGACTTTATCAATAGCTTTTTCTGCCTCTATTGAGATGATCATGTGATTTCTCTCTTTGGCTCTAATGATATGATGTATTACATTAATTGATTTGTGTATATTAAACCATCCCTGGATTCCTGGGTGAATCCCACTTGGTCATGATGTATAATCTTCTTGATGAATTGCTGCATTCTGTTTGACCCTATTTTATTGAAAATTTTTGCATTTATATTCACTAAAGAGATTGGCCTATAGTTCTCTTTTTTGTTTGAGTCTTTATCAGTTTTGATACCAGGGTAACACTTGCCTCCGGGAATGAGTTAGGGAGAATTGTTTTCTGCTCAATTTCATTAAAGTATTTGGAAAGAATTGGCATTAAATCTTCTCTAAATTTCTCGTAGAATTCAGCTGTGAATCCATCGGGACCTGGGCTTTTCTTTGTTGGTAAGATTTTATTACATTTACAATATCGCTGGCTGATATTGAGTTAATCAGGATTTTTCATATTTTCTTGATTCAGCTTTGGTAATTCATATGGATCTAGGAATCTAACTATTTCTTCTGTGTTTTCTATTCTATGACAGTAAAGGTGTTCAAAGAAGTGCTGATGATCTTCTGAATCGCTACAGGATCTGTAGTGATATCATCCTTTTCATTCCTTATTGCATGAATTTGAGTTTTTCTTTACTTTTTTGATAAAGTTGGCTAGATGTTTGTCAATTTTATTTGTTCTTTCAAAGAATGAACACTTTGATTCATTAATTCTTTGTGTTGTTTTCTTGTATTATGTTCATTTCTGCTCTGATCTTTATAATTTCCTGCCTTCTTTGGGCTTAGGGCTTCACTTGCTCTTCTTTTTCTAGAAGCTTAAGGTGAAGCATAAGGTTTTTTATTTTTGCTCATTCTGTTTTCCTGATGTGGGAATTCATTACTATAAATTTCCTTCTGAGGACTGCTTTCATTGTTTCTCACAGGTTCTGGTAAGTTGTATCTGCATTTTAATTTCATTGTAAATATTGTTTAATTTCTTCTTTAATTTCGTCTGTGACCCATTGTCTGTTCAGGAAGATGTTATGTAATTTCCATATGTTTATATGTTTTTGCAATTTCTTTTGTCAGTAACTTCCAATTTCGTTGCACAATGGTACAATAGGGTGCATGGTTAATTTCAATTCCTTTGCATTTACTTAAGCATGTTCTGCAGGTTAGTATATGGTCTATTTTAGAGAACATCCAGTGTGCTGCTGAGAAAAGTGTGTATTCTGATGTTGTTGGGTGGAACACTCTATAAAGCTCTACTAAGTCCATTTGCTCACACGTTTGGTATAGTTCCGTTATTTCTTTGCTGATTTTTTGTCTAGTTGTACTATCTCTTTGGCAATGGGGTGTTAAAGTCCCCTGTTAGAATTGTGTTACTGCTTATTTGAATTTTTACATCTGTTAAAATTTGTCATATAGTTGGATGCTCCTGTATCTGCTGCACTGAAATTTATGATAGTCATCTCTTCCTCCTACAGTTTTCCCCTAACAAGTATGTAGTGACCTCCTCTGTCTCTTTTGATCATTTGTGGTTTGAAGTTCACATTTTTTGCAAACAGAACAGCTACCCCTCCTTTTTTCTGGGTTCCTGTCACATGGAATATTGTTTCCCATTCTATGACTTTCAGTCTATGGATTTCCTTTTGAGTTAAATGTGTTTTTTGTATACAGCATATTGTTGTGTTTTGTTTCTTGATCCAGTCTGCCAGTCCACTTCTTTTGATTGGCCTGTTGAGACTGTATATGGTGATAGTTATAACTGATATGTCTTGGCTTATCTTTGTTATGTTATTTTCCTGCTGTTGGTTCCTCCTTTTCCCCTCTGTTTAATTACTTGCTCTGCTTGATGGTCCCTTTCTCTTTTTGTTCTTGAAATGGTGGTTATTTTTATATCTTTCTAGAATATATTTTAGTACTCTTTATAAGGTTGATTTGGCACTCATGAATTTCTTCAGTTGTTCCTAATCATGGAAATATTTTTATTTCCTCATGAATTTGAAATGATAATTTTGCTGGGTAAATCAGTCTGGGCTGGAAGGGGTCTTCTTTCAGGACCTGAAATACTTCACTCCAAGCTCTTCTTGACTTGATGGTTTGTGTTGAGAAATCTGCCGCGATTCTGATGGGCTTGTCTATAGGTGATCTGTTTCTTTTCTCCAACAGCTTTTAATATTCTGTTCTTTTGATGAATTTCTGGGATCTTGGTTATTATATGTCTGGATGCAGATTTATTTTGGTTATGGCTAATGCAATGCTACATGCCTCACTTTTCTGTATGTCAGATTCTTTTTCCATGCTTGGGAAATTTACTGGTGTTACTTCTGCAAAAAGTCTTTTTATATTATTTGTGTTGATTCCTGCTGTTTTGTTGATATGTATTCATCATACATTGTTTTTATTTGCATCATCTTGCAGCTGTTGAATTGTTATTTCTTGATTCCTTGTTATTTTTAGGAGATCTTTTCTTTCACAGTCATTAGTTGCAATGCTATCTTCACAGTCTGAAGGTCTATTTTCAGCTTCATCCAAGTGGTTTTCACCAGCTTCTGATGGAATTTTTAGTTTCCTGGATATCTGTTTGAATCTGTATCATGCGTTCTAATTCTTTCCTGTGTTGTTCATTCAAGATTTCCATCATTTTTCTCTGTGCTTCTATTTTTTTATCTATATCTTCTTTAGATGTGCTGAGCATTTCTTTCATTATGGTTATCATTTATTTTTTTACCTGAGAGATTATCTGTCATCTGATGTCTTCTATGGCCTGATGAAGTTATTTCTTTATTTCAGCTGCTACCATTTCAGAAATTTCAGGTGTATGACTTCAAAGTTCTTCTGTGTCAATGTCTCCTGGACTTGTCCTGGGTGGAATAGAGGTCTGAGATTCATTTTGCTCCTTTGTTTTGTCATTTTTGGAGATCTCAAAGTTTCCTGGAGCTCAGCCTCACTCCCACAATGGTGTTGGTGTGATGGGGCAAGGATTGCAAGGTCTCTAGGGCTCAGCATGGCTCCCACAATGGTGGGGCGGGGGGCAGGGTGCATTCACCAATGTTCCCAAAGTTTTCCAGGGCTCAGTTGGCAGAAACATGGAAGTATCTGAAGCAGCAGTGAGGGGACAAGATTGGGTTCTGGAGAACTCCACCAACAGATGACTAGTCCTGGGCCCCACATACAGAGGCCAAGATAGGCTCCATGCCCAACACAATTCCCATGACAAACCTGCTGGAGTACACAGCATGTCTAGGAACAGACTCTATCACAAAATTGTAAACCCAAGAGGTATTTTACTACTTTTATTCTCCTTTGTTTGTCTGATTGACTATCCCTTTCCTTTCTGGTTCAATGTCACCTTGTTTGATTCTGTATTTTGTGGCTGTTTTTGTTTTGAGGTTTTTTTCCTCTCTGTTTCTCTAGTCTCCTTTTTTCCTTTCTTTTCTTCTTTTCTTTTTCCTTTTCCTTCTGGTTTTTTCTTCTTTTTTCACTATTTAGGTTTCTTACCTTTCTTTTTCATTTTCATCCATTAATCCTCTTTCTTTCCTCAATTACTTCTTGAATTTAAACTTTCAAGTGAGTAAACATTTTCTCTTCCCTTTCTCATTACTCCTTTACATTCTATTTCATTCTTTCCATCCTATGTCCTCCAGTTTCCCACAACTCAGGTTATCGTCCTTTGACCTCTAGCCTTCACTCTGCTGTATTTCACCTCATTCATCACTTTATCCTGTCTGCTACACATCTTAACCCTCCAGCCCACTCTAGTATGGTAAAATCACTCCACTAAGAGGAAAATCACTACATACAAGTATGTGATATATGTTTGATTTTGTTATATAACTTTAGAGTTTGCTCCTGTAGTTGGAGGTAGCAGGTTAACAGCTATCATAGGTCATCAGTAGTCAAGTGGTACTTGAAACTATTGTTATTACTAACTGTACTATTTTAGCCAGGATATCAGACATAATCAGTTTTTCTCCCATGTATGATAATACTGTGACTGTATGGGGTCATAGTCATCACCACAGCCCAGTATCAAAAGATTAGGTGCTGAATTAAATAGTAATCTTACATCCTTAGCAAACTGGGAAGGTAGGTTCTTGGGATAGCTATAAAGAACCACCTACATCTAGAAGACATCCTTGAAGAACAGACATCTCCTAGATAAACCTCAGTACTATTGATAAAGTTAACTATCATGAGAAGTTGACAACCATCAACATAGAAAACAAAATAAAATAGAAAATGACAAGATGCAGAAGCAAAATACAACCCCATACCCATAGCCCAACCAAGATAAGGCCAGAACACATTGAGATAGATGAAATTGGAAGTTAGTAATAATGGAACCAGAAGTGAAAGAACAAGTGGAAAAGGCTATAGAGAAAATGATCTGTCAGGTACAAAAGTAAATAATGCTTAAAATCAAAGATATTAGAGAACACATAGATAAAAGAATAGATGAGCTTAGAAAAATGATGGAAACAAAAAAGCCCAACATAAGAAAGAAAAAGAATCCATGAAATGGATCCAAATGATATTCAAGAGATTAAAACCTCCACTGAAAAAAATATATACAACAGATTGAATGATGGGGAAGACAGAATATCAGATCTTGAAGATAGATTTACAGCTAGTGACCACGAAAAGAAAGATATCCTAAAAATGGAAAGATACCATAAAAAAAATCAACCCAACACCTACAAGATGAAGCAAAGAAGAATAACATAAGATTGACTGGGTCACAGACAAGGCTGGGGACAGCACAAAAACCATAAAAAAAAAAACCTCCACAGAAATAATGGCAGAAAACTTCCCAAGTATGGATAAAGAATTTGACATACAAATAAATAAAATACATAGAAGTTCTAACAGGGGAGGCCTCAGTGAGCTGCCTGGAAGCCCAGATCCTCTGGCTCTGCCCCCTGCCACCATTGCCAGGAGGGGCCTTGGACTTAGGAAGGCTCAGTGAGCTGCCTGGGGGCCCAGATCCTCCTGCCCTGTCCTCTGCCATCACCACGGGAGGGGTCTTGGACTGAGGAGGCCTCAGTGAGCTGCCTGGGAGCCCAGATCTTCCAGTCCCACCCCCTGCCACCACCCCTACAAAGGGCCTTGGATCCAGGAAGCCTTGGTGAGTGGTCTGGGTGCTGGAGTCCTCTGGCTCCACCCCCCCATCAACACCTCAAGAAGGGGCCCTGGACTCAGGAGGCTTCAGTGAGCTGTCTGGGAGCCTGGTTCCTCTGGCTCTGGCCCCTGCTGCCATCTTTGGGAGGGTTCTTGGATCAAGAAGCCCTCGTGGGCTGTCTGGGTGCCCAGGTTCTCTGGCTGTGCACCTCACAGCCACCATGGGAAGTGGCGGTGGACTCAGAAAGCCTTGGTGATCTGTATGGGAGTCCAGAACTCCTGTCTTTCCCTCCCGTTGCCATCTCAGGAATGAAGCTCAACCCCCAGAAACCTAGGGAAATTTGAAAATGACAAAAAAGAAGAAACAAAATGCAATCAGGGCCAAACACCCCACCCAAAACAAGTCCAGGAAACATCAACATGGAAGAACATGGAAGTCACACACCTGAAATCTCTGAAATGATAACAACTGAAATAAAGAACCCACAACATCAGGCTATAGAGGAAATCAGATCAGAAATAATTGCTCAGGTAAAAAAGAAATGACAATAATAATGAAAGAATTGTTCAGTTTATCAAAAGAAGATATAGATAAAAAATAGAGGAAAAAATAGAGGAGCACAGAAAAATGATGGAAACCTTGAATGAACAGTATAGGAAAGAATTTGAATGCATGAAGCAGATACAGGGGACTGGGGATTTAGCTCAGCGGCACAGCACCTGCCTGGCAAGCACAAGGTCATGAATTTGATTCCCGGTACCAGAAAGAATTTGAATGCATGAAGCAGATACAGGGGACTGGGGATTTAGCTCAGCAGCGCAGCACCTGCCTGGCAAGCACAAGGTCATGAATTTGATTCCTGGTACCAGAAAAAAAAGAAAAAGAAACAGATACAAAGAGACATTCAGGAAATTAAACATTCCATTGAAAGCTGGAAGAACTACTAGACTGAAACAGAAGATACATTCTCAGACCTTGAAGACAGCATTACAGTGAGTGATTGTGAAAGAAAAGCTCTCTTCACAATGACAAAGGAACAGCATATAACAATTCAACAGCTGCAAGATGAGCAAATAAACACAATATAAAGCTGATAGATGTCAACAAAAAGCAGCAGGCAACATGAATGCCATAAAAAGACTATTAGCAGAGGTAATAGCAGAAAATTTTCCAAGCATAGGACAAGAACCTTATATACATATAAGTGAGGCATATAGAACCAAAATTAGCCAGAACTAAAGTAAATCTACACCCAGACACATAATAATCAAGATTCCAGATATTCAGCAAAAGAACAGAATATTAAAAGCTGTTAGAGAAAAGAAAAAGATCACTTATAAAGGAAAGTGCATCAGAATCATGCATATTTCTCAAAATAGACCATCAAGTCAAGAAGCGCTTGGAGTCAAGTATTTCAGGTCCTGAAAGAAAACAACTTGTAACCCAGATTGATGTACCCTACAAAGCTCTTTCAAAATTGATGGAGAAATATATTACTTCCATGACAAAGATCAATTGAGGAAATTCATGAGTGCCAAACCAATCCTACAAAGAGTACTGAAAGATATTCCACAAAGTGATAAAAATGACCACAATCTCAAGGCCAACAATAGAAGAAAAACTACCAGCAAGATAAGCAGTTAAACAGAGGGGGAAAGTACAGGACCAACAGTGGAAAATAACATGACAAGGATAAGTCAATACATATCAGTAATAATTAATGTAAATGGCCTCAATTCACCAAAAAAAAAGAAATAGACTGGCAGAGTGGATCAAGAAACAAAAGCCAACAATATGCTGTATACAAGAAACATATTTAACTCAAAAGGAAATCTGTAGACTGAAAGTAAAAGATGGAAAATAATACTCCATGTGACAGAAACCCAGACAATGTCAAGAGTAGCTACTCTGCTTGCAGACAAGGTGAACTTCAAACCATGTATGATCAAAAGAGATAAAGAAGGTCACTATATTCCTGTTAAGGGAAAACTGCAAGAGGAAGAGCTAATAATCATAAATATATACACACCAAATGTAGGAACACCCAATTCTTTAAGGCAAATTTTTACAGACATGAAAAATCAAATAAGTCATAACACAATTATAACAGGGGATTTTAAAACCCCACTGTCACAAAGAAATAGATCAACTAAAGTATCAGCAAAGAAATAACAGAACTAAACCAAATGTGTGAACAAATGGACTTAGTAGTCCTTTACAGAGTATTCCAACCAACAAAAGTAGAGTGCATATTCTTCTCAGCTGCACGTGGGACATTCTCTAAAATAGACACATGCTAGCACATAGAATATACTTATGTAAATGCAAAGGAACTCAACCTATCCCATGCATGTTATCGGGCCATAGTGCAATGAAACTGGAAATAAATGATAAAAGAAATCTAAAAACTCCATAAACACATGGAAATTAAATAACACCCTCTTAAACAACCAATGGATCATGGAAGAAATTAAAGTAGAAATTACACACTATGTACAATCAAACAAAAATGTAGATGCAAACTACAGGGACCTGTGGGACCAAATTAAAGCAGTCCTCAGAGGGAAATTTATAGCAATGGATTCCCACATCAGGAAAACAGAATGAACATAAATAAACAACCTTATGTTACACCTCAAGCTTCTAGAAAAAGATGAGCAAGTTAATTTTGTAAAATGTCGACTGTCTGTTAATATTTTCCTCCTTTTATTTTTAAAATTAAAAAAAAAAGATGAGCAAGTTAATCCCAAAGCCTGAAGAAGAGAGGAAATTATAAAGATCAGAGCAGAAATTAACATAATTGAAACTAAGAAAAAAATACAAAGAAATAATGAATCAAAGACTTTGTTCTTTGAAAAAATAAATAAAATAGATAAGCCACTAGCCAACCTTCTCAAAGAAAGAAAAGAACTCAAATTCATGCAATAAGGAATGAAAAGGATGAAATCACTACAGATTCTATAGAAATTCAGAAGATCATCAATACCTACTTTGAAAATTTTTACTCTTTTTTTTTTTTTTCTGGTACTGGGGATCTAACTCACGACCTTGCGCTTGCCAGGCAGGCACCGTGCCGCTGAGCTAAACCACAGCCCTGAAAATTTTTACTCTTATCAGATGGAAAACACAGAAGAAATGGACAGATGCCTAGATACATATGAATTACCAAAGCTGAATCAAGAAGACATAAAAACGTTGAATAATCCAATATCAACCATTGAAATTGAAAATGTAATAAAAAATTCACCAACAAAAAAACCCAGGTCCTGATGGATTCACAGCTGATTTCTACATGAAATTTAGGAAAGATTTAATACGACTTCTTCTTAAACTCTTTAAAGAAATAGAAAGGTAAGCAGTCCTCCCAAACTCATTCTTGAAGGCAAGTATTACCCTGATACCAAAACCAGAAAAAGAACTAACCAAAAAAAAGAACTATAGGCCAGTCTCCCTATAATGAACATAGAGGCAAAGCTACTCAACAAAATACTAGCAAACAGAATTCAGCAAATCATCAAGAAGATAATACAGCATGACCAAGTGGGATTCATCCCAGGAATGCAGGAATGATTCAATATACACAAATCAATCAATGTAATACACCATATCAACAGAGTTAAAGACAAGCATCACATGGCCATCTCAACAGATGCAGAAATAGCATTTGATAAAGTCCAACTCTCATTCAAGATAAAAACCCTACAGAAAATTAGCATAGATGGACTTTACCACAATCTGATAAAAGCTATCCATGACAAACCAATAGCCAACATCATACTAAATGGACAAAAATTGAAAGCTTTCACTTTAAAATCAGGAACAAGACAAGGATGTCCACTGTCACCACTCCTATTCAACATAATTCTGGAGACACTAGCCAGAGCAATTAGACGAGAGAGAGAAATAAAAGGAATAAACATAAGAAAGAGAGAAGTGAAATTATCTTTATTTGCAGATGACATTATACTCTATAGAGAAGACCCCAAAAACTCTACCAAAAGACACCTAGATTTAATCAACAAATTTACTGGCAGAGCTGGATACAAAGTCAACACTCAAAAATCAATACCGTTCCTATACACAAACAAAAAAACATACTGAGAGAGAAATAAGGGAAACCATACCTTTCACAATACCATCCAAAAAAATGAAATACTTAGGAACTAATCTCACAAAAGAAGTAAAAGATTTACACAGTGAAAATTATAGTACTCTAAAAAAGAGATTGAAGAGGATTTTTTAAAATGTAAAGATATTCCTTTCTCATGGATAGGAAGAACCAACATTGTGAAAATGGCCAGGCTCCCAAAATTGTTACACAGATTCAATGCAATTCTGATAAAAAATACCATTAATATACCTCACAGATCCAGAGAAAACATTCCTAAAGTTTATTTGGAACCAGAAGAGACCTAGAACAGCAAAAACAATCATGGGAAACAAAGGCAAGGCAGGAGGTACTACAATCCTCGATTTGAAATTATGATACAAAAGCTACTATGATAAAATGAGTGTGGTATTGGCAAAAAAACAGACCTGGAGATCAATGGAACAGACCAAAAGATGCAGACACAACCACAAAGACTCTTAGCCACTTTATCTTTGACAAAGGGGCCAAACATGTTCACTGGAAGAAAGATAGCCTCTTTAATAAATGGTGCTGGAAAAACTTCCTTTCCATATGCCAAAGACTAAAATTAGACCCTAGCCTATCTCCATGCACCAAAATAAAGTCAAAATGGCTTAAAGATCTAAATATTAAAACAGAAACACTAGATCTACTGGAACAGAAAGTATGTAGAAGTCTTAAAGACACAAGGATAGGGAGAGAGTTCATGAAGAAAACCCAAAATGCATGAGAAGTACTTCAAAGAATCAATAATTGAGATCTCATCTTATGGAAAGGTTTTTGCACAGCAAAAGAAATTACTAACAGGGTGAAAAGAAAACCCACAAATTGGGAAAAAAAATTAGCCAACTGTCCCTCAGACAAAGGACTCCTGTCTAGAACATATAAACAATTTTTTAAAAAATCAGACAACCAAAATTAAAATACCCAATCCAAAAATGGGCATCTGAGATGAATGCACACTTCTCAGATGAAGAAATTCAAATGGCAAATAAATATATGAGAAAATGTTCAATGTCATTGGTCATTCGAGAAATACATGAAAATACACGAAAACAACACTGAGGTTCCATCTCACCTCAGAGAGAATGGCTAACATCAAGAAATCAACTAATAATAAATGCTGGAGGGGCTGTGGTGGAAAAAGACACTCTTGTCCACTGTTGTTGGGAGTGTAGACTGGTGCAACCACTATGGAAATCAGTGTGGAGATTCCTCAGTTAACTAGGATTAAAGGCCCCATTCCACACAGCTACACCCCTCCTGGGTATTTTTCCAAAAGAGCTGGAAACATCATACCACAGTGATATATGTGCACCCATGTTTATAGCAGCACAATTTGCCATAGCTAAATCTTTGAAATAACCCAAATGTCCATCAGCTGAGGAATGGATAAAAAAAGATGTGGTATTTTTATACAATGGAGTATTACTGAGCTATAAAGAAAGGCAAGCTAGAGTCATATAGGTAAATGGATGCAACTAGAGACAATACTCATTAGTGAAATAAATCAGATTCACATGTGTAAACGTCATATTTCCTCCCTACTACAAGAACCTGAAAGAGTAAATAAAATCTGAAAGGTACAATAGATATTGTGAAAGGGAAAAGAAACTGCTTAAATAGGAAGGAGTAACAGGGATGAAGGAAGGAGAGGGAAAAGAAAGAAGGAAGAGAAAAAATATGCATATGTATACACAGGATAGCTAGGATAATTGTACTACTAATATCTGTAGTTTATTGAAAGGAACTGGTAGTGTGTAATTGTTTGATCAGTCTTGCATACTTATATCTGGTTATATGTGCAAACATTTTGAAGATGACAGTATATAATATAACAACCACTGTGAATATCCTATCGTGATGTTTTGAAATTCTGTATCATTTTTATTGTTCTCTATGCTGCTTTATGTATTTGTTTTTGTTATTTTGGGTTTTATTCTTTTCTCTTTAAAATGAAAAATGAAATTTATATGTATATACAAGGATAGCTGGGATAGGTGTATTGCTGATGTCTGTGGTTTACTCAAAAGAACACTCACTGCTTAAAATTTTCTTTTTTCTTGAGCAATTTTGCATGCTCGAATCTGGTAATCAGAATTACTTATCTGAAAACAATATGCAGTATAAGAAACATTGTTTAAGTCCCACCATTTTGTATGGTGAAGCTTTGCATAATTTCCAATGTTTTCTTATTATTTATTACTGTTTGTGATTGTTTGATCAATCTTACATTCTTATGTCTGGTGGAATGAGCAACTTTGTTGATGATAATAGTACACAATGTGGCAACCATTGTTAATTCCTATTATTTTGTTATGAGGTGATGTGTCATTTTTGTTGTTTTTGTGTTGTTTTGACTTTGTCTTCATTGTTGTTTTCTCAGTTTTTTAAATTTTTAAAATAAAAAAATTTTTAAAAAAGAACTTCTAACAGCCATGACCAAAATAAAATGACACCAAGACATATAATAACCAAGATTCCAGAAATTCAACACAAGAGCAGAATATTAAAAGCTGTTAAAGAAAAGTAAAAGATCCCCTATAAAAGAAAGCCCATCAGAATCATAGCAGACTTCTCAATACCTTCAAGTTAAGACGAGCTTGGAGTAAAGTATTTCAAGTCCTGAAAGAAAACAACTTCCAACTCAGATTGATGTACCCTGTAAAACTATCCTTCAAAATTAATTGAGAAATAAGACTTCCATGACAAAGAACAACTGAAGAAATTTGCAACCACCAAACCAACCCTACAAAGGGTACTGAAAGATACTCTAGACAGAGATATAAAGGACCACAACTCCAAGAAAAACAACAAAAAGAAACCACCAAGAAGGGCAAGCAATTAAACAGAGAGGAAAAGCAGGGAACCAACAGGAAAATAACCTGACAAGACCAGCCAACACATATCAGTTACAACCATCAATGTAAATGGCCTTAATTCACTAATCAAAAAGACAGACTGGCAGAATGGACCAATAAATAAGATCCAACAATATCCTGTATACAACAAATATATTTAACGCAAAAAGACTGAAAGTCAAGTGATGGAAAACAATCTTCCATACAACAGGAACCCAGAAAAAAATAGGGGTACCTATTCTGTTTGCATAAAATGTGAGTGTCAAACCAAAAATGATCAAAAAAGATAAAGAAGGTCACTACATACTTGCTAGAGGAGGAAGAAATAACCAACATAAATATGTAAGCACCAAATATGAGAGTTCCCAACTGTATAATTATTAATAGACATAAAAATCAAATAAGCAATAACACAACTATAACAGGAAATCTTAATACCACATTGTCGCAAAGAGATAGATCAAGTAGACAAAAAATCAGCAAAGAAATAACGGAACTCAACCAAACCTGTGAACAAGTGGACTTAGTACATATTTACAGAGGGTTCCACCAAACAACATCAGAATACACATTCTTCTTACATGCACATGGGACATGCTCCAAAATAGACCATATACTAGCCCATAAAACATGCTTAAGTAAATGCACAGAACTGAAATTATCCCATGCATATTATCTGACCATAGTGCAATGAAATTGGAAATTAATGGCAAAAGAAACCACAAAAACTCCATAAAAACATGAAAATTAAATGACATCCCCTTAAGCAACCAATGGGTCACAGATGAAATTAAAGAAGAAATTAAACAATATCTACAACTAAAGGAGAATGCAGATACAACATACCAAAACTTACAGGATGCAATTAAAGCAGTCCTAAGAGGAAAATTTATAGCAGTGAATTCTCACATCAGGAAAACAGAACGAGTGCAAATAAACAACCTAATTTTGCACCTCAAGTTTCTAGAAAAAGAATAGCAAGACAAGCCCAAAGCCCACACAAGGGAGGAAACTATAAACACCAGAGCTGAAATTAACACAACAGAGACTAAGAAAACAATACACAGAATTAATAAATTGAGGTGGTTCTTTGAAACAGTAATTAAGGTTGATAAACCCATAGCCAACTTTATCAAAAAAAAAAAGCAAAGACTCAAATTTATGCATTCAGGAATGAAAAGGGTGAAATCACTACAGATCCTGTGGAAGTTCAGAAGATTATCAATATGTACTTCAAAAATCTTTACTCTCACAGTATAGAAAACACAGAAGAAATGGGCAGATTCCTAGAAATATAAGCATTACCAAATCTGAATCAAGAAAATATAAAAATTCTGAATAACTCAGTATCAGTTAATGAAGTTGAAAATGTAATTTAAAACTTACCAGCAAAGAAATATTCACATCCTGATGGATTCACAGCTGAATTCTACAAGAAATTTAAAGAAGATTTAACGCTAATACTCCTCAAACTTTATAATGAAATTGAAAGAGAAGGAATCATCCTTAACTCATTCCTGGGGCAAGTATTACCCTGATACCAAAACCAGAGAAAGACCCAACCAAAAAAGAGAACTATAAGCCAATATCCCTAATGAACACAGATGCAGAAATTCTCTTTAAAATATTAGCTAACAGAGTGCAGCAAATCACCAAGAAGCTAATATATCATGAACAAGTGCAATTTATCACAGGAATGCATGGATGGTTCAACATACAGAAATCAATAAATGTAATACATCATATCAATAAAGCCAAAGAGAAAAATCACATGATCATTTCAATAGATGCAGAAAAAGCATTTGCTGCATTGCAAGCCTAGTGTGGTTATGGGATACAGTGTCATCAGAATGAGACCAGATGGAACCACTGTAACAGAAAGGCGGAAGAAGAAGAAACAATCCCGCTGGCCCTACAGATCTTTGGTGAACCCCAGACTTGGTGGACATCAGGCTAAACTAAGACAACCTACCTGTGTCTATCACCCAATCAAAGGTTTGAACCTTTCCCCTTCCTGGAAATGTAAAGGGTATAAGAAAGCATCTGCAAATACACTAGTGCCTGACTCCTATTTATTTAGGCTCTTACAAGCCCGGAAGAAATCCAAAAAGGCCAGTCATCAAGAACATGAGAACCTACTAGCCATGTGTTTGAGGGATTCCACAGGCTACAAAAGGGGCTAAATGGGATTCACCATGCATATTCTCAAGAGCTTCTGGTTTTACAACTGCTATTCTCAATGTTATGTCTTATAGAAAAACCTGTACCAATGGCAACATACAAAGAAAAACCAGTATTTAAACTGACAATGTAAAAGCAAAAATAGACATTTTGGTGACATTTACAATACTGTTTCTCTGAATGATAAAATCATGACATGTCTAAAAAGGCACAGAACAAGGCCAAGATCTTATTTACTCTTTCAATTTCTTATACCAGGGAGACAATATCATGTTTACATAAGAAACTGTTCAAAAGGAAAGAACTGGGATGGCAGAAAGGAGAAAGAAAGGAAGAGGAAAAAGAAAAAAAATATATATATATATATATACAAGCTAGCTAAGATAATTATGCAGCTAATTTCTATTAGTTTATTGAAAGGAACAGTTTGTGCTTACATTATTTGATCAAGTTTTCATGCCTATATCTTGTAATCTGAGCAACTTCCTTGAAGTTAACAATATGTAATATAATAACCATTGTTAATTTCCTATCATCTTGTTTTGAAATTCTGTATCATTGTTTTTATTTTTTTCTCCTTAAAAATAAAAAAAATAAATAAAACAAGGCCACATCTGTTCCTGGATGGTAGAACTCAAGTTGTAGCAGAACAGAAAATTTTAAACTAGGAGTTACTGTTCCAGGTTAAAAGAGTGATTGTCACCCTCCCATCTGGAGCAACAGCTGCCATAGAGAAGCATTTAACAATGGCAGCCTAGAGAAGCAAATATCTCAGAGGCTGACTTCCTGGATGAATTGATGTCTCTGCTGAGATCTGTGTATGAATGGGAATCACCTACATGGAAGACAGGCATGTTCACAATAACGTTCATTACCTATTCCTTGAGACTATTCTGCCATGTATGGAGAAAACTCACTAGAAAACTGTGCAGCATTAGCCTTCACACTTTTTTAAAATTATAAAATGCACACCATAGTAAATATTTATCATCCTAATCATTTTAAGTGTATAGTTCAGTAGTTTTAAGTATAGTCACACTACTGTGCAGTGATTTCCACCATCCATCTCCAGAACACTCTTCATCTTAGAAAACTAAGTGCTCACTAAGCACTAACTCTCCATTCTTCCCATCCCTACATGAGCCCCTGGCAAGCAACAGTCTACTTAGTATCTCTAAGAATCTAACTACTCAAGGGATCCCACAGGAACAGACTCACAATATTACTATTTTTGTGTGTATGTGACTGCCTTATTTTGTGGCACACAATACCCTTGATGTTCACCTATGTTGTAGCATTTATCATAACTTCCTTCCTTTTTAAGTCTGAATAATATTCTATTGTATTGACTTTATTTTGTTTGTTCGTTCATCTGTCAACAAATATGTGCTTGCTTCGACTTCTTGACTATTGTGAATTAGATATGCTGCTTGAATATGGGTGTACAGATAGCTCTTTGAGACCCACCTGGCATTCTTTTTGTATGTAACCAAGAAGTTGAATTCTGTATCATAGAGTAGTTCTATTTTTAGTTTTGTGAGGAACCATTGCACTGTTTTCCAGTGGCTGTACAGTTTACATTCCCATACATAGTAGAGAAGTGTTCCACATTTCTTGCTCAGTGTGTGTGTGTGTGTGTGTGTGTGTGTGTGTGTGTGTGTATGTCTATGACTATAGTAATGGTCTTCCCATTTAATAGCCCCAGACCTTATATAGAATCAGGTATCATCAAGAAACAGATGCCAGAAAAATTAGAGCTTTAACAACAAAAAATATTAATAAATCACAGTTTTCTTTAGTTTTCCATTTATTCTCATAAAACCATGCTTACTTTCTGTTTTCTAGTACTTGTGTGTGTAAAGTTGTGTTTTACTATGACTTATGTCCAGAAACAATTTAGACTCTGAGCTCCAACCATAAGACACACCTGCGATATGATGTTGGCTTGTCTCTGAAGCTACTACCACCTGGGGAACTTCCCCCATGTCCTCATATCACTTAGCTGGGGTGCTACCCCAGGACTTCCTAGGCAATAGTAAGTTCCAACTAACCATCATTTCTACAGACTGTTTGTTAATAACACATGTAGGCACAAAAATATGCCTATAATAACATAGGTAAGTATTCCTCTAGCCGTGATGAGTTAGAAGGTCTTGTGGTCTGAATAGTTGTGTTTAATCTATGTTTTGAGACCTAACTTCCAAGGTGAGGTGGAGCATTTTGAAGGTGATTAGGTACAAGGATGGAGCCTTCATAAACAAGATTAGTGCCTTCATGAAAGAGGCTTGAGTCCTTTTTTACTTTCCATCATTTGAAGACACAGAAACCAGGCATTTGTGAATCCAAGAGCCCTCACTAGGAGCCAGATCTGCTAGCACCTTTACCCTGTACATCCTAACCTTCAGAACTATATGTAATAAATTTCTGTTGTTTACAAAATAACCCATCAATAGCATTTTGTCATAGAAGCCTGAGCAGAATAAGGCAAGGTGTTAGAGAAATATCCCTGCCTGGCTATTCAAAGAAAACTAATTACTGATACCTTCCAGGGACTCCTTGGAAACCATGGCTGACTAACTATAATTTTCCTAACTGGGAAATGAGCTACCCAAGATCACCCACTAATACATCATTGTCCTAACTCAAACACATTGTAAAATAAAGAAGTCCTGTGTTCCAGGCTCAAAAGAATCACTGTTCAATGTAAAGCACACTTGGCAGTGGGGAGAGTCAGGAACTTCATGAGAGGACAGAGGGAGACTCCAAAGAAGAGACTCCTCCTTCCCTTCCAGGGAACTCTGTCCACTTCCCCTCATGGAGTGATTCTTTCTATATCTTAGAAGAGGGGGGAGTGGACAGAGATTAAGTGTTCCTAACTAAATGAAGTCCTTTACATGATTAAGGAGGCTTCTTAAACAGATCAAGGTATGTCCGTATGCTGTGTGAATACAGAGTAGACAGAAAAGCAATAGGAGAGCCCAGGAGAGCCGAGGGAAGAGAGGGATGCAAACGGTGCTTACCTCGGTGGCTTGGTATCTTCAGTTGCAATCCATTGCTGTGACAATAGAGAGAAGTGGTTACCACCATTGATGTTCTGGAAATTAGAGAGGTTTTTCCATTTACTATCTACATAATACACAAATTAAGTCTTCTTTTTTGAGACTGACTCTCACTATATAATTCATGATGATCCTCCTGCCTCACTCTTTCAAATGCTGGGATTACAGGCATGTGCTACCACACCCAGCACATTTAAGATTTTTGCTCTGTGTATCAGGTTGTCTTTTAGAGTATGTTACAGATTAACTCCACCAACACACTGCTATCTCCATACACAGTGCAGAGAGAAATCAAAGCAAAAACTATTATGTCATACCTCTCTGGCCCACATGTCTTTGAGTACAGAGGTTGAACAGGCCTTGTTTATTGCTAATTTCCTTTCCAAGTGACTATTGTTTTTCCTTTGCTCATTTCCTTTTCAAGTATTCTATTTTCTTTCTTATGTAATATATTTATTACTTAATACATAAAAGCTTCTTACATAAAAAAATATTAGCTCAGTGTCATAAAATCAACTTGGTACTGGCTAAAAAACAGACCTGAGGATCAATGGAACAGACTGGAAGAAACAGCCACAACCAAAAACACACTCGGCCACCTAATCTTTAATAAAGGGGCCAAACAAACTCACTGGAAGAACGATAGCCTCTTTAATAAATGATGCTGGGAAAATTGGCTTGCTACCTGCCAAAGACTGAAAATAGACCCAAGCCTATCATCATGCACCAAACTCAAGTCAAAAACGGTTCACAGATATCAATATTAAACCAGAAACACTAAATCTACTGAAAGAGAAAGTAGGTAAAAACCTTGAAGACAGGGGTAGGCAGAGAGTTCATGAACAAAAACCAAATTGCACGTGAAACAGTTGAAAGAATCAACAACTGGGATCTCATCCTACTGAAAAGTTTCTGCACATCTAAAGAAATCACCAGCAGAGTAAAAAGAAAACCCACAAACTTGGAAAAAATTCTAGCTGACTATCCCTCAGACAAAGGGCTTCTATCTAGAACATATAAAGAATTAAAAAACAGGGGCTGGGGATTTACCTTACCCCAGTAAGAATGGCCAGCATTAAGAAATCAACCAACAACAAATGCTGGTGAGGCTGTGGAAAAATAGGAACCCTTCTCCACTGCTGGTGGGAATGCAGACTGGTGAAACCACTGTGGAAATCAGTGTGGAGATCCCTCAGCAAACTAGGACTAGAGGTCCCATTCAACCCAGCTATTCCCCTTCTGGGTATTTTCCCAGAAGATCTAAAAACATTGTATCACAGTGATATATGTGCACGTATTTTCATAGAAGCACAATTTGTAATTGCTAAATTGTAGAAGCAACCCAAATGTCCATCCACCGAGGATTGGATAAGAAAATTGTGGTGCTTTTATATAATGGGATATTACTCAGCTGTAAAGAAAGATAAACGGGAAGCTTTTATAGGTAAATGGTCACAACTAGAGAGCATATTCATAAGTGAAATAAATCAGACATGCATGTGCAAGCACCCCATTGTTTCACTAGTGTAAAACCTGGAAGAGTTAATTTAAACTCGGACATATGATAGATATTGTGAAATGATAGGAAAATACTCAAGGGTAAAGGGCAACTGGGATGTGGGAAAAGAGAAGGGAAAGGAGAAATTTTGTATGTATGTGTATACAGGATAGCTAGCATAGTTGTTCTACTGTCTTCTATTTCTTTGCTGAAAGAAACTGTCAGTGAGCCCTTGATTGTTCAGTATTGCATGTCTCTATCTGCATGAGAAACCCGTAAGAAGATATCAATATGTAATACAAGAAGCCTTATTAATTTCCTACCACTTTGTTTGTAACCCTGTATTGTCTGTACTGTTCTTTTGCTATTTTGTAAAAGGTTGTCTGTTAATGTTTTCCTCCTTTTATTTTTTAAATAAAAAAAAATATTAGCTCATTGGCTGGCATGTTATCTCCAAACTGTTTCTTGGAGTTGATCACTAGCCTATTTATTTTTTGTTAGGTATTTTTTATATATGGAAAATTTGAAGAACAAATTTAAGTGGACAAATCTATACTTGGTTTTCTTTTATAACTACTTTTTTTTCTTTTATGACTTCTTTTTTTTTTCTTTTATGACTTCTTAACTAGTCTTTTGCCTAGAAAGTTTTGCCCAAATCTAAAGTACATAAATGTTCCATGAATTTCATTTCAGATGGTTTTATTTTCCAAATTTAAATAACTCAAACATAATGCATTTTGAGATAACTAGAGAGTACTGGTGGAATGCTCCAACCTCGCAGGAGTGCCTGGCTGCCCCTCTAGTGAAGAGGAACTTTGCAATGCTTAAACTAGATGGTTGTGGGTCTTGATCAAACACCACCAGAGATCACAAGAATAGTGTGTCCTTCAGCCCCTTCCCTCACCCTCACTCCCTAATTTGGTTCCTGTAATATTCAATTTGCTCTTTGCTGCCTTTGTTGTTTTTCCAGATTATCTTTTCCTTTAAAAGCAACATGTCCACTAGTAAATTCTTCCTGTTTCATTACTTTATTTTCTTCTGGAGTCTTGATAGAACATGAATAAGAGATTGTTTTTCTAACGCTTTCTCCTTTCTGGTGAGGGGAACTTTTATAAGAAAATATTTGCTATGATTTCTCAGGTTTGTGGAAGATCACCTAGGTGACTCTCCTTGAAAGAAGAACAATTACCTTTATTTTTGGCTGAACCTCACCCTATTTCCATGTATTGATATGTACAGAGCTAGCTGAGGCTTTTCCTTTTCCTTTCAATTGGCTTTAAGCAATGCCTATCAGTCCAGCCAAGGTGCTGATGGTAGTCTTTGGAAGGGGCAGGTGTATTTCCCCGCACCCCCATTGATCCCACTAGTGAGCTGGGATGAAAAGGGATGTTTGAACCAATGCTGCACACCTCAGGATAGAGGCTATGACTTCCTGAGGCTTCAAAGATTACACATCAGAGCTAAAGCACAGACCCATAAACATTAGATACTATCTCAGTTGTGTCATGCAGGTTAGTCTTTCTGTATATCCTTCCCTCTGCCTATGGCAGAGGTGATTTCAGGCCTCCTACCTAGGCACTCACGTATTTCTTGCCACTCTCACAATTACTCATCCTCAAGCACTCCCTTCTTCAAGAATTAGTAAAATCTGGGTTTGGTCCTGGGTAAAGGCTTTTGTTCCAGATAGCGATTTTTGTGGCTGTACTCAGGACCCCCTTGACTCCACACCATTTTGGATACATTATTGTGTCTTTATTTATGCTGTGGGTTGCACTGGAGATGGTAGATTGGAATTAACCTCATTACAATTTTAATAACTTTTCCTTGGAATTACTAATATAAACTTCCTGGGGTTGCAGTGAGGACTGGGAAGGGCTCTGTAAGGATTGTCACTTTCTCTTGAACTCTAAACTTTTTCTGGATGTTTGATTTTTTTGCAAGTGAAATTTTTGTTATTTTTTTCAGAATTAGTAAGTGAGATGACTTCCTGGAGTGTTTCTTGACATATACAAATACAAGTGGAAAGTCAGTACCACAGTCACACACATGTTTGGTTCCCTCTTTAAACCTAGACACAGATCCATGGAGAATAGAAAAATTTAGATTTGCTGTAGTGTTCCACAGATCTTGAGACCAATTGCTAATTGGGTTTTTCACTCATTTGTGTGCCAGAATTCTCTGATTCTCTCGTTCAACAATCAAACAATATCCAGGCAAGAGCAATTTTCACTATTGCTGTCAGGAAACTTCCATTCATTAGTCTCAAATGAGACATTAATTCATTACTATATTTGCCTGCGTGTGTGTGTAATTACCAAGTGCATCATTTCTTCCACTTACCATTCATTGGAGTCTTTACTTCCTTTAAGCAGTGATTCTCACAGACGCACTGGCTGAAAAGGTGCTACTTGAATCAAATTTAAACTGAATTCCTGCTCAAATGTTCAGATTACCCAGCATTTTCCTTCAGCTGGGACTGGTCTAGTATTACCTAAGCAGAGAAAAAATTTCTAGGGCTATTTGTATGTTTCCCAGCAGCTTTTGGAGTGGGATATCAGCCCTAGAAATTTATCCTAGAAATTTGTCTTTCATTCAAAGAAAGTAGCCAGAGACTGCATGGCCAAGACACAGTGAATTCTGCCTTCAACTTTGAACAGCGCAACCGTGTCAGGAGCAGAGGGCCCATGGAGACCACACTGGAAAAGCAATGTCTTCTAGCACTTCCCAGCTTCCCATGACTGTGGATCTGAAGCTGTATTTCCCAAGACCCCAAGTAATGCTTCTCTGTGTCCTTGGTGTGGTAATAGGCCCTTCACTCTGTCTCCTTCCCTCCACCAGTAGCCACTGATGGGTAGAGAGGTTGTGCCTTCCATTAACCATTTTGGCTCAGTGTAATCAATGGATTAGCATGAAAGGATTCCCTCAAATTTGTTTCAAAATGAATACATTTTGCTTTAAATGTATATGTCTGATTATTATTTTCCATTTCAATAATTAGGGAAACAAGTTGCAACTTACTCAGCAGCCTGTTACCATGAAGAATTTCTCTCAGGGCTGTGGACCATTCACCCTAGAGTCACCTAACACTACCCTCCCCAAGTAGAGGGCAAGGGGAATGGGCTTGTGGCTGGAAGAATTTCAGAGTTTCAGCAGTTTGGGCTTGGGAATCGAAGTGCTATTTTTTTTCTTTTTTTTATTTTAAAAATAAAAGGAGGAAAATATTAACAGACAGTCGACATTTTACAAAATAGCAAAGGAACAGTACAGACAGTACAGAGTTACAAACAAAGTGGTAGGGAATTAACAATGCTTGTTGTATTACATATTGATATCTTCAAAGTGGTTTCTCATGAAAACAGATATAGACATACAAAGCTGATCAACCAAGGACTCATTGACAGTTTCTTTCAGCAAAGAAATACAAGACAGCAGAACAGCCGTGTTATCTATCCTGCATATACATACATACAAACTGTCTCCTTCTTTGCCTTCTCTTTTCCCATATCCCAGTTATCCTTTACCTTTGAGTGCTTTCCTATCAATTTACAATGCCTATCATATCTCCTAGTTTAAATTAATTCTTTCAGGCTTTACACTAGAGAAATAATGCGATGTTTGCACATGTGTGTTTGATTTATTTCACTTATGATTATGGTCTCTAGTTGCGACCATTTACCTATAAAAGCCTCGAGTTTATCTTTCTTTACAGCTGAGTAATATTCCATTATATAAAAGTACCACAATTGAGGATTGGATCAGAAAATTGAAGTGCTATTTAAAAGTTTGACTACTGCCATCCTTCTGTAGCCACTGGTTTCTGGTCTGTGGACTCAACCAGCACCAAGTGGAAAACTGCATTGCTGCTGCCTTTTGAAAAATTTAAGGCAGTACTGGGAATTGAACCCAGGGCCTTCTTACTGAACTATAACCCAAGTCTTGTTTTTCAATATTATTATTTTTAAGACAGGTTTTGCTAAGTCACTAAATTTCCCAGGCTGATTTGAACTTGTAATCCTCCTGCTTCAGCTTCCCAGAGTGCTGGGATTACAGGCATGCACTACCATGCCTAGCTAATACTATGCCACTTCATATAAGGACTGGAGCACCTGTACATCCTGATATCCATGTCGGGAGAGGTCCTGGATCCAACCTCTGTGGGTATTGTAAGGTGACTGTAATGACTATTGGGAGTGTGACAGAGAAGGAAGAAGGAGCTGTCTGGTAATTTCAAGGTTTTCAGAATGACCTAAGAAGTTGTTCCATTTTAAAATACTATTTTATTTATTTTCTTAACCTTTCAATGCAGTATACAGCTCTATGACTATCTCTGCCCAAGGCACAACTTCATGCAACTGAATGTAAGCTCTATGAGTTGCTGTTAGAATGATGCCTGGGACCCCTGGGGCCCCTCAGTCTGCGCCCCACCCAGCAGCTCATTTTCACAAGTGAACCAAGCAGTCTATGCTCTCTACTGTAAATGTGCCATCTTCAATTCAGATTGAGTCCCTAAGTCACTTTAATTCTAGATGGCCAATATATTTTAATATAAAATGATAAACCATAAGACATGTGTATGTTGAGCATGCCTTAGTTATTTGCTCTCTTCATCTGTTTCTTATTTAGGATTGTTAACTTTGGTGTTAATTTACCCTTAAGAAGGGGAATTCACACCAGTTTGTTGAATTAGCTGAGCAGCTTATAAACTTTACTGAAAGTTCATGCGTGTTTTCTCTTGGCATATGTCCTGCTACTTGTACCTTTTGAATGTTGTGTACTTGTGACTCTTTTTATAGGTTCAAGTTGTTCCAGTTGACTACAATCACTGTTTTTATGATGTAGAAGTTGTCCCTGCTTGCCTTTTGGGAAACCTCCATATACAGGCATAGCTGTCATTTGAACATGACCTTGGTAATCCCAGAGTCCTGGCTCCTTAGCAGTCCTTGCCTGCCTTCTTTTTTATTATTATTATTAAACTTTATTTTTATTAGTACATGTTTCAGTACATAATGATGACATCATGGGGAGTTGGTACATGTACGTAACACATCTGAATTCTTTTTATTTCCCCTTCTCTCTCCTGCTCTTCCTTCCCTCCCTTGAACTTTCAATTTTTTCTTCTCTAGGCCTCATCACAGCAACCTCTTGGAACCTCTCTTTTTTTAAAACAAATTTTTCTTTAAAGCAAATTACACCTTAGAAGCTAGGATCTGGGTGTGCTTGGGCTTAGGGCAGGTAGAGCCTTATTGGAGGCAACCTCAGAGCCACAGTAGAAAGGAGCTGGGTGCCCTCCCATCGTGACCAGGTCCTGTCTTTCCCACCACACTGATTTTACCAAGTCTGTGGGTATCATGTTCTCCTGTCAAAATAAATTTATTTTTTTACTTGAACTACCAGCTTTTTTCTATGTATGTTATTTTCCTAAATGAAAGAACTTTTTATGAATTTTGCTTGATTTTCTCCCACAAAACCATATCCTAAATGATAATATTAATCAAAGCTTTATAAATCTTCATTTTTCTTTTTCAAAAAAAATAAGACATCATTCAACAATTTAAAAAATACCCAACCAAAACACAGTCATGAGAAATTTGACAATTTATGGCACAGAGAGAGGTAACTATCATGAGGTGGTGGCAGCTGTGCATAGAAAAGGGACAGCAATGTTAAAGACAATTTTCTTCCTGAAGATTTTGTACCTGCCTGCTCAGCACAAACATATAAGACAATAAGATGGTCAAGAAACATTAGTATAATTCTTCCTATAGTTTTCTTTTTTGGAACTGAGATGGAAATGTCATTCCTTTCACATAAACATGAGAAATTAAAACTAAATATCCTCCTCCTCATCATCCCCCCAAAAGACAGAGACCCAACACAACTTTGCAAATGACAAATGGTAGAACAAAGCCTACTCCAGCTGTCTGGTACATTTTAGCCACTAACTGCCTAACAGAATGGAACTCCCTCCCAGGCACTGGCGTCTTTTCTGCTTGATTCCTAGATTGGAATGAACCAGTGAACACACTGTTTTATCCCAGGAGCAGCTAAGTGATGACTGCTGACTGACTTAGACCCCATGATACATCCTTTGTCAGGAATTTCCCAAGTCTTCATTATGAAGTCTCCCTATTGTGTCTTTCCATCCTGGGTTTTTTTCTGAGCCTTAATCTCTTCTCCTTCCTGATGGGTCACCCATCTTCTTGTATTCAGTCTCTATCCAATGCTACCCACCCTAGACATGAGCTCTGAGGTCCCAAGCCAGCTTTCATTGGACATGGTAGCCAGACGTGTCATTAGCAGCCTAAATTCAACAAGTTCCAATCAAAATACATCATTTTTTTCTTCCAATATTCTGCTCAATAGCATCGCTAAGCTCTTCTCTTTTATTCTTATCTGTGAGGTATAATTTTCTGAATAATATAGCATTGTTTTATTTTGCTTTTACTGTATTTGTTTTGTTTTCCCACACTACAAAGTAATTTTCCTCAGGGAGGATGTGTGTGTGTGTGTGTGTGTGTTATGTGTTTATTTCCCACTAGCTAAGAGAGTACCTGGTTCAGAGTGGGTGCCAAAGGAATATTCTCTAAATAAAGGCACTAATGAGTCCTTAGGTGAGAGGGATTTCATATTTGAGTTTAGGGAAAGAGGTAAAGTTTGGAAGAGTTGCATTAGTGAGGCATAGATGAACTACCAGAGGCCCATGAGGGCCACAGTCACAGCCAAATCAAAGATCTTCTCCCTTCTAAGGTGGAAGAGGCCACAGTTAAGTGTCAAAAAAACACCTAGATTTTATGATGACCAAATGAGAGTGAACTTGCAAAAATGAATTCAGCACTCCTTATGTGAAATGCTGAGGACAAGAAGTGTTTCAAGTCTGGATTCTTTTGGATTTGGAATTTAAAAAATCTGAATATACATAATGATCCAGCTTGGAAATTTTCCACCTGGGTATCATGTTGGAGCTCAAAAAGTTTTAGATTTGTGGGGAGTGGTTGAAGCTGAAGATCAATCACACATGCAGAGTGCCCCAGGCAAGCCACCTGAAAAAACTGTTCTACCTCTGAGAACATGGAGAGCCCCAGGCAACCCAAACTAACAGGTAGCTGAGCAGAGGGGTATCATGTGACATCAACCCGCCAAGTGTATGAACACACTCCAGTGGCTGGGCAAGTTCCTTTCTCCCATCCAGAGAAAAGGCTCCACCTGACCTCAGCTTTCTGTTTCCTGACTCTTGCTTTTATTTCTTCATCTTATACCCTCCATCACCCTGAGAATTTCAAGAGTTGTGTTGGATGTGACAGAGATTGTGGAGCACTTCAGATTTTAGGTTTTCAGGTTATGGGTGCTCGCCCTGTTTTTTTCAGTCATTAAGACTGATGCTAAAATGAAGCCACACGTCCTTGGAGTCAACCACCAAATGTTCACGGAGCTATTTTTAGCAAGAGCAATTCTAGATTTTATTACTAGTGCTAATAACTGTGACTGATTTTAGAGCAGATAAAACCCTCTTTAAATGTAGGGAACTTGTTGGTCTCTTGGTGTATTCTGGGGAGGAATGGTGGTGGGTATGAGGAAAATAAAAACAGGAGACAGAAGCTGGGGTCAGGTGGAGTAACCTCTTTACCTTGGAGGGCTAGAGGACTGAACAACAATAGTAGGGGGTTAACTTATACCCTTACAAAGTTAGTATCATGAGAGGCAATGTTGCCTAGTGACTAATGACTGAAATTGTCCAGGCAGGATGTTTTTCTCCAGACTGAGGTAGCTTGACTGCTTGAAGCACTCTGGCCCTGTCCTGCCCTCACATATATGACCGATTTCCAGCTTGAGCTGCTCCCAACATCTGAAGAATTAGACAGAGGTCTGACCTCTGATCTAATGCTCAACCCCCAACATTGGTTGTATAGAAGTCTCTGCTTAGGGCCAGAAAGGAGATGTTGTCAGCACTTGGGAAATAACTCATAGGAATGAGAAAGGAAAGGGAGGGCTGACATTCCCTGCCAGTAGAGAAACAGAGAGAACTTAAGTTACATGTGGGGTCTCTCAATGAGTTTTTATAGAAAACTGAGCCTCTCCAAACTGGGATAGCTGAATGACCAAGCACAATCCTCTGAACAGTTCAGATCCTCCAGACCCAAAACCAGAATCTGGCAAAGAGGAGGAAACTGAGATCATGTATCACTAAATTCTTGTCTCAGCTGCACTTCTGTACATGGAAGACCCCACTATTACCCTGCTGGAACCAGCAAAGAACCCATATGAGAGGTCTACATGAGAGCCCAAAACAGGAGTAAATTTCATATGTGCCATTTGGCTATTGTGATCTCTCATTAGCCAAGGCCACCCCTAAGATCAATTACTACCCTCAGTAAACATTCCTCAAGGATCAAAAAGTGAACACTTTCTCTTACAGTGGAAGGCTCAGAATAGCGACTATCAGTCATGCATATTTGGGACTGTTTTACATATGACACAATATGCTTTGTAAAATGTCACCTATATGAGAATAGAACCAAATAATCTGTAAGATAAGACATAGAGGGTTTGGTAGAACAAGAAAAATTTATCTTGCATGCAAAACACTTGGAAGTGCAGAGAAAGATTCTATAAAGTGTCAAAACTAACAAACACAAGAATGTAGAAATTGCTAGGATGGAGTTGTGGAAGACCTTGTTTGGAGAGTGGCCAGCAGGGGCTTCAGATCACAGAACAGCACCCCACCTGCTGTGTGTGAGTGGGCAAGTACCCTGGATAATAAGATGTGAGGGAACCTATGCCCCTCTGCTGCGTTTGGCTGGGCTGAGGGAGTGCTTTAGAGGAAAGCCCACCTGAGACATGACTAGGGGGACCAGTCAAGGGGGCTAGTAACAAGCGAAGGAGCAACCTGCTGTCCTCACTGCTCTCAACCAATAGCAGAGGAAGGAAACAACAACTCCCCATTGTTTATATTCAAGTAAAGGAGACCAAGTCCTAGGAATAGAAAATAGAGATAGTTAAATAAGCACCAGCACAAAATGCATCAGTGTGTTGTCCTTAAAAAGAATCAGATCCATGTGTACTGAACTAGAAAGATATTAATAGGAAAAGCAAGCTGCAATCAGTGTTTATGGCATGGCTCCTTGAATTCTCTTGTCTGAAAAATATCTGCTCCATTGATACTCACAACAAATACATTTGTTGTATATAGTTTTATTAGGTGCAATGACTAAACTTGAGGTATCTGTTGTCAGAATTGGAAATAATCTATTAACACGTAAAAGAATAATTAAATATGTAAAGTAATCTATTAACAGGTAAAAGAATGATTAAACCTTTCTGTTAAAATCACAATCTTAAATGTCCAAGAGATGTGCCTTGCTTTCCTATGACTTTTTATTTTAATTCACATAATAACTGTACGTATTTATGGGGTACAATGTGATATTTCAGTACTTGTATACAAGTAATGATCAAATCAAGATAAGTGATACATCCATCATCTCTGATATTTACTGTTTCTTTGTATTGGAAACATTAAAAATTCTCTCTTCTGGCTATTTTGAAATGTACAAAAACTCTTGTTAATTGTAGTCACCATGCTGTGCTCAGAACATAAGAACTTATCCCTCCTGTCTAATTCTACCTGGCAACCAGTCTTTCTACCTCCCTGTCTCCTTCTTGCCCCACTCCTGATTGCCTATCCTACTCTCTACTTATATGAGTTCAACTTTTTAAACTTCCTTCCATATATGACTGAAAACACACAATATTTGGCTTTATGTGTCTGGCTTAATTCACTTAACAAAATATCCTCTGTGTCCATCCATCTGGCTGCAATTGACTGAATTTAATTCTTTTTATGTCTGAGTACTATTTTATTGGATGCATATAACATATTTTCTTCATCATTCACCCATCAATGGATGCATAGGCTCATTCCCTGCCTTGGCTATTGGGAACTGGGCTGCAATGCACACAGGAATACACAAATCTCTTCAGCATATGGATCTCAATTACTTTGAATACACACCAATCATGGGGCTGCTGGATCAGATATTAGTTTTATTTTTAATTTTCTGAGAAATCTCCATACTCTTTTTTATAATGGTTAAAGTAACTTTAATTCCCACTAACAGTGTTATGGGAGTTTTCCTTTCTCTACATCCTCACAAACATTTTTTTGGTCTGATGATAGCCTTTCTTTTTTTTAAAGAAAAAAGAACAAAAAAAAAAAGTAACAAAAACAAAGATCCAAACAACACAAAAACAGTAAGAATGCTACGGAATTTCAAAAAAGGTGATATGAAATTAACAATGGTTGTTTTAACACATATTGTTTTCTTCAAAGCAGTTGTTCAGATAAGCATATATAAGTATGTAAGACTGATCAAACAATTAAATAATAACTGCTCCTTTCACTAAACCAATAGAAATTAGTAGTACAACTATCTTAGCTATCTTGTATACATATATATACATATTTTTTCCTGTCCTTCTTTCTTTTCTCCTTTCCTTCATCCTAGTTGTTATTTCCATTTGAGCAGTTTCTTTCACTTTCACAATATCTATTCTATGTTTCAGATTTTATTTACTCTTTCAGGTCCTTACACAAGGGAAACAATACAATGTTTACACATGCAGGTCTGTTTTATTTCACTTATGACTATGGTCTCTAGTTGCATCCATTTACCTATAAAAGCCTCATAGCTCAGTGATACTCCATTGTATAAAAATACCACATCTTTTTTATCCACTCCTCAGTTGATGGACATTTGGATTGTTTCCAAGATTTAGCTATGACAAATTGTGCTGCTATAAACCTGGGTGCATATATATCGCTGTGGTATGATGTTTTCAGTTTTTCTGGAAATATACCCCTAAGGAGAACAGCTTGGTTGAATGGGACTTCTAACCATAGTTTATTGAAGAATCTCCAGGCTTCTTTCCCAGTGGTTGCACCAGTCTCCACTGCCATCAACAGTGAAGAATAGTTCTTTTTTCCCTACAGTCTCATCAGCATTTGTTATTCGTTGATTACTGGATGATAGCCATTCTTTCTGGGGTGAGATGGAATGTCAGTATTGTTTTATTTTTCATTTCTCAAATGACTAATTGTGTTGAACACTTTCTCATATATTTATTTGCTATTTGTATTTCTTCATCTGAGAAGTGTGTACTCATCCCGGATGCACATTTCTGGAATGGGTCTTTGAATTTTGCAGGCCTGATATTTTTAAAGTCTTTGCATGTTGTAGAGAGAAGTCCTTTGTCTGAGTGGCAGTTGGCTGAAATTTTTTCCCAATTTCTGGGTTTTATTTTCACTCTATTGATGATTTCTTTTGATGTGCAAAAACCTTTCAATAAGACGAGATTCAAGTTGTTGATTCTTT
>NW_004955439.1:20680948-20682408 GCF_000276665.1 Chinchilla lanigera
CTGATCTTTATAATTTCCTGCCTTCTTTGGGCTTTGGGCTTGACTTGCTCTTCTTTTTCTAGATGCTTGAAGTGCAGCATAATTTATTTGTGTTCGTTCTGTTTTCTTGATGGGGGAATTCAGTGCTATAAATTTCCCTCTGAGGATTACTTTCATTGCACCCCACAGGTTCCAGTAGGTTGTATCTGCATTTTCTTTTGTTTCTAAATATTGTTTAATTTTGTTTTAATTTCATCTATGACCCATTGGTTATTCAGAAAGGTGTTATTTAATTTCCATATGTTTATGGAGTTTTTGCAATTTCTTTTGTCAATAATTTCCAATTTCATTGCACTATGGTCAGGTAATATGCACAGGATAATTTCAATTCTTTTGCATTTACTTAAGCATGCTCTATGTGCTAGTATGTGGTCTATTTTAGAGAATGTCCCATATGCAGCTGAAAGAATGTGTATTCTAACGTTGTTTGGTGGAATACTCCGTAAAAGTCTACTAAGTCCTTTTGTTCATAAGTTTGGTTTAGTTCTGCTGTTTCCTTGCTGATTTTTTTGTCTAATTCATCTATCTCTTTTGTGACAGTGGGGTGTTAAAGTCCCCTGTTACAATTGTGTTATTGCTTATTTGATTTTTCATGTCTGTTAAAATTTGGCTTATATAGTTGGGTGGTCCTACATGTGTGTGTATATACTTATGATTGTTATCTCTTCCTCTTGCAATTTTCCCTTAATAAGTATGTAGTTAATTTCTTTATCTCTTATGATCATTATTGGTTTGAAGTTCACATTGTCTGCAAGACAATAGCTACCCCTGTTTTTTTCTAGGTTCCTGTCACTTGGAGTATTGTTTTCCATCTTTAACTTTCAGTCTATGAATTTCCTTTCAAGTGAAGCATATTTCTTGTATACAGCATAGTTTTGGATTTTGCTTCTTGATCCATTCTGCCAGTCTGTTTCTTTTGATTGGTGAATTGAGACCATTTACATTAATGGTTATTACTGATATGCATTGGCTTATCTTTGTCATGTTATTTTCCTGCTGCTGGTTCCCTACTTTCCTCCTCTGTTTAATTGCTTGCCCTGCTTAGGGGTTCTTTTTTACTTTCTTTCTTGGAATTGTGGTCTTTTTTATCTCTGTAAAATATCATTCAGTACTCTTTGTAAGGTTGGTTTGGTAGTCGTGAATTTCTTCAGTTGTTCTTTGTCATGAAAGTATCTTATTTCTCCATTAATTTTGAAAGGTAGTTTGGCAGGGTACATTAAGCTGGGTTGGAAGTTGTTTTCTTTCAGGACCTGAAATACTTCACTCCAAGCTCTTCTTGACTTGATGGTTTGTGTCAAGAAATCTACCATAATTCTGATGGGCTTTCCTTCATAGGTGATCTGGTTTTTTTCCCTCTAACAAATTTCAATATTCTGTCCTTTTGCTGAATTTCTGGAATCTCGATTATTATGTGTCTAGGT
>NW_004955439.1:20682819-20725067 GCF_000276665.1 Chinchilla lanigera
GCTCCTCTATTTTTTTAATCTATGTCTTCTTTTGATATCCTGAGCAATTCTTTCATTGTGGCTGTCATTTCTTTTTTTACCTGAGAGATTATTTCTGATCTGATTTTTTCTGTAGCCTGATGGAGTTGTTTCTTTACTTCAGTTGCTATCATTTCAGAAATTTCAGGTGTGTGACTTCCAAGTTCTTCTATGTTGCTGTTCCTTGGACTTGTTCTGGGTGGGGTGAAGGTCTGAGATTGCATTTTGCTACATTGTTTGGTCATTTTCAAAGCTCCCTAGTTTTCCAGGGACTCAGGGTCATTCCTGCAATGGGGGTAGGTTGTAGAACACAGAGTCTCAGCCCTCCTGGGCAGCTCACCCAGGGTCCTTGGGTTTCCCGGGCCTCAGGGTTGGTACGATGGCATTGGGAAGTGAAATGGGGTCTCTCCCCTCCCAGGCAGCTCACCAAAATTTCCCAGGCCTCCTAGGAACCAGGGTCTTCCCCAAGATGGTGCAGGGAGGTGGAGCCATGTTCTCAGCACCCCCTGGACATCTCACCAGTGCTCCCTAGGTTTCCCAGGACTCAGGATCTGATGATAGCCTTTCTAACTGGGGCATGATAACTACTCATTATGCTTTTGATTTGTATTTCCTTCATGATTAGTGATGAGCATTTTTCAGGTACCTATTGGTCATTTCTATCCTCTTTTGAGAAAGTCCTATTTAGATCATTTGGCCATTTTAATTGGATTTTTTTTTTTGCTTTGAGTTTAAGTTCCTTATATATTCTAGATACTAATCCCTTGCCAGATGAATAGCTTGCTCCCATTCTATAAGTGTTCCCATCAGTCTGTTGTTCCCTTTGCTGTGCAAATTGTCTTTTAGTTTAATATAATGTTATTTGTCTGTTTTTGCTTTTTTACTAGTGCTCTTAAGATATTATCCAAAAAGTTTGCCCATACCAATGTCATAAAGTATTTTCCCTATATTTTCTTCTGTTTTTTCATAGTTTTGGATCTTATATATATGTCTTCAACCCATTTTGAGCTTTTTCAATATTTGTTGAGAGGGAAGAGTCTAGTTTTATTATTCTTCTATGTACATATCCTGTTTTCCCTGCATCACCTATTAAAGAGTCTTACCTTTCTGTCTTCTTAGTAAAAACCGTTTGGCTGTAAAAACCGTTTGGCTGTAAAAACCATTTGTCTTCTTTGTTAAAAACCATTTGGCTGTAAAGATGAAGGTTTAATTCCGGGTTCTGTATTCTGTTATCTTGGTCTGTGTATCTATTTTTATGTAAGTAAGATGTAGTTACTACCACTTTGTAATATGGAATAAGGTGTTGTGCTGTCTCAAGCTGTATAGTTTTTGCTCAGATTACTTTAACCATTTGAGATTTTGGGTAGCTCCATACAAAGTGTACATAATTTTTTTCTGTGGAAAATGGCACTGGAATTTTTACAGAGATTGCACTGAATCTGTAGATTGCTTTGCCTAGTATGGGCATTTTAACAATGTTAATTTTTCTAATACTTGAACATGGATGTTTTTGCATTTTTTGTGTCTGTGATATTCAACTTCAAGCATCAGTGTGTATTTCACAGAGTTCATTGTAGAAATTTTTCACCTTCTTGATTAAATTTGTTCCTAAGTATTTTATTTCATTTTTTAGTTATACATGGAACTTTTTTCAAATGGGTAATTATTGGTGTACAGAATGGTTTTTATATGGTTTTATATGGTTTTGATATGTTGATTTTTGTTTCCTGTAGCCTTATTAATTTTATTCATCTGTCTAACAGTGTTTTGGTATGAAGTGGGAAAAAGAACCAAACTAATGCCATGTTGTACTCAGGCACCACCTTAAAGCTTAAGTTTCTGTTTCCTTAAGTTCTTTTTTTTTTTTTAATGTTGTCGTAGTTACTTAATTCAATGCTTTGTTATAAGACTGTTTGTTCCCTATGTAAAATGTCAAACAGCTTTGTTTCTTTGTCACAAGCTAAGCCTGTGCTTTGTAGGAGTACTTCCGTAGCTCCACTAAATCATATGAGAAAAAAAAACTAATCACACCCCCTACATCCTGAGCTAGACCTGGAACTAGAACTGTATAAATATTCTCCCCTCCTGCCCTTCAGGGTCAGTGTTTGGTCATGTACTAGATGCCCACCACCAACTAAGAAACTTGCTTTCCTTTGCATCTGGCCTCCATAGGTGACTCAATTAAATAAGTGCTTTTGCATCAACAGGTAGAGCATTTAGGTTTTTCGGCATACATGGGAGCATGCTGTGTGCCCACAGAATCAATACATAAGTGCACACTGTCTGCTCACAGGAACAATTTGACTTCCTCATTTCCAATTTGGACATCTTTTTTTTATTTTTAAAAATTTTTAACTTTTTTTGAGGCAGGGTCTCACTATGTATTTCCAGATATCTTTGAACCCACTAGGTAGTCCAAACTGGCCTTGATCTCAGGATTATCCCCCTGTCTCAGCCTCTTGAGTGCTGGGATTATAGCTGTGTGCCACCACACCCAGGTGTTATCCTTTGCTTCTCTGATCTTGCCTAATTGCTTTTGCTAGAACTTCTGTTGTAGCAGAACTTTTTTAAATAAGAGTAGTGAACGTGTATATTTTCTCTTGCTCAGATCCTAGAAAAACAACTTTCAATTTTTCAGTGTGATTTGCTCTTATTATATTAAGTGTGCTCAGGAATTTATCCATTTCTTTTAGGTTCCCAAATTGTTAGCATAGAATTGTTCATAGTAGTTGATATGACCTTTTGTATTTCTGTGGTATCAGTTGAAATGTCTCCTTTTCTTGTCTGACTTTATTTGGGTTTTCTCTGTTGTTGTTCTTTTTTTTCTTAGTCTAGCTTTGTCTTCTTAGTCTGTTGATTTTTTCAAAGACACAATTTTTTATTTATCTTTTTTATCTTCTTAGTCTCTACTTCATTTTTTTCTGCTCTGATCTTTATTTCCTTCTACTAATTTTAAGCTTAGTTTGTTTTTGTATCTCTGATTCATAGGAATGCATTAACTTATTCACAGACTAAAGCAGCCCCAGAGAGGAGGAGGAGGCAGACCCAGGGCTCTTTCTGGAAGCCAGTACCTAACTCTGAAGCTCTTCCCTCACTTTTCTGCTGTTTTCCCAGCCCAGAATAACTGTGTCTCCTGTGTTGGTTAGGAAAGTCATGCCCTTTCCTCCTATTCTGAGGCACAGCCACTCCTGGGCTATACCTTTGTTCTCTGGTTCTCTTGTGACAGTTCAGTATACCACTGCCCATGAAGTGTGAGACCCTGCACATTCTCAGTGTTTTCCAGTGTCCTCCTGCCAGGAAGTGTCCTCCTCTCAGTGCTATTCTGGGTATCATTTTTTTGTGTCCTCGTACCAGACTTAAGGATGCATGTAGTTGTGTGTGGGTGTGTAGTATGTGGAAGTAACAGTGCAGATGCTGTTCATGTGTACATGTTCTGAAAGGAGACAAACATCCTAGGTTGACCAGAGACCACTCTAAATCCCCCACCCAGAACAGCTGCACTCAGTGACTCATGTCATTATCAGTTTTGCTACTGATAGCAAACACTATTCCCATGCTTTCACAAGTCTCATCCTTGGGCAACAATTGCATCTTATGCTCTCTTAAGCCTTGTCCTTGGCAGGTAGCCACAACTCCCTTACAGAACTCCACAACCCATGACCTATAGAAGACCCCATAGCCTATACAAGAGGATCATTCTGGTTGATGTCCCAGGGCAATCCCCTTCAGGTTTATTCTAAAATAAACCTTCCTTGTCTTTTCTTTATTTTTCCTAACATTTTTTTTTATAAATAGCATGAAAGGAAAATAATGCTACACAGGAACCTGTGAATGTCTCTTAGCCCAGTGGCGAGCAGGGTTGACAAGCGAGCACAGGACATTGAGATGTCACAGGTCAGGGATGCCCTCTGTCCTCTGCGCCACCCGTGGGGCTGGGCAAGGGACAAATGCCAGGAGAAAGCTTCACAAGGGAACATGGCTTCTTAGAGCAGGTGTCTTCCACCCCCTCTTTTTTTTATCACCCCGCTATCTCATTCAGAAGAACTAACTTTAAGGCTCAGGTCCCTGCATTCTCGGGTAACATCTCTTAATGTAACTTCCTCAACTTCAAATAGAGATAAAACTATCTTATTAAAACCTTGTTGCAGTGGCCACATGAGTTAATATTTATAAAGATGTCTGATAATCGATCTTATGTAAGGCCGCTTTTTTATTTTAAAAAGAATAAAAAATAAAAAAATAAAAAATGATGCAGAATTTCAAAACAAGATGATAGGGAATTAACAATGGTTGTTATATTAGATGTTGTTAACTTTGAAGTAGTTGTTCAGATTACCAGATATAGGTATGCATTAACTGTTCCTTTCAATAAGCTACTAGAAATTGCTAGTACAATTATCTTAGCTATCTTGTGTGAATATATATTTTTCCCTTCTTTCTTCCTTTTCTCCCTTCTTTCATCCTAGTTGTCATTTCCATTTGAGCAGTTTCTTTCACTTTCACAGTATCTATTCTATGTTTCAGATTTTATTTACTCTTTCAGGTTCTTACATGAGAGAGACAATTTACACATGCAGGTCTGTTTTATTTCACTTATGACTATGGTCTCTAGTTGCATCCATTTACCTATAAAAGCCTCAAGTTTCTTTCTTTATAGCTCAGTAATACTCCATTGTATAAAAATATCATATCTTTTTTATCCATTCCTAGGTTAATGTGCATTTGGTTGTTTCCAAGATTTAGCTATGACAAATTGTGCTGCTATAAACCTGGGTGTACATATATCACTGTGGTATAATGCTTTCAATTCTTCTGGGAAAATACCCATAAGGAAAATAGCTGTTTTGAATGGGACCTCTAACCACAGTTCATTGAAGAATCTCTAGGCTGCTTTCCCAGTGGTTGCACCAGTCTACACTCCCACCAAGAGTGGAGAAGCATTTCTTTTTCCCCTCAGCCTCTCCAGCATTTGCTGTTGGTTGATTTCTTGATGATAGCCATTCTTTCTGGGGTGAGATGGAATCTCAGTGTGGTTTTAATTTGCATTTCTCAAATGACCAATGATGTTGAACATTTTTTCATATTTTTATTTGCCATTTGTTTTTCTTCATCCAAGAAGTGTGTCCTCATCTCAGAAGTCCATTTTTGGATTTGGTCTTTCAATTTTGGGGGCCTGATTTTTTTTAATTCTTTATATGTTCTAGATAGATGTCCTTTGTCTGGGGGACAGTTGGCTAAATTTTTCCCCAATTCGTGGGTTTTCTGTTTACTCTGTTGGTGATTTCTTTTGATGTGCAAACACTTTTCAATAAGATGAGATCCCAGTTGTTGATTCTTTGAAGTATTTCTCACGCAATTTGGGTTTTGTTCTTGAACTCTGCCTGCCCCTATGTCTTCAAGATTTCTACCTACTTTCTATTCCAGTAGATTTAGTGTTTGTGTTTTAATATTTAGATCTTTGATCCATTTTTACTTTAAGTAAAAAGACATGGATTTAGCTTTAGTCTTTAGCATGTGGAATGCCAGTTATTCCAGTACCATTTATTAAGAGGCTATCTTTCTTCCGGTGAACGTATTTGGCCTCTTTGTCAAAGATAAGGTGGCTGAGTATGTTTGTAGATGTGTTTGCATCTTCTAACCTGTTCCATTGATCTTCATGGGGGTTTTTTTGCAAGTACCATGCTGATTTTTATCACAGTAGCTTTGTAGTATAGTTTCAAGTCAGGATTGTGATGCCTCCTGCCTTGCCATTGTTGCCCATGATTGTTTTTTCTGTTCTAGGTCTCTTCTGGTTCCAGATGAATTTTAGGAATGTTTTCTCTGGATCTGTGAGGTATACTCATGGTATTTTGATCGGGATTGCATTGAATCTTTATAACAGTTTTGGGAGGATGGGCAAGATACCTTTTTATTTGTCAAACATCTCTAATTCACATGCTCTGTTGATATCTCAAATCATCAGACATGCAACTGCACCTGCAAGGAAGAGCTATAAGTGGGATGAATGGTTGGGCACATTGCCCTTAGCGGTGAAGTGCAGGGAGTGAGCAAGGCCAGGTGGCCCTGTTCTTTCTCCAGATGGAGATGTTGGCCATCATCTGCAACAGAAGCAGGAGCCACATGGCATGAAGATGCATGACACCCCCAGCAGCCAGCGCAGACTGGCCTTTTGCCTCTGTCTGTGGCTCCCTGTAGATCTGCATAAAGTACTTCTCTCTGAATCTCACAATCTTCTGACATAAGGAAACAGAGTTTCTGTGGCTGGGGCATTTGCTTCTGACTATGAGGAAATGGTGGAGGAGGCATAGGACCCTGTCCACCTCGGGCAAAGTTCCTTCTTTCCAGGACAGCAGTGCCTCGCTAAGTGTACAGCATCTAACAGCAAGCCTGAGAATGGCAGCTTTCTACCCATGCCATCATTTTACCCCTCTGCAGGTACCCATCCCTGGACCTCCAGGCCCCCATTGCCACCCCATTCTACCCTTCCTGGTCAGTAGTCCCCTCACCCCTTGCTGTTATATATGGTACAGCTCAGTGGTTCACAGGAAGTCATCTCTGAAGGCTGAGGTGTAAGCATGGAAAGATATGTTTGGGTCTGCACTGGGGAAGGGTTGTCAAAACCCCCCACTCCCTCTGTGTTCTTTTTAGGGTGGTTGTGCCATGCCTCTGAGCTGCCTCCCAGATGCCCATGGTGACACAGTCTTAGGCCAGCATGGCTAGCAGCACTTGTTATAGCTGTCTTCAGCTTCTCAGGCACACACCATGTTTGCTGAATGAAAAGATGAATACAATATGTTGTCTCAAAAGAGAGGCCCAGGCACCCCCAGAAGTGCTCTCACCAGGCGCCTTTAATGTCTCCCAACACTTAAGTCACATCCAATAGCTTGTCAAGTGTTCAATGCCACCTGTTCCCCTGACCAATTCATTCCTGCCTTGACACACTCCTACCCCCACTTTTCCTGCATTGATTTTGGCTCCAAGATGGTGACAGTGATAAAAGCAAGATGGGTCCCCAGTGTCACCTCCATGACACATCAGGCAAATTTAAGGTATATTTTGTTTCTTTTTATTATTATTATTTTGTACTGGGAATTGAACCCAAGACTTTTTCACTAAGCCGCATTCCCTTTAAAAAAAAAAAAAACAAAAAAACAAAAACACTTTTGAGACACGTTCTTGCTAAATAACCAAGTTTTTCCAAGCTGTGTTTGAACTTTCAATCCTGTGCCTCAACTTCCCAAGGTGCTGGGATGACAGACATGCACCACCACACCTATCTTTCCCCGGAGTCCATGGACCGACCTTCCTGGGTGGACACCACCTCCTCAGACCCACTCCGCAACTGCCCAGATGGACCTTGCTGGGTCCCATCCTGCTGTGTTTTCCAAGTCAGCCTCGCTGAGCCAGGTCCCACAAAACCTGCATGTTCTGCACCATTCTCACAGGGCTGTAGAACGGGAAGAAGTTGGGAAGATGCTGCTACTGCTGCTGCTGCTGCTAATGATCTTTATTGAAAGGCTTTCTCAGAGGATGCTAATAAATGTGAGGACATTGTAGTACATATTTGAAAAATACTATTCAAAGATTGCAATTTGCATATTTGTTACCAGCGAGTGTTATTGTTATGGTCGGAAAGTATCAGACACAGTTAAGGGCTTTGCTGCAGAGAAGCTGAAAGGAAGCACTAGGTTCACTCTGTGTGTCCAGAATTAAGAAGATTAAGAAGACAAGCCCCACCTTTTTTGGCCAAGGATTACTTGTTTTCCAAGTAGCAATGCCCATTCTCATTCTCTCACTCCCTCTCCCTCTCCCTCTCCTTCATCTTCTCCCTCTCCTTCTCTCTTGGCATGCATTCTACCACTGAGCTCCACCTCAGGTCCTGTCCCCTGGGAAAGGGAGCCCAAAGTGCTGCTCAGTGCCAGCTTCCCAGATCTCAGGCCCTGCAGCCTGTGGTCATGGCTTACCTTATCTGGATCAGGCCTCTAATTCACATCAGGAACATCTGAGGACTGGCTAGTAGGTTGTCTTTGTGGTTTATCTTACAGGTAAAGATATTTTAAACCAAGTATGGTGGTGCATGCCTATAATCCCAGCACTTGGGAGACTGAGGCAAGAGCATCTTGTGAGTTCAAGGTCAGCCTGGGCTACAAAGTGAGCTCAAGCCCAGCTTAAACTGCATAGTGAGACATTGTCTCAAAAAGACCAAAAAAAATTTTTTTAAGTAAAGTTTTTTGTTTCCTCCAATAAGATCACTGCATGGAGGTCAAGAAGCACATGACTTATGGCAAAAGAAAACTCTTTTGGATGTATTTATTACAATGTTTCACAGTCAGCATATGATTTCATCTTCTAGAATCACCAGTAAGAACCAAATCCAAGAGTGACACCGAGTAACACATTCCTGGAACACAGGTAGGGAAAACACCCCTCCTGAAATGGTCTTCAAAGGGGGATCATATTTTCTTTCATCATTTTATTTATTTATTTATTCATTTATTTATTTATTTAGACAGGTTCTTGCTTTGTAGCTCAAGCTGGCCTCCAACTCACTATGTAACCCAGGCTGGCCTCAAGCTGGTGGCTGTCCTCAGCCACTCGAGTGCTGGGATTATAGACATGTGCCACCATGCTCAGCTTCTGTCATTTTATTTAAACTCAGCTGAGGTACAGGTTGCGGGAAGAGCCACCATGTTTAAAAGTCAAGGACCCACCAGTCAATCTATACACTGAAATGCCTTTGCCAACACATATTTCTACAAATGCAAAGGCATCTTATTCCAAACAGTAAATTAAACAATAGCGAAGAAAAACAGTTACAGAGAACTTTTTTGTAACAATATTTAATTTCTATCAGATCTCCAAGGTACTTTAGGTAATTAAGTACAGTAGACCCTCAAGTTACAACTGGCCTGACATATAAACAACCTGGGTTACCACCAGAATTTTAGTTTTAACTTATGACCAAAGTCTTGAGTTATGACCCAAAAGCTGGTTGCTTGTGCTTCCAGATGGTATCAGGTACAGATTTAACCCTTGAAGAGTTCTGGAAGGAGCATTACAGCAGCCTTTCCTGCATGGGGCTCATGGAGAAATCCTGGGCCAGTGTCTGTCTAAGGACAGTGGGATCCACCTGTGCACAGGACAGAGACTTTGAAGGATATGGAGAGGACCAGCCCTGGGGAACCAACTGAATGCATAAGTCAAGGGTCCACTGCACTATACTTGATAGCAACAGAAATACCAGCTCTCACTAGAACAGATAAGTAGACAAAAGGTAGAGATTTGAGGGTCTTAAGAAATAAAACAAGTTAAGACAAAGCACAACAGATAATTCTTTAGTATTGAGATTAATTTGGGGCAAGCAAGTATGGGAAGAATACAGAAAAGCAAAGATCCCTGGGAGTTTCTTGGGATGATAAATTCCTCTTCATCCCTTCTGCTTGGCTCCTGGTAAAGCAGCTCTCAGGCGCCTGTGCCTTCAGATGTCTGGGCCTGAATGTAAACTGTGTTTTCTTTGGGCTTCCCTTTCCTGTAGTAACCAGGAATAAAAATTATAGTTGACACCAATCAGTAAGAAATCAACACTTTAACAGAGAAACTGTTGCACATTTGTATGCAGAAGTGTCCCAAAACAGAGAGCAAAGATCGTGAGAAACAAGAAAAAATAAAGGGAATAGGGGTGAGCAAACCACAGCCCATGGGCCACCTCTGGGTTACGAACCACGCTCTTGTATGATCCATGAGAAATTTTTTTTAATTTTTAGGTACATGAAAAAATAAACAAATATTTCATAGCATTTGAAAAATGAAGTCAAACTTCAATGCAAATAAATAAAATTTTACTGGAGTCAGTACACGACTGTTCACTTTTCGGCTTGGCTGCTTTCTGCAGCAGAGGCAGCACTGTGGTGGCGACAGAGCCCATCAAGCCCAGGGCCAGATCATTCACTCTGGTTTGCAGACACCTGAGGTAGAACGCATATCCAACTGCTATCTAACTCAGGAACTTTATAGTCAACATTCCTTTTGAATCTGGTGACTTTCAGGGGACCTGTCACCACTTCCTTCATCTGTAGAATGGGTATAATTACAGTAGCAGATGCTGCATGGTGTTTTGAAAGGCTGAGGTGAAAAGGTGCAGATTGTTTCCAGTGAGGAACACAGAACAGTGTTCCATAAAGGCTGGTCATTGTCCAGTGTTTGCCAAGAAGGCAGGGAAGGAGGAGTAATAGAAATGATCTCTGCGGCCACTGACTCCCTGCTACTTAAGGAATTTTACAAGGTGTGATCCCAATATACAATAAATGTTTAAATTTTAAGTTTATAACAGTAAGACATCTCATCATTTATCCCCCTCAAGACACTCCCCTTCACTTCCGACACACTTATCCCATCATCTTTGCCACTTTCTGATGTAGGTCTGGAAGTCTCCTTTCATGAGCATCCTTACAAGCTATAATAAAATATACAGTGAATGCTGCTGCTGAGTGCCATCTAACGGAAAGGCAGGCTTAGAAAAACATAGTATGTTCTCATTCACCCTGTGCACTGGCTCTGGCACTGTGTGATTTCTGGCTCTTCCCCAAAGACAAAATGATCATGAAAGATCAACATTGTGAACCCATTCAGGACACTGCAGAAGCCACAATAGTGTAACTAATGCCATTCATGCAAGAGGACTTCCAGGGATGCTGTGGAGAGTGGCAAGAATGACTGTGTGTGTTTGAAATGAAGGAGAGCATTTTGAGGGGGATCAATGCAATGTGTTTTTTATTGTAATAACTTGTTTTGAGACAGGGTCTCACTATGTAGTTCAGGCTGACCTGGACTCACTATATAGTCCCCCTGCCTCAGCCTCCCAAGTACTGGGATCATAGGTGTGTGCCACCACACCCAGCTTGTAATAACATTTTAAAATTTAAACATGCCCTGTATTTTTATCACACCTCATATAGTGGTGAAGACAGTGAAACAATTGGTTATAATAGAGCCTAAAGAGCTCTGTTGAGAACAGAGAATATATAGGGTATCGGGCTCAGAGCAGGAGCACCTGGCCTCCCAGGCGGGGCAGGGATGGTTATGAAGTAACTATCTGAGTTCGTGGAACTTTCACAACAACCTTTTAAATTCAATTTTACTGTGGCTACATTACAAAGAAGAGGTTAAAGTCTATAAAGGATTCATCACATTCCCAAAATCCCATGGCCATGTTTGGATTTAAACCTAGGTCTTCTTAAGAAGAAGGCCATGCTGTCCATGCACAGGGACACATACATTGGAGGTGTGAAATCCCTAGAACTGCACCTGGAAAGGTGTCCTCACAGGCACTTTTTAGAACCTGAAAGTCCACTAAAGTATACGTGCTGTCACAAGAACGACGATTTAAACCATTCTTCTTTGTGAATAAAGTCACTAATAATCTAAACCAACCATTACTAATAGCTCAGGAGGTTGATTTAAAAATGCTGTCAACTCAGAGTTTTTAACTCTCGAGGTCTTGGTGCCCGACAGCCACATCACTGACAAATACACTCGGCTCTCTGTGGTGCTGTTCTGGACAGAATGTATGGTTCCTCTTCTCTTCTTTCTTCACATACAGTCAAGGACTATTGAATTTTGTTTCCATCCACAGCTGCTCTGGCAGCAAGACTAAGCTATACAAATATCTATAATGCTCTCCACAACCTTTAAGATGGTGAAATGGGGAATGTGGGGTGACACTGTGGCCCTTTCCAGAGGTCCTGCCCACCCCGGCACCCAGGGCTTCACCTCCGGAGGTTCTCAGCATCTTCAATGGTCTCTGGCAGAGCAACCCCCTTGGTCTCTGGAAGAAGCAGCGTCATTCCTCCAGCAGTCAGGCCCAACACGCCTTCAAATGAAACAGGTTGCACACAGAGGCATCAGACCATTGCCAGGACTATGTACAGAAGATATTGCAGCAAGCCAGAGAGATGTCCAGATAACACATGGAAGAGGAGAGAAACTTTTTTTTAAGTTGTCAGGAATATTTAAGTAGAAAATGAAAGCAATGGGACAACAGGGAAATGCCAGCATAAGAAAACACTGTTTTCATTTTACTTGTTACTGTTTAAGAATTAGGGGACATAAACCGGGCGTGGTAGCACATACTTGTGATCCCAGCACTCTGGGAGGCTGAGTTAAGATCACAAGTTTGAGCCCAGCTAGACAATTTAGGCAAATTATCACTACCCTGTATCAAAATAAAAATAAGAAAATAGCTAGGAAATGTAGCTCAGTGCAAACAAAGGCCCTGGGTTCAACACCCAGCCACCCCAAAATAAGAAGTTAATTCAGGTACCTTAAGAACAATGTAAAACAAAAATTTGACTAGTTGCAATAGAAAGATATTGATGTAGACACACAGATAAATACAGAGCACAGCCAATATAAATGTGGGCAGTGGGGATCCCTCTAATGTCACTGCTCCCTCCCTTTCTCCTGCTGTCCTCTCCCAGCTTCTTTCCTCTATCTCTCTCCCCACCTCCCACCCTTTCTTTCTCACCTTCTCTCTTTCTCCTACCCCCTTCCTTCCCTAGCATTCACCTGTGCCACCCATGGCTGATTCCTACACAAAACCAGCCATTTCACCCTCTACCAAGTGGGAAAACTGGTTTTAGAGGTCCCACAAACTAGGTTTAGAGAAAGAAATAGTAGTCCCCTTCCCTTTCACTAGCTTTGAAAATAAAGAAATAAAGCTGCTATAGAACTTGGCTTCCATTTGTTTCCTGGGTCTGTTCTCAATATTTAAGATCCAAAAGCAGAAGGAGGGTGATAATTCAGTGTCTTCATACCTCCAGCAATTATATGCTAGATGTGCAAGAGTTAGCAATCAAATACGTAAGAAAACACTCTGCCCGAATGTTCGTCACATTCTGTCCTGTAGGGTGAATTATTGGATTCAGAAGCTAGAGGATATAAACCTCTGACTACTTCCCAGGAGTGGTATCTTGTCTTCCCCAAGAAACAAGATAGACTGAGCAAAGAAACAAGTGGAGAGCACGCTCCTTCCTCTGCATTCACTCCCCACACGGCTGCAGAGACTCACACCGTACCCACTGCTGGCTGGAAAGAAAACATAATCAATTCTCTTGAAGTCTTACCAAACAAAATGAGGGGCAAGGCTTGCCAAACTTCCATCAGCCTGTAGACCATGAAGGGTGTGAAGATCCCACCCAAGTCGCAGAGGGCGGAACACACCATCACCCCAAGGCTCCTAATGAAATACATGGAACCATAAGATTACATTCTACAATTCAATTTTTTACATTCGAAATGTATTATTTTATTTATTTTTATTAGTACATGTTTGCAATACATAATGCTTACATTCCTTATGTACAGTTAGTACATAATACATCCTAGTTCCTTTTTTCATCCTCTTCCTCTACCTTGAAGTAAGCTTGTGTGTCTGATTTATTTTGCTTAAAATTCTGGTCTCAAGGTGCAACCATTTTCCTACCAATTACTCCAGTTCTTTCCTTTCTTTCTTTCTTCTTTCTTCTTTTTTTCTTTCTTTCTTCTTTCTTGGGGGGCGGTGGTGGTTGAGACAGGGTCTTGCTATGTAGTTCAGGCTGGTCCTGGACTCACTATGTAGCCCAGGCTACTCTTGAACTTGCAGCAATCCTCTTGCCTCAGCTACCACACCTGGCTAAATTTATCTTTCTTAATGGCAGAGTAGGGCTCCATTGTGTGTAAATACCATATCTTCTTTATCCATTCATCTGTTGATGGACGTATAGGCTGCTTCCAAGATTTAGCTATTATGAACAGTGTTCCTATAAACATGGGTATATGCATATCACTAAACCATGATACCTTTCACTCTTTTGGAAAGCTATCTAGAAGTGAAACAACTAGGTCAAATGGAATTTCTGGTTTTAGTTTTTTGAAGGATCTCCATACTGATTTCCATAGTAATTGTATATTATGGCTTGTGTTTAGATAACCCTGCAAAGCCTCATACGGCTATAGTGGGGTGGCTGGATCTATAGTGTGTGATGTTGGAATCAAGGGTGTGTGATAAGTAAATTAGTCTAGTGATTGGTTTGGCATAATTCTGGATGTGGATAATGGGAAGGCCCAGCCTGGGTGTGAGTGCCACACACCCTAAGGGTGTATAGCCTAGGCAGAACATAAGGGATGGAGGGTAATGTCCCAAAGAGGGCAGTGTGGATGAAAGCCAAACAAATGTTCTCACATGTTCTACCTGGGGTTAGAGGAAGAGAGCTCCTCCACTCCGAAGCCTCCTGTTTCTAAGAAGCAGGGCCAAAATGGTTTAAATAGTATTTGTTTAAATTTGCAATGTTTATAAACTAACAAAAATTATCCCCCTTTTTGTGATTTAGATTTGATCCAACTGACTGAAAATATTGGAACTTAATTGTGTGTGTGCAAGTGTGTGTGTGTAGTGCAAAGTTACTTCTGAACACCCAGCTTTCCTTCCTACTTTCTGAGAATCCACACCATCTGCAGAGTGGTCAAGGGTCCCTTGGAGGTGCATCACTTGACCTTTTTCCATAGAAGACCAGCCATTCAGTACCTGCTGGATTTGGATCAGTGTCCCCAAAGGTCTGTGTACTGAAGGCTTAGTGACCAGCCTGTGGCACTGTAGGGTGATGGTTAAGTTTAGGAGGCAGGGCCTAAGGGGAAGAAGTGTCCTTAAAGTAAAAACTGGGACCACAACCCCTTCCCCTGTCTCTTTGCTTCCCAGATTCCTTTAGATTAAGAGACCTCCTCCACCACACACTTCCACTGTGCTGTTCTGTGCTGCATAGGCTCCATGCAAGAGGGCCAAGTGACCACGGGCTGAAGTCTCTGAAGCCTTTAAGCCAAAATAAACCTTTCACCTCATTGAGTTGATTATCTCAGGTATGTTGTTATAGCAACACAAAGCTGACTAACCTTTGTCAGTTTATATTTTGAGTCAATCACCTGGGTCTGGTGACCATCACAAAGAAATTGTTTGGCCCAGTTATTTTAGACTGTGGCCTCAGAGCTGCCAAAGCAAAAGATTTTCTCTCTAACGGCCTTCATCCCTTTGCATCCAGTCCAAACAACTTTTACAAATAAGAGTGTAAGATGACCTTTTAATAGAGGATTGGCAGAAAAAAGGAAAGACTGACTCAGACTCGTGTCTTCTGGCTTACTCACAGAGTCAGAGAGCTGTGCTGGGGTAAAGTGAGAGTATGGAGCTGAAATGTTCCTGAGAAGCTGTTGGTATAATGACAAAGGTAGAAGAAGTAACTTATATAAAGGGAAAAAAGAATTTAAAATAATTTATATCAAATTTTAATAAAGACCAGGTTAAGATAATGGCAATTTTTAAAACTTCAAATAAAGTGGTTACTTTTACAACTAACATGATCTTCATTTAACACCACATGTTCTAAAATTCTGATGGCAGTAAATGCATGCAAAGATGCCTGACATTATTAGATATTATGAAAAACAAAACCACAAAATTACTAATACTTTCCAGAATGACTAAAAACAAACAATACCAATCACTGCAGAGGATGAGGGGCAGCTAGACACCTCACACATGGCTGACCAGAACAGGAAGTGTCCAGCCACTTTGGAAAACAATTTGACAGTTTCATGTGAAGTGAAACAGACACTCATCACATGACCCCTGTAATTATACTCCTAAATTTCCACCCCACTGAGATTAATATTTGTCTAAAGACCTACATGTAAACATGCATAGCAGCTGTATCATCACCCCAAACTCGACATTGTTCAAAAGGCAAATGGAAAAACATAGTAGTATATCTCTGCATTGGGATACTATGCTGCAATGAAAAGAAACAAACCACTGATAAATGCAACAAGGCAGGTGAATCACATCATGCTAAGTGAAAGAAGTCAAACACTAAGGTTATTAAACTTACATTATCAGTCTGGAAAGGCAAAACTACAGGGACAGAATCAGATTCACAGCTACCAGGAGCTGGATGGAGGTGGAAAGCAGTACACTTACTGCAAAGAGATATGAAGAAATTTGGAGCCGAGAAGTGATGGAAATAATCTTATTTTGATCATGGCAGTGCTTAAAGGATTAAGTATATCTATCATCAAAACTTGTCAAACTATATTTTGGAAAAAGATTTTAGCCTATCAGACTTGACTTTAAAAATTAACTCTTTAGGGGCTGGGGATTTAGCTCAGCGGCAAAAGCGCCTGCCTGACAAGCGCAAGGTCGTGAGTTCGGTTCCCGGTACCAGAGAAAAACCAAAAAAAAAAAAAAAAAAAAAAAAAAAAAAAAATTAGCTCTTTAGCACCAAAAGCATAGACAACAAAAGTAAAAGGAGATAAATTAAAATATATCAAAATTTAAAACATCCACAAATCAAAGGACACAACAGAGTGAAAAGGGACCTAGAGAATGGAAGAAAAATATTTGTAAATTCTGTGTCTGATAAGTTGTTAATATCTAGAATATATAGGCTACTACAACTCAACAACAACCACAATGGCACACACCACCCACAAGAATTGGAAAATTATTTCTTAGACATTTCTCCAAAGACACACAGATGGCCCACAAGAACATGAAGAAATGCTCAACATCACTATTATAGACATCAAAATCATAATGTGGTATAATTCATACCCCTTAGAATGGCTACTATGAAATGAAAGAAAACAGAAATAAGTGTTGGTGAGAATGTGGAGAAATTGAAACTCTTATGCACTGTTAGTGGAAATGCAAAATGGTGCAGTTGCTATGGAAAACAGTATGAAGGTTCCTTTAAAAAAATTAAAAATAGAATCAGCATATGTCCAGTAATTCCAGTGCTGGATGTATATACCCAAAATAATGCAGAGTTTGCAAGAGATCTGTGTACACTCATGCTCAGGCCAACAAGGTCCACAATAGCCAAAAGTGGGAAGTAACTCAAGTGCCCATAGACAGATGAGTGGTTGAATAAATACAGCATATGCATGCAATGGAAATATACTCAGTCTTAACAAGAAGGGAATTCTGCCATAGGATGCAACACTGATGAACCTGGAAGACATCGTGCTAAGTAAAATAAGCTGGTCACAAAAAGACAGTGTACCACTTACATGAGGCTCTTAGAGTAGTCAAAAATCATAGACACAGAAAGTGAAATGGTGACTCCGAGGGGCTGGTGGGGAGGAAAGGATGAGAGGCCGTTGAATGCATGAACGCACAGGATTTCTGCTTTGCAGGATAAAAGGGTTCTGGACACAGCGCGAACGTACTTAACACTCCTGAGCTGTTCATTTTAAAAGGCTCAAAATGGTAAATTTTGTACTATGTGTAATTTTATCACAGTGTTTTAGAAAGTTCCTCTGTTACAGAACAACAATACAGTTCTGGCTCTGGCCCTGCCACTCTGCAGCTGCATGACATTGGAAAGTCTCTTTCCCTTTCTAAACCTCAGCTTCCTTCAGCGAAACAGGGTTAGTAATTCTCAGTAACAATTTTAAGGGCTAAAGCGTATGGAAACACTTTTGTTTCTCCCTATACAAAAAGTCAGCTGTTGAAGAAAATGATGGCTAGGGGTGTCAACAGAGCCACTGAAGTTGGTAAAACTAGTTAGTGTTAGTCAGAGGTGCACAGTTAAAATTAAGGCCTCCCAGCCCTCTGAAGCCAAGCCCCGCCTCTTTGAGCAAGAGTTCTTAAACTCTTGAACCAGTGTCCAAGTTCATCCACCCTGAAGGTATCAAGAGGGAATATCTTGCGCACATTGGTCCTCACCGAGCCTGGTGGGCGTTGGTTTTTCTTTCTTTCTCGTAATACACGATGCTCACATTCAGTGGAGAGAGTTGGCACATGTACATAATACATTTTAATTATTTTCTCGGTGTCTGCCTTTACCCCCAAGCACTCACCTGATGAAGGTGGGGTACAGCTCTGTGTTCACCAGGCAGATCATTTGGAGCACAATCGTGGTTCCCAGCCGGCCCACACAAGCCACCATGGTATGTAGCCAGCGCAGATCTGCAGAGGGGCACTAGGATAGTGACCACGGGGATGGGACCTTTCTCCCCAAGGCACAGTGGGAAGCACTGAGGGCTGTGCTTGGCCAACCAGAGCTGGAAGGGCCTAACAGCTTTTCCTCTCTAACTCTTTCTTTTCTGGATAAGCAAACTGTGTCCAGTTAGATTTGGGGCACTGGTAAGGCTCCTTGTGCAGAGGAGAGAATAAGCTTTGGTGGGGGTGGTACTGGAGATGGAACCCAAGGCCTTTGCGCTGAGCTGCACGCCCCATCCTGTTATATTCTTTGAGACATTCTCACTAAGTCTCTAAGTTGCACAAGCTGGGCTCAAACTTCCATCCTCCCGCCTCAGCCTCTCGGGAAAAAAAGAACTTTTTAAATCTCTGCTCTGCCTCCTGCCAGCTGTATAGTCATAGAGAAGATGTCTACTTCTTTGTGCCTTGGCTTGCTAAACTTTTAAATGGAAATAATCATACCCAGCTTATAGGCTGTTGTGACACTTAGAAACGATATGTGCCCAAAACCCCCTAGATCACAGACTTTAAAAGCTGGTGTTTTAATTATGATACAATTGTGTCATTTCCAGCACAGTGCCTGAAACATAGGAGGTAAGATAACATGCACAGCTCTCTTCTGCAGTAGTCCTTGAACTAAACCTTAATTTAGTGTTCATTTCCAACAAAACATCAGAGCCTCGGAGAGGGAGGACCAGGAAGTGAGCCCCTCAACAGGCTATTGTGAGGGTCTTATCTAATGGAGGGCCAGGCAGCCCTATCCCTGCGGGCAGGCTGGAAGGAATGAGTGACAGTAGCAGACTGTGAGAAAGACTGGGGCCAGGGCTGCAGTGTGTGCAGGAGCAGTGTGGAGTGCTGGAGAATGCCTGAGCTCCACCAGCAAGAGCCCCCGACTCAGCCCTTGGCACCCTCCTTCCCAGCATCAGTGCTGTTATTTTCTGAAGTCTTCCCTTTGTGACATCTTCCCCAGGAGTCCAGAGACAGGAGATGGAGGACAAAATAAGGAAAATCCATTCCAGAACAATGTTGCCCTCTTCCTCCCCGATTGAGCTTTTTTGTCTCTGCACCCAGTTTATTTCCAGCCCAGCTCTGGAGAACACAGATATCCCAGGACATTTACCACAGTCCCTTGCACAGATACCTGCCAAAATGATTCATTAAGACACCAAGCAAAAAGCCCAAGTTATAAAAAAGAGAATATAGCAAGTCTGCCCAGTGTTTGTTAAACATTTCCAAAGGCAACAAGAGTGAAAGTCAATTATGTACCCAAATAAAAACTAACAAAAGGGAATCTGCTTTAATGTTACACATAGCTTGGACTCTCTTGGTTATAAGAATTACAGGCTGGCCTACTAAGCATTGATGAGGCCATAGGAATATTCATGTGCCACTGGAAAATGGGGGTACAAAACAGCCCAGTTCTTTTGGGAAAACCATCAGGCAGTGTCTACTGACACTAAACCTTTAAAAAATTAAATTAAGTTAAAAAATAAAGCCAAACTTATGTCACCCCAGGACCCAGCAAGCACACTCATGCTTAGGTACGCAAGGGAAGCAAGAATGTGTGGCCAACAAAAATACACACCGGATGTTACCCACAGCTTCACTCCTGGTGATAAACTCCAGGAACATCACAAGGGACAATGCAACGAAATGAGCACACGGTGATATTCAGTTCACTGGAGGCTGCACAATAATTTTTTTTTAAAGGAAAAAGCTTCATTCCCACTTGACAGTGTATGAAAACTTCACAGGTATAATGATGAAAGACAAAAAGAAAGAGGACATTTGGTGCGGCTCCATTTATGTGCAGTTCAGGAGCAAGCAGAACTGATTCTTGGGAACAGAGGAGCTGTGGTTGGAGGCGGGTATCAGTTTTGAAGGGGACATCTGAGGTACTGGAGCTGCCTCATGCTATCTAAGTAGTTACATGTGTCAAAACTTATTGAGTCAGACACTCATAACTTTCTATGCTGATTGTACCTCAGTTTAAAGTTTTAAATAGCCAGACATGGCGCTGCACACCTGTAATCACAGCACTCTGGGGGTCTGAGGCAGGAGTATTAAAAGTTCAAGCTCAGCCAGGACAACTTAGCAACTTAGCCACACCCTCTCTCAAAATAAAAAAAATTTCAAAACAGAGGGCTGAGGATATAGTTTAGTGTGAAGACTCTGGGTTCAGTCCTCAGTACTGAAAAAAAAATTGTAAACAAAGTTGACACTACGCCTTTGTTCTTGTTCCAAAAGCTTATCTACGAAAACTGAAAGGAGTTACTACACTTTTTCCGCAATTCAGTTTCCTGGAAAATGATGAAAATGGATAACTCACCATGTGGAATAAAAATCATGATTAAACACGCTGCTCCTGCCACCAGATGGGACACAGCTAGTGGACAGATGCGGCCAACTCGGTCAATGGTGACAAGGATGATGAAGGCCGCAGGGAATTCAACCAGAGAGGAGTAAAAGAAATCCAGGTAGTGGTTCTCGCCGGTGGCCCCAACGTGCATAATGAGACCCTGGTAGAGCACAGCGCAGGAGAACCTGAGCCAGGAGGAGAATGTGTGTCAGAGGCCAGCTGGGGGCGAGGTGGGGGGCTGGGTGCAGAACCAGAAGTGACAGATACGCAATGTCCTAGAGCCAAACAAAAGGGGAGTGGCTAAGAATCAGGAATTAGGTCCTAAGAGGGGCCTTGATGAGAAATTTCTTCCACCACAGTGGTGAGAGTATGCCTCAGAGGACAACTCCAGAGAATCCCAGAGTTGAAAAACAAGGTTGCTACCGTTCACTGCACACTTAGTGTCAGGCACTTGGCAGAAGCTCCTCTACATGCTGAGGCAGGATAGCAAGTTCCAGCCCAGCCAGGGCCACTTAAGGAAGCCCTGTCTCACAATGATAAGGAGGTAAGCAGGAGAAAGCAGTAGATGAGCAGGATTAGGTGTCAGGCTACTTTCTAAACACAGTGTGACCTTCAGGAAGTTACCTAGCCTCTCTGTAGACCTTACTTCTCTCATCTGTAACTGAGATAATAATAGTACATACCACACTGTTGGTCTTAAGCATTCATTGTGCCTATTATGGTTCCCAGCGCACAGTATGCACTCAGTAAAGATTAGCTTGTACGGACTTCATCATCATCACTTCTGCAGAGCACAACAGAATGAGGTGTTGGCCATTTCTCTGACCTTATGGTGGTGCCCTCTACCGTACAACTAGAACTATTCACTTACTTTCTTCTTTCATTGCACCAGCCTCCATTTGAGGAGAGCATAGCAATGTTACAGAATATGGCACACACACACACCCAAATCACTCTCAGTCAAGTAACAAAATGCTGGGTTTGGTGGTGCATGTCTGTGACCCCAACACTCTGGGAGGCTGAGACAGGAGGATAGCAAGTGCCAGCCCAGCCAGGGAAACTTAGCAAAGCCCAGTCTCAAAATAATAAAGGGGTGGAGATAAGGATGTACCTCATTGTGAAGCCCCTAGGTTTAATCCCCAATAATACAAAAACAAATTTTAGAGGTTCCTGGACTGATGGTGTAACTTCCCTAGCATGCATAGGTCCTGCATTCAATTCTTAGCACTGCCAGAAAAAAAGAGAGTCCTGTATATCTGGGGACAGCAGTGCACAGAGATACCATGTTGGAGGTTCCTGCAGGAATGTGGGCTGGAGAAATCACCCGACAGGAAACTAAGTGTGCATGATGAGAAGCAGCAGATTCTGAGACATTTTCAAGACTGAGCTGACATTCAGAGAAGGAAAACAAGCCCTACAATAAGGCAAGCAACCATTCCTCTTTGCAGCAGTGGCCCCAGATCCTCCATGGAGATGTTGCTGGGCCCAACAGAGTGTCAATAGAAAAGCACCAGCTGCATGGAGGGTTCGCAAAGGGTCATCCTGTGGCAGAGCACAGGACCATGGCGCAGACACAGACATGGGGTGGGGAACTGGTGAGGCAGGACCGCGCACAGAAAGCCTGATCTCTAAAGAACTTAGGTTCTGTGGAACAGTGGTTATTCATTCAACTGTCAGCAAATATTTACTGAGGGTCTACTCTGTGTTGCGCATCACGCTCCTAGTTCAACTCTGTTCTAATAACCCTTATGTGCTGGCATACACACTGTCACTGGGAAGCAGATCTGAGATCCCTGGGGAAAGCCCAGGGTCCCCCCAAATACGGAGCTGCCAAAGCCATTGGGTCTGGGACAGTCATTTCAGAATAGCTTTATTTTGATGACACAGCCTATATGGAGAAGTTGACCCACTGTCCTGAGGGAATAGGACAGGGATTCTCTAGGAGGGCGCAGACCCATGGGATGGGCAAGGGTATAAGTGAATCCACCCTACGCAGGAGGTTTCCAGTCAACAGATCAAGGATACACAGATACTGCCAGTGGTTCCATCTTTGGGATTAAGAAAGGAGATACTGGGGGCAGTAAGTCAAGCCACGGCTCTTTCCAACCCTGTTATTATTGACCTTTCACAGGTAAAAAACAAGTTCTGAAATGAGCTTTTCCCCAGTATTCTATCCTCCAAGGAGAAATAAGATTTTTTAGCACTCCTTGAGCACAGGACCAATAACAGTACTAAAATTCCTCTTCAATTGTGGACTTTGATTTGCACCCATGTTTGGCAGTACATGGGCCTAGCATATGCCAGTGCTCAGGGAGGAGCCCCTCATCACGGGTAGATGGGAACCAAGGTGTGGGAGCATTTAGGATGGGTACATGGGGAGGAAGGCTTGGGGGCATGCAGGGAAGGTCCCTCACCACAGGTACATCAGGATCAAGGTGTGCTTCCGCAGGGCTGGCGAGCAGAACAGATCCACAAATGACGGGCTCAGCTTTTCCCTCACGTCCTCCTCGACAGAGAGCATCTGAGAGGGAGTCAGATCAGCACCTCACCCAACTGTGGAGGACAGTCCCTTGGAGAGGAGCCCCAGGTGGGCCATGACCTCCACTAGGCTTCACAGCCACAGGTGAGCAGGGCTCCACTGTTCTAGCGCCAGTCCTTGAGACAGTTCCAAATCACATACCCAGCTCTGAAATACCCAGCCCCAACCCATGACTGGAGGACCATACCCAGCCCCAGCCCATGACTGGAGGACCCCTGGCCTGTCTCTCTTACCTTTAAATCAGCAGAAGGCAGTTTCCCATTCTTCTGGGCGATGTAGTCCATGACCTTCACTGCTTGAGTGTTTCTCTTCTGTGACAACAACCATCGGGGTGACTCAGGAACACACCTGTGGACAAAGCTCATCACCAGCGGGCATCTTCCCCAGAGATCATCTGACAGCAACCCTGACCGGGGCTTGCTAGTGCCGAGCCTGGGACTTACTCCTCAAGCGGATGGTGAACAAGGTCCAGGTCTATTGTGACCTGGCCTCAGAGCCCTCACAAATACTCTCTGAGCACTTGTGCTCAGGGCCACCCGTTAAGCCTTATAGAGGAGAGGAAAATACAGCTTCCCATGCTGTCTTCTTTCTATGGAACAGGAGCCCATCTTTCCTGAAAGGTGGCAGCCCCTGTCTCCCTGAGAATACACACGGAGTAGGTGCTCCAGGTACCATCCACCATTCTCACAACATCCCCCAAGCAAAATATAATATATTCACTTTCCTTTCAAATCAGACACAGTGGGTGCCCAGTCAATCCTGGTGTGGGCTTGGCCCTCACCAGGCTTTGAGCTAATCCTGTCAACAGAAAAGCAGAAGGGGAGTCGAATGATGATGACGACTATCTGCCAAGAAATTGGAAAATTCAAAGGGAGGAAGGAGAATCAGCCTAGACCAACATGAGGGCTATGGCACACATTTCCTTCACTGATGAGGTACAGAATTCACTCAGTTCCTCTGGAGTAAACAGCCTTGGTCCCATGCCTCTGAGAGTGAGCTGAACGCTGGATACTACAAGCTTGGAAGAATAAGAATCTGAGCTTTCAGACTCCAAAAGTAATGAAATGAGGTTGAGTAAAATCAGACACCACGCTGTCTATTTCAAATGAGGCAAGGATTTTGCAACTTAGAGACTGGGACTTTGGCACAAGCATCTTCTGTAAACTCAGACTTAGCCTGATGTCCTTTCTTCAGGAGGTCCCTCTGTTTCACAGGGAGGGGCGAGCTTCTCCTGAACTTCCAGGCGTAAATATGCACATTCAGAGGCTGGCTTTCCTTTAGAGAGCCCAAGTCTACCCTAGGGTCACCTCAGATAATGTTTGCCCCAGTATAATTCTGGCAAAAGGTGCATGAATAAGATATTTCTCTCTGCTGCTGCCTCTTCTCTCCACAATAAAATTTATTCGTGGAGTTGCTTATCCCTTCAAACTCTGCAAAGAGCTCACAGTTATTAAGATGAACATCCCAGTTGGATGGTTCTGTTCCATAATGGCTCCATGTGCATAATCTCTAGGGAATATAAGAAGCCCTTTCATTCATAAATTCACTCAGTCAAGTACCAAATACATGGCTAAATGAGAGATATATCTGAGTTTTGTTAATAATAGCAATATTATCTTAAAAATGAACTGGGAGGAGAAAAGGCAGAAGAGAGAGTGAAGAGCAGGAGAGAATTAAGTAGGCTGCAAAGTGAGAATATCCGACTTTATGTTTTCAGCACTAGGGAGACCCTAGGGAGGGTAGGAACTGGTGGCCAGTGTGGTACAACAACCCCTCTTGAACCTCTTCCCTGTACTAGACACTTTACATAGATTATCTCTAAGATTTCCCAAGGCAACACCTAGGAAGCTGCTTCCTGTACCCAAACGTGAGACTACCCACCACAGCCCGTCTGTTTCTGGAAAATGCACATTTCAGGCTTTGGGATGGACAGCCAGCTCCTGTGATTCATGGGGTTTTGTCCAACTTATAGCAAAACTTGTGTCTAGGCAGGGCGGCACACGTGAATCTGAACAGGTTGTGTCTGAGGATGCTCCCCACATCAGAAGGTCTCTGGGCAACATCAGAATGGCCCAGTGGCAGGCATAGCTTTGGAAGCAGCTCTGTGCCGCATGTGTGTGCATGCCAAGGCTCCTTGAGGTGGCTTTTGTGGGGCACAGGTCCCACCCCCTCCCACTGAGCCTGGTCCCATGAATGGCAAGCAGGGAGCAAGATAGCATTACCAGTAGTAGAGCAGGAAAAGGAAGGTGGGCAGGGACACAGCCAGCTGGAGCCAGCGCCAGTATGGAATGGCATACGCCAACCCAGGGAGCCCCACCAGGCCCACCGTGAAGGCCACCTGGTACAAGATCGCCACCGTCCTTCTGTAGCCTGAGCCAACGAATTCTGTGACTGAAACAGAAACATAGTCACCATGCACCTCCCAGCAGATGTGAGGTCCAGGAAAGGATGCTCATCCATCTGTCCTCCGTTCCCACCACAGCCCAGCACTTCTCCCATGCAGCCTCCATTTCTCCCACAGACCACACCTCTCACCATCTGGCTCCCTCATTGAAGACACAGGAGGCCTCACATTCTGACAGATGGCAGGCAGGCCATGTAATGGACACATTGGGTGATCAAAAAGTACGGTAAATGCTTAAATTAAAAACTATAGCAAAAGACACAATACCAAGGATAAGTATTTTTCTCAAGCCAACACCTAGGAAGCTGCTTCCTGTACCCAGATGTGAGACTACCCACCACAGCCCGTCTGTTTCTGGAAAATGCACATTTCAGGCTTCAAGATAAGTATGTTCAAAGCCAGGGGGACTATTTTGAGTATTCCGAGGGAAACTAATGGCAATGTCTTTTATTGTAATAAATTCCTTAATTTAAACATTGTCCGTGTGTTGTGATCACCCTGCACTGAGTAACCATTTACAGTAACTTCTGTTAAATAAAAACGTTATGGTGTATCCTCATCCACCTCAGTCACTTAATCTGATAACATGTGACTTCTAACTCTTTTCCAAAACCAAAATGACTGTGAAAGATAAATGTTTTGAATCAATTCAGGACATCAAGGGAGCTAGGACAGCACAACTAAAGATGCCTGTGAAATAGGACCTCCAGAACTGCTTCATAAAGTGGCAAGAATGCTGGGATAAGTGCGTTCAAAGGGAGGGGGAGTATTTCAAGGAGGATTAATGGCAATGTGTGTTTTACTGTAATAAGGTTTTAAATTTAAACAGCCACCATAGTTATTGATCATACCTTATAAATCACATCCTAAGTTAAAATGTGCTCCATTCTGTCGGGGAACCAAAGCTCAGATCAGGTAGGGAAATCAAGTATATGGTGGGGAGAGGGATTGTAGTTCTACACAGGGTTGATGGAGCAAAGGGATAGAATGGAGCAAAGATTAAGGAGTCAGGGAGTCAGCCCTCCGGGTGACAGGAGAGCTGTGTTCCAGGTAGGGGATCATGAGGAGGCCCATGTGGCCAGAGGGGTGGAGTGCGAAGGCAGGTGAGTGGAGCTGAGTTCACAGGCACAACAGGGACATGACCCTGTAGGGATTCAAGGGCGTTGTGAAAACTGTTTTCCCACATATGAAACAGAGCCACTGTGGGCATAGGAGAGGTACCTGCCACTTTCTGCTTCCAAAGTCTCACTTTACTGCAGAGTCAAAACCCCCACTTCAGATGCACCTGAAAGGCCTGTTTGGGGGTGAAGCAATGATAGGGGCTTGGACCAGCAGAAGTCATGGCAAGGATGGGATTCTGTGTTTGGAAAATAACACTAAGAGCAGGAAGTTGATGGATTGGTGATTGGATGGATTGATGGAGTGATAGATTGATGACTGGATGGATTGGTGACTGATGGATTGATGGAGTGATGGATTGATGATTGGATGGACTGGTGATTGGATGGATTGATGGAGTGATAGATTGATGACTGGATGGATTGGTGACTGATGGATTGATGGAGTGATGGATTGATGATTGGATGGACTGGTGATTGGATGGATTGATGGAGTGATGGATTGATGATTGGATGGATTGATGGAGTGATGCATTGGCAGAGTGTGTGGATTGGTAACTGATGGATTGCAGACAGGGTGTAAAGGAAAGGGCTGGAGGTGACATCAATTTCAATATGCTCAGCCTGAACAGCTGACAGAGGGCTCTGTCCTCATCTGGGCTCTGCGGTGGAACAGGTTTCTCGTTTCTCAAGGCAGGAACATGGTTTCCCTCAGCCCTTGTAAACTATTCTCAGAGAGCCAAGTGATAGGACACTGTTTTCAGAAATGACCAGTAAGGTGTTTCTTTTCTATTCTCAAAATCCAGAAAGATAACTTCTCCCTGCTCTGACAGGCCCTGTTTGTGGACTGGGGAAAGTACACATAACTGTGTTGTACTACTTTTCTCCAGGAAGGGAGTTTTTGGACCTTTGATTCTTTCCCTCCATAGAGTATGTGAAAAAAGAAAAAAAAAAAGACTAATACATAGGCTATCCACATTGGTTTACACCTCAACTTTTTAAAAAACCATGATGTCTCTTTTCTTATTTGCACATTTGTTCTGTCTTCTCATTGCCTTAGTCATGCACATACAATTAGCTATTGCCTTTTCTATTCTCTTTTCTTTCTCTTCTTCCTTTCTTCCTTCTTTCTTTCTTTCCTGGTATAAGGGTTAAATCCAGGACTTTTGCACTGAGCTACACCCCTAACCCTTTGTACTTTTTTATTTTAAGACAGAGGCTCGCTAACTTATTAAGTTGCCCATGCTAGGCTCAAACTTGTGATCCTCCTGCCTCAGCTTCCCAGAGAGCCAGGTTTACAGATGTGTGCCACCATACATGACTAACTATCCCCATTTCTGTAGACACTGCAAAACTCCCTGACCCTCAAAGCCTCACTTCCATATTCAGCTTGTCCCCTCTGACTGCACCATCTGACCTCTGTCCTGCATTCATCCAGGAAACCTCAACCCCATGTGTAATTACTCAGGGTGTAGCCAGACATCCAGCTGCCCTTGCTGACCATTCCCTGCACCAGGCGGAAGAAAAGCATGGATGTGTAGTCTGGAGCCACTGCCGTCAGCACACCCGTCACAGCAGTGACCAGGGAGGTCCCCAGGAGACACAGCTTACGGCCAAACCTACAGAGAAAAGGAGATAAGAGCAGGGAGTGGGGGTCAAATAGGCACATCTTCACTGGTCCCTGACGCCACTGGCATGTGGGTGCGAGGCTACTGCACCGCATCTCCAAACAGAAACCCTGCTTCCTCCAAAGTTGCCCATGTATTGGTGATTGGATGGATTGGTTATTGGATTGGTGATTGGATGGACTGGTGATTGGATGGATTGATGGGATGATACATTGATGATTGGCACTAACTTCCCCACAAACAGCTGTGACACAAACTGCTCCCACCCCATGTGTCCCTTTTCAAAATGACTCTGTTCCACAAACTGTGGTTTTACCCCTCAGTTTCTGTGCCCACCCCACTGTGCAGTCTGTGTTTTCTACCTGTCTCTGCCCTGCACCCCACAGCAGTCGCAACAGTGACTAACATGTCTCACCTCCACCACCCGCCGCAATGAATCCTCACCCACGTATTCTCCACCCTTGACCCATAGCCAGTGGTCCTCAAGCACGGAAGGTGTGTTTTACTGGCCCGGCTTTCACATACCTGTCTGCGATGTATCCAATGCCCAGGGAGCCAAGGAAGAAGCCCAAGTTCACACAGGACTGGAAGAGGTCCACCTTCCAGGCATCTGCACACACCAAGTTAAACTGCCAGCCACAGCATGGCAGGAAGGGCAGGAACACAGACCGTGTATTAGCAGGGACCCTCGGCTTCTATCCTCCCTCGGATAAGGCAAACACTTGACATAAAACTTGTCTCTCCTGGCAGTTTCACCTACTCTTATTACATTTTCCTAAGACACAGTTTAAGATTGCTGGTGACTCTGAGGAAATAGAAACATATGTTTAACACCTTTGTGTCACCCTCCTTATGTATTTATTTAAGCAGCTGGTCAAGTGCTTTGTCACTGACACCTGGCCGTCAAAGGAAGAAATGTCTTTGGTGAAGGGAGCAAGAAGGCAGACAAATCTTCTCTAAGGAGACACAGCTGCCAGGCAAGTTATCTAAAACCAAACACAGCCAAAAATGAATGCAGGCAAAGAACAATAACATGTTCTCGAGGGCTGGTCAAAAGCCCTTCATTAATTACATATTACTTGTTGTGTATTTTATTAAATAAATTTCACCAAACATTGGAAACCGTATGTCATGACTGGTAGAGCTATGAGTGCCAAAGGCAGAGGAAACGCGACAGAGGGGGCATCTTGGGGATGGCTGGCCCTCCAGCAGCATGGCCTGAGAGACAGGAAGAGATTCAGGGGTCCCTGGTGCCAAGAGCCAGGAGACGGAGGGGTCCTAGGGAGGAGACACAGGGGAAGAGAAGGGCACAGGCAGTGAGAGCAGGGCCTATTTGCTTTGGGGTTGGGACAGCAGAGGCCTGGAGGAAGACAAGCAGGCTCCTCGGGCTTCCCTGGCCCAAAGCACAGGGTGACACCAGCGCATGCCCAGGCACACTGCAAGACCTGTGCCTCACATGAGCAGTTCTGCAGAGCTGAGTGAGGCAGACAGAAGACTACAGGAAGACAAAAGTGTGGGCAGGCTGGAGCCAAGGCCTCTTGACCCTCCCCATTTTTGGCATAGCCCATCCTGGGCCTCCTTTCCTTCCTTTCTCTCTGCACTGCTCTCTTTGCTTTGGGTTCATGGCTCCACCTAACCAGGAGGACACCATCAGCAAGTCACTTTGCAAGTTTAGGCTTCAGATTCCTTGCCTGGCACATGGATACTATGCCTGCCCTGTCACACTCCAGAGCTGGTGTAAGCACTGAAGGCGAGAAATCATGTGAAGTCGATTTTGCTGAATAATGAACCATTTGACTTTAAAAGCTGAGGATGAGGACCCTACCCCACATCCCTAAAGCTGCCAGTTTGAGCCTTGCCCTTGTTCTGGTGTGGAGGTTCAAATCTCTGCAGCCTCTGAGACTGACCTCGGTCAGCTCCTCAGCAGGAGTGCCTTGTCTTTCTGAAACACTGAGGAGTGGCTGCATTACCACGAATGTTCAGGAACAAATAGAAGCCTCCCCGCCAACTGTCTTGAGCCCAGACCCCACTTCCCACCCCTGGGCGGTGGCCAGCTACTTCTCGAGTCACTCTGATTCTCTCCAACAATCCCAAAGTTCATTTCCTGTAAAATTCAGCTTGTGCTGCCAGGCCACCACTCAGCAAGCCCCTGGGTAGCCCGTAGACCCATGGCTCTCCTGCCTGTGCTGTGCCCTGCTACTGGGACATGTGCGGACAGGCCATTCCAGGTGTTTTCTGGCTGTCCCAAGGTCTCTCTCTCCAATTGTCTCTGTGCAGTGTCCTCACGTCACCCAGGACAATATCCTGCACATCACCGAAGTCACTGGGCCTCAGCTCATCCCCTTCTTCACTGTTCTTTCAGTTTCTCATTCCAGTCTTTCAAGTCAGGGTCACCATGTATTGTTCTGCCCTTTCCTGTGAGGCCCAGGTTGCCACCTTGTCTGGGAACGGTGTATGGAGCTGGACAGCTCTCTGACCTGGAGGACATGCATCTCATTTCCACCTCGCTTTCCCCTTTTACCATCTATGGAGGACTAACTGTGGCCCCGCATGGCTTGCAACCCTGCTGTGCCTTCTTGATCCCAAATTCAGCCCAGCTACTACCCCGGGTAGAGAGTATACTCTGAGAAAATAGGCTTGTCCCCACAGACAAGGGGAGGGTAGGGGTTCCCTGGGCTCACTTACTGCTTCTGCTAGGATTTCACCAGGGCTGAGGCAATTCTTTCCAGCCCAGTATGTGAAGCAATAGGACCAACGGTTGCCAAATTGCCTCCTCCCAACAATCACCCAGAGCCCTTGTTCAATATCTGTTCTCAGTGGATTCTGCCTTGGGAGGTCATAAATGGGAATGCAAGTGATCCCTAGGACCAGGCAAGTTTGGAAAAAATGGACATGATCACCTTCTCACCGCTGCCTGGGACCTCTCCCTCTTGCTCAGCACTCACAGAGGACAGAAATCCGTGGCTCCCTAGCCTGGTATGGGGCTGTGGCTGAAGCCATGGCAGTCAGAGCAGGGTCTCTACATGAGGGGAGTCAAAACCCTTCAAGCATCACTTCTTCCACAGGGGGCTTCATGATTCCAGTCACTAAGCCTTGGAGAGGGGGGTTAAACTTGGTGTTGAAACAAGGGCCATCCTAAAGCAAGTTCCAATGTCCAAGGCAATGTTGGTTAAAAATTAGTTTTGCAGAAATAAATAACCACATTCATTCTCCAATAGTAAACTTCAGTTTAGGGAAAGGCATAGGGCAAAGGCAGTTTGGAAGCAGTTAGAAGGGAGAATTAAAGTGCAAGATAACATCTGTCTGGGAGCTGCCTTTTACTGCCCTCCCACCCCACCTCACCCCATGCTTCTGTTTACCTCTGAGCATTTCCAAGTCCATCCACTGCCTCCAAACTCAACACAGCCAGAGGAAGCTTTTTCTTCTAGAACCCTCTGCCCCCTCACTAGGCCTGCCAAGAATGGTTCCAAGATTCCCAAAACCCTCAATGAGGTACTAGTTCTTGGGGTCGTTTGTTTCTAGGCAGTGCCTTCTAAAACACCTCTCCCCTATTATATGTGTCCCATCTTTTCCATTTCTCTTGCCACAGGCCACCGCCTCCCCACATCTCCAGGCTGCTACTTCTCCTGGGTCCCCAGCCAGTGCTCATTAGCTCCCTTTGCCGGTGCTCCCCCAAGCAAGAATTCTTAGCCAAACTGGGCCCTCTTTCTCCCTAACCCATGCAATATCTGTACCTCTTAATCGTGATGCCTTTGTTCCCATGATGACCATGGAGATTGACACTTCTCACCTAGTCTCGCTTCTTGACCTCCTCATGCATTTTCTTTTTTTTTAACCTCTTGTGAAGCCTCTATTGCCACCACCATCCTGTTTCTGGACCATCCACGGGGCCCAGTTAGAATTGCCCTGCTCCTCTGACTGGATAAGACCAAACTTTCATGTGGCAGTAAGGTAGGTTGCCACATTTAGTAAATAAAAATATAAAGCACCCATGTAAATCCGAATTTCAGACAAACGACTTCTAGAGTAAGCACATCCCCATGCAATATTTGTATTCCTCAAGTCAAGCCCAGTGGTCAACACATAACATCACACAATATCTGGGACATAACTATCTTTCTAAAATTGTATTTTCTGAAATTCAAATTGAGCTGGGGATCCTGTTCTTTATCTGGTGACCATAAGGATTCCATATTTTGACCCCAAGGTGAGAGATCACCAACATTCTCCTCCCCTGTGACTCCTCAACAGGTCTCTGAATATGAATCATTTTATCAGCTCCTGACAATAGCAAAAGCTCACTCTCCCTGACTTTGGGCCTGGACCTGAGATTTAATCCCCCTCCTCATCTGTTCTCTCCCCTTTCTGGTCAAAGTACATGCAAGCTTCACTTCAAATGCGCCTCCTCCAGGAAGACACCCATGAGGGCTCATTTGAAAGCTGCCCCTCCGAGCTCTGCTCACAGCCTCACCACATGGCTTCAGGCTGCCATTAAATGAATTCTGCTCGCTCTATCATCGTACTTCCTCTCTAACTGCAAGACTGAAGACTCTTGGAGGGGACTTGGAAGCCTTTTGCTCTGTCCCCTCACAGTATCACCCCTAGTGCTAGGGCGGAGGAGACGCTGGGACCTCCTTAAGGAACGCATGGATAGGTGACTAGATGGGTGAATGGTTACCTCAGATCATTTCAAACAGAGGCTCTCTCATTCCCAGAGAACAAGTACCCTCAAGCTTGGCCCACATCCAGATCCCCACAGGGGACTGCCCTACAGGACATTCCTAGAAGGTGAGTCTGTTGTTTCTGATGGTTGGAGAATTCCATGGAGACCAGATGTCCATTCACAGCCTGCAAAACCAAGCGTCCCAGGTCCCTCTCTGCCCAGTGAACTGGCAAATTTGCTGCTGTTCAGACTGAGGGAAGGCACACTGGGCTCCTTCAGTGACAGCCCTAAACATGTTGAGCCAGAAACCACTAAGGGAAGGGGAGAAAGGAGGAAGTAGGCCTGAGCCTGGCACTTGCCAAGTATACCGTAATTAGGAACTCTCCTTCCTACCTTCCTGAGGCAAAGGACTTGTTCTATGTCCATCTTATTCCTCAAACACCCACATGATCCAAAATGCAAAGTCTGGTCTTACCTCAGTGACGATGGAGGAGCCAGGCATGTCGTACACCCAGCCATGCTGACAGGGGCCCAGTGGCGGGTGACTCCTGTTGTCAGGCAGGCTGGACAGAGGGTCCACGCAGCTAAGGGTGCTCTGGTTCCAGTCCACCTCGTACTGCATGCACTGGTGGAGAAAGGCCTCATTCTCAGCCCCCAGGCCTGGCACTGTGTAGTTGTGCTCTTCGGCCTGGCTCCAGCCGCACCGCTGGCTCAGCTCGGCCACCCTGGGGTTCCAGCACCAGTGGTCAGGGGTAAAGCCCAGGAAGACGATGCCCACATAGATGGGGGCTAAAGCAACGGAGATCAGACACAGGGTCAGAAAAGCTTGCTTCTGGAACCAGCCAAACTCCCCAACCTGCTCCAGAACATCATCCACGGTGGGCATGTCTGGGCAGCACCCTCATCAACTTGGCCAGATGTGTTCTGGGTTGCAGTGGCTACATTCAAGGTCTTATCTGAAGCTCTTCAGAATAGGGTGGTTTGAAATCAAGTTGCTGTCCAAGCATGATACATCAGGAAAGCAACCAACCAGAAATAACCTTTTACCCCACGGTGCCAGCGCAAGGGCAAGGGCAGAAAGCATGAGGTTGGCTGGTTGCTTTGTTTGCTTTGCTGGGAAGCTGAGGCCTGAGAGCAATGAGTTCCTCCACACAGAGAAGAGAGCCTGTAAGCAGCCACCATCTCACAGAGCCTTTCAGAAGACAGGATCTGATAAAGGACTTTTTACAGTCCAGATGAATCAAAAGTAGCAAACTATTTGCACAGCATGATGGAGAAATAAGATACTTCAGCAAAGAGCTTTTTATAACCCAGATAAATCAAAGGTAGCAAATTGACTATTTGCACAATAAAGAGGTTTTTATAACCCCAATGAATCAAAGGTAGCAAACCAGCTAGTCTCACAGCAGTTTATTGTTCCCAACTAGAGTAGGGCCTACAGCCCTTCGCAGCTGGGCTTTTGAACAGGCACAGTTTGTTGCCTCTCTGGACCCTGGTCCAGTCAGTTGAGAGGAATTTAGGACAAAAATTCACGGAAGAAAGAGCAGCAAAGGACCACAGGCCACTCAGTGATTCTCCCACTGGAAATACCAGCCCGTGTTTATCAAACCCAGGATAAGATGCCTGTCATCTAAGTTGTTCTTACCAAGGCCTTTGAGATGAATGCTGTCATTGTTCCCATTCCACACCTAAGAGAACGGACGCTGGGGAGAGAAAGTCTGTGTCACCATCTAGGGCTGCTTGAACCTATCCCACTCCAGAGCAAGGGCCCATGGCTTCCCCAGAGACACCTCACAGCTCAGTTGCTGGTTCCTTTTTTCATTCCACAAATATCTGAGTCCCTATACATTTCAGGCATTATGCTAAGCTCTGAGCTGCCAAAATGGGAAGGTTCCCTCCTTCAAGCAGTTTACAGCTCAGCAGATGAGATAGACTTACAAAGGAGCAATCACTAGGGTGGTCACAGCAGCCAGTACAAGGCCCTGGGGAAACCCTAACACTGGCCCCTCAGCCCAACATTTGTTCTGCAAGAGGAGCAGGACAGACCAGAAGAGAGAGAGACAAGCAGGGCACAGCAGGCACTGCCAGTGGCCCCAAACACCTCACCTCCCAGTGTGGTGAGAGTGTGAGAACTTGTAATTTTCCTGAAACCAATGAAAACTGCAAATGCCATGTTGGCACATGACATTTGTTGTGTCACATAAGACTGTGACATCCACCTTTTCGGAGTCTCTCTCCCTGCGGCTTGACGAAGGGAACCACCCTTTTAGGAGGTCCATATGGAAGGAGCTGAGGGTGACCCAGCAGGTCACCAACAAGAAGTGGGGACCCTCAGTCCTTCCACTGCAGGGGCTGCATCTGCCCACAACCACATGTGCTCAGGAGAGCTTCTTTCTCCAGACAAATCTTACACTGAGGCTGTAGCCGTCCTCCCAACCTGACCCACAGATAGTAACAGACGGGAGTGCGTGGCTTTACACTGACACGTGGCAAGGTGATTATGCAGTGACAGGACAACTCTGTGCTCAGGCCTCAGAATGCATGTGCAGCCTGGAGGGGTAGGCTGGGCTCTGTCCTTCTGCAAGGTCTGTGCTATGTGCTCAGGCTCCAGTATGCCTGTGGGCAACCTTGACCAGGGCCTATGAGGCAGGGCAGCTAGAGGCCTGTTTGGACATGCCCTCCCTTCACCCTTTAGTCTTCTGGGGACATGGAACAGCCTGCACTTGGCAGGCCCCCAGCTTCAGGGCAACTCTGAGCAAGGGGGTGCTCACCATGGAACAGAGAAGGGAGCCAGGTAGTCGAGTCCTCTGGCTTCCATCCCAGAAACATCCCCTTCTGGCTAACGTGGGGCTCACTGGGTCATGAGGCTCTCCCTGACTCCACACAAAGAATCCCTCAAACCCATCTGGGACTTCAGTAAGTGCCACTACCTCCCCTGAGAAGGCTCCAAGTGAGCCAGCTGTGAAACAATCTGAGCTCCAGGAAAGGGCAGGAGCAGCTCTGCACAGGTGTGAGACCTCAATGGGCTTTGGCCTGGCCTTGCGGATGTGAGGCATCAAAGTGCCACAGGCAGAAAACACACCACCCTGCCTGCATTTCAGCTCCAAGAGGGCACATGACACCAGGGCTGGGTCCCTCCACATGGACACAGGAGTAACCGGTAGACACTCAGGCTCCACCTACCCATTTCTGGGATTTTTGTCTCTTTCTTGGGTGGGCACTCAGAGCTGTCACCTCCAACCCAGCAGTGCCCTGGCTGCCTTGGTTACAGGCATGAACCACACTCGGGATGGGGAAGGCCTGCAGCTCCGAAATCCCCCTTCTAGGAGTTTTCTTGTCCACAACTGCCTGCCTTTCTGGAAGGCTGAACTCCCCCTAGCCGGAAGAAGCCCCTCCCCAACACAAGTGCATAGGGTGCACTCAGAGCGGGGTGTTCGCTCTTACCAGCCAACTCCGTAAGTACCCACTCCCCTGAGCCAGGTTGCCCTGCAGGTGTTTGGGAAGCAGCCAGTGTACAAAGGTCCAGTTTTCAACCCACACCGGGGAGAAAGCAGGGCCCCTCCTGGTCTCATGTGCCCCGTGGCCAGCCAGACATTGTGGCCCAGCTCACATATTCCCTGCATAAAATCAGCTGCCCTACCTGGGCAGGAGTAGCCCTTCCCACAGTTCTGGTGGGTGCAGGCCCTCTTTCTTTGCTTGGACCAGAGCACGGGCTGGTTCCTTTTTTCTGTCATCCAGCTTCATGGTTTGGGTCCACAAAGGGATGGCTAGCTATCTGGGGCAACTGAAATTGCAGGGACAGAAGTGACTAACAGTGTGGCCTATGAGAGCTGGGCAACAAGAAAACAGAGCAGTCCTTTTGCTGAGCCTGAGATTCAATCTGACAAATGCTTGAGTTACCCACAAGTCATAGATGAAAAACCAAGGCCAGGAGGGCAACTGGTATGATTTGGCTGGTACAGTTTGTCCCTGCCAACAATCAAGCTGAAATTTAATTGTCAGGGCAATGGTATGAAGGAGTGATGGGCACTTTAACAGGTATTTGGGCAGCCAGGCATAGTGGCACAGATTTGTAATCCCAGAGCTCTGGGAGATTTGAGGCAGGAGGATCACAAGTTCAAGCCTAGCCTGGACAACTTAGTGCAACCCTATCAATACATAAATGAACAGCTGGAGATATATATAGCTCAGTGCAAAGACCCTGAGTTCAATCTCTAGTACCATAAAATAATCCTTTAAAAAGGAGCTGTCCAGCTCAGAGGAGGAGGTTAGTTATGATAAGAGCAAGTCGTCATCACGCACCTGGCCCTTAGTCCCCTCCCTCCTCCATATGTGCCCCCTTGTCCTTCATGATTTCTGTCAGGAGCACAAGGCCTTCACAGTTTCCCAAGTCATAAGCTAAAATAAACCTCTTTTCTTTATAAATGACCCTGTCTCAGGTAACAAAACAAAACAAAGACAGCAGGTCACCTGCCCCACCTCATGTGGCCAGCTCAGATCAAGCCTCAATAAGTCAGTTCACACAAATCACCATCATCAGTGACCAATTTTCCAAAAGTCCTTGTACATTTTCCCAACTCAGACAATGTCCAGTTAGACAAAAATTCCAGGTGGGTACTCTCTTCAGTCTGGGGCAGTTGACCCTAGGCCTTAGTACCTCCTGGGAGGAGACAGGGACAGAACCAGCTCCAGCAGCAAGAACACTGTCTTATCTGGAAAGGGAAGAGAAAGCATGGTCCAAGGGCAAGTCCAGATCTGCACCTGGGATGCCAGTTGCCAGGGTGCTCCAGGGGCTGCCTGCAGAGTCCAGGTGACTGTCCCAGGGAAGTGGTTTCACAGGTTGATGTGTCCCTGCCTGAAGGACTGAGATGGGGCAGAGACTTGGTATTACAGATATTCTGGAAATAAGAGCCACTCCCTAGGCCTGCTGACCTCTCCCTGGTCACCAGCTGCCCGGTGCCAGGACAGTGCTCGGACCCCTGCAGGTGCCCCAGGCTTGGGCCTTCTCATTGGGTCTCCAGGCGGTTGTACGTCCTGTGTCTGTCAGAAGGGGACCACTGTGATAGGGGCAGACCCTAACCTCCAGCACCTTCTTCCAAAATAGTAGCATAGCATAGGCTCCAAGGGAGAGTCAGTGACTCACCCTCGCTAAGAGTGTGGTACATCCTTGAGGGTCTTAGCTGGGAATCTGAAGTACTGCCCTCCTCAGAGCACAGACACCCCCAGTTCTGACTCCTAAATTTCCCCACACTGACCCCCAGCTGTAACAGTGACACAGAAGGCCGACAGGGCCCTCCTGTCCAGCAGGCCTTCCCTGCCAGGCACAGTCACCAGAGAAGCTTGCTGGCAAACTCTGCTTCTGTTTCCTGTCCAGTGCTGGACAGGCTGGATCCAGGGCCTGTGCCTGCCTCGCTCGCCCAGGATACATGTGAACCAGAAGTCAAGCACAGTATTCCCACTTCCCTCTTGCTGCACCAACAGAGTTCACTGGGGGCGGGGTTGGGCGTCCCTGGGAGCACAGCCAGACCGGCACCCAGAGAGTACAGCCAACTTCCAGTTGGAGGCGGGACCACCACCTGCACTTGGTTTCCTGTCTTGGGTCTATCCAGCTTGGGCCTTACCTTGCTGACACCTGGCCAGCCACACTCAAGGCCTTGACGTCCATGTGGCAGCCTTGCCGCAGACCAGCTTGGGTCTCAGCTACCCTTTCCTCCTGCCCACTCTGCTTCCCACAGGCACCCGTGGGACCACCTATTCAGTCACTCATTCCACTGATGTGCAGTGTCTGCTGTGCCCCATGTGTGTCACTACTGAGAAAGCAGCAGGAGCAAGACATCAATATTTGGATTTTGAAATAGAAGGACAGCAACTGATTAGAGCAGGCAGACAGTACAAAGAACAAAGCCTCTGGTCAGAACATTCATCAGATAACAGATGTAGGTGGATGCTTCACCTCAAAGCCGGAGATCAGGGCCAGTCTATGGGGTGGCTCTGAGCCCTGCAGAAGGTAGGAGAGTGAGCCTCACAGGTCTTTGCAGGAAGTGTGTTCCATAGAGAAGGAACTGCAGGGGCAGAGGCCCTGAGCACAGCCAGCAAAGAGGCCAGGGTGTGGAGTCAGCCAGGGAAGCAGAGGGCAGACAGATCAAAGGGGTGGTAGGCAGGCCAGTGGGCTCTGAGGGCCCTTCTGGGACAGGCTTTACCCAAAGGAGACAGGACACACTTGTCAGCATTATGCTGCAACAAGCCGCACATATTCTAACCGTCAGTGCTGTTGTCTGCACCGTGGGTCTCTAGAAGTTCTACTGCCACTGTTGTATGCGTCAGGGACAACTGGGCCAACAAACATTTCTGTAAAGTCAGTACATTGAGCTTTTCAGCCTTTGTGGGCCACATGGCTCTGCAGCAAGTACTCAGCTCTGCTGGCCCCAGCTAAACAGCTGCAGGTGGGAGTGAGTGAAGGATGGGGCCTGGTCATGGGTGCTGTACTCAGGGACACTGACATTAGATTTCCTTCTGATTTTCAGATGACTCACAATGTTTTTCTTCTGATTTTTTCAACGACTCCAAAGTATAAAGCTCATTCTTAGTTGTGGGGCATGCTCAGGCGGGTGACAAGGGGTCCCTGGGCTCAGGCCAGTGACAAGCGGTCCCTGAGTAAGAAGACTTTAGCTCAGAATGAGGCACAGGGGGAGAGACAAGGGTGAGTGATCATAGCTACTCCTGCAGCAGGGGGAGGGACTCAAGTCATGAGCGTGAGGCTGCTTCCCTTCCCCATCTTGGAGTGAAATACTTCCCAAATGGTTCTCTGATGAAAATCAAAAAAGAAAAAGTTAAAGACTAAGGACAAAGAGGCCTGGAAATTCTCCATCTGGCTCATGTAAATAGTTCTCAAGTCTGTGAAAGAGTCACGTGCATGGCCATGGTTGGGAATACCCCAGGCCGGATGTCTTTGGGGGCCTTAGAAGCCCTATCTGAAGAAGACCCATGTCCTCCGGAGAGCACAGCAGAGCCTTGGAGCTACACCCCTGCAGTTTCCCATCCTGGCTGTTTCGTGCCCTCTCCCAAGCTCATGTGATGAAGTCCTAACCCCATGACCTCACAATGTGGCTTTGTTTGGGGACAGGGTCTTTACAGAGGTAATTAAGATGAGGTGACATGGGTGGACCCTCATCCAGGCTGTCTGGTCTTTACAAGAAAAGGAGATTAAGACACAGACACATGCAGAGGGACCACCATGTGAAGACACAGAGAGAAGATGGCATCAGCAAGTCAAACACAGAGAAGCAAACATCTTGCCCACATCTTGATCTTGGGCTTCTAGTTTCCAGAACAATGAGAAAATAAATATCTGCTGTTTCAGCCATCCAATCTGTGCTGTTCTGTTACAGCAGCCCAAGCAAACTAACACAGACACACCTATAGGAATTTCCAGAGTCAGAAGCTGCAGCCCACATGCTTGTAATCCCACCTACCCAGGAGGCTGAGGTAGGAAGATTGCAAATTCAAGCCCAGCCTGGGCAACATAGACAAACTTTGCCTCAAAAATCAAAAAACAAACACACAAAAAGACAAAAAGACAAGTAAACAAAAATAAACTTCAGGAAATTCAGAACACCAGCCACACAAGGAGTGCCCAGCAGAGTGGGACAGCCCCTGTCTGCTGGGCCATGGCTCCTTCATCAGCAGGCAGTGAGGGAGACTAAAACACACCACCCTAGAATGTGCCACTTTGTTGTGAGGGTTGTGTTAAGCTGAGGGTAATGGAGGAGAAGATGAAGGAAAAGCTCCTTGCACTCCCCCTATTTGCCTACAAGTGGGATGTACATTTTCAGAGTTACCCCCTGCCCCACCTCTCCACAGAACACAGCCAAGAGAGACTCTCTAGAGAGCCCTCAATGCCTTCTCAGCCTGCAAAGGGTAGCAGAGGATTATACAACACACTTTCCTGACTGGCCTTTATCTGCCCTTCAGTTCCTATTTAGACACCACCCTGGTCCATGTGGGACCCAAGCCAAGAGGTACTGCAAATACCCAAACTACTGAGTACTGAACACGATAGATGCTATGTTTTTTTCTACTCCCCTATACCCCTAACAAACTATGAGATTAACCACAATAAAATGGAATTGTTGTAACAACATGCTGTAATAAAGTTATTTAAAACTTAAGAATTATTTGTAGAGTGTTCCATTTAATATTTCTGACCTGCAGAAGACTTCAATAAACAGAGGCCCCAGAAAGGAAAACTGTAGATAAGGGGGAACTACTGCATATTTAATTTCCCCAGTTTTCCACCCTTGGAAGCTTAAAGCCACCTCCTGTGTCCTGTCATTTCCCTACAGACTTGTTTGCTGAAGATGCTACATTAGCCAGCATGCTAATCACCTCTTTGTCACTCTTTCCCTGAGTTTCTTCTATGTGTATATGACTTGCACATGTTAATAAAATTATTTTTTCTGTTGTTAATCTGTATTTTGTTAGGGGCCCCACTGAGAACTCAAAAGGGTAGAAGAAATGGGACTTTGTCCTCCTCTATGAAACCCCAAGTGGGAAGGGATGATTGCATCTCTCTTCCTGCCACAAGTTTCTATCACGTTCCTGGTCGAAAACAAACATTCAGGATCATCATTATGAATGTATAAGAAAATGAATTAATTTCCACATCACATTTTTGGTAAATCCCCAAAAGGGCTATTGTAATGGACCATGAGAGGCACAGAAAGCAGTGAATGGATATAGTAGAGGCGGCCTACATCTGGGGTCACTGACCAGAGCTCATGCCATAAGCCTTGCACAACAGATTTTGTGCTGTTCATCACCTTCTTGAGCTGCCATCACAGAAATCGAAAGCGGAGGTGTCAGAGGATTGGTTCCTTTCAAGGGCCATGACAGAGGGTCCATCCCAGGCCTCGCTGCTTGGCTTAGAGGTCCCAGTCTTTCTCTGTTCTCTGCACAGCACCTGACTTCTACTTGTTTGTTCTCTGCACAGCACCTGCCTTCTACTTGTTTGTTCTGATTTCCTTTTTCAAATGTCAGGGATGCATGAAAGAATGGGTCAGAAGCATATGCTCGATGGTTCCAGTACTTCTGGTGTTGAGGCCAAGGTCAACTCTTGCAGAATTTGATCCAGAGGCAAAGGAACTCCATTGTGGGTCCTGGGAGTTGGAGGTGGCTTTTCAGGAGAGAGGGTTCTGAAGTGCTGGGGTCTACAAATTCACAATGGCTAATTCTGCATATTTCCCTAAGGGATAAATGGAGGCTTGGGATTATTGGTATCACCCTTTGGAGATCTCCCATTAACTCTTCAGGGATAGGTCACCCTCTCGCACTCACTAAGACTAAATTAAGACCATTAAGATTTAAAAAAAAAAAAAAAAAAACCACTCTAGGGCAAGATCCTTCTTAGCATGGATCATCCCTGCCCTCTTGAGTCATCCCAAGTTATTGGTCGCCCAGTGAGTCTTCCACAGACCTTGAATCTCCTGCTAGCTGCTCGTATCACTGTATCTACTCAA
>NW_004955439.1:20729642-20731262 GCF_000276665.1 Chinchilla lanigera
TCCTGATGGATTCACAGCTGAATTCTACAAGAAATTTGGAGAAGATTGAATGCCAATTTTTCTCAAACTGTTTAATGAAATTGAAAGGGAAGGAATTCTCTCTAACTCATTCCTAGAGGCGGGTTTTACACTGCTACCAAAAGCAGAGAATGACCCAACCAAAAAAAAGAACTACAGGCCAACCTCCCTAATGATATACATGCAAAAATTCTCAATAATATATTAACAAACACAATTCAACAAATCATCAAGAAGATTATACACCATGACCAAGTGGGATTTATCCCAGGAATGCAAGGATAGTTCAGTATATGCAAATCAATCAATGTAATACACCATATGAATAGGGCCAAAGACAAAAAGCACATGATCATCTCAATAGATGCAGAAAAGCTTTCAACGAAGTCCAACAGTCATTCATGATAAAAACCCTACAGAAAATTGGAATAGATGGTCTTTACCTCAATCTGATAAAAGCCATCTATGACAAACCAACAGCCAACATCATAGTAAATGGACAAAAACTGAAAGCTTTCACTCTAAAGTCAGAGATAAGACAAGGATGTCCACTGTCACCACTCCTACGCAATATAGTTCTGGAAATATTAGCCAGAGCAATTAGACAAGAGAGAAATAAAAGGAATAAGGATAGGAAAGGAAGAAGTAAAATTATTATTTGCAGATGTCATGATACTCTACATAGAAGACCCCAAAAACTCCACCAAGAGGCTTATAGATTTAATAATCAAATTCAGTGGCATAGCTGGATATAAAGTCAACACTCAAAAATCAATTGCATTCTTGTACACAAACAACAAACACACTGACAGAGAAATTGGGGAAAACCACACCTTTCATAATAGCATCTAAAAAATGAAATACTTAGGAATCAATCTAACAAAGGAAGTAAAGATCTACACAGTGAAAATTACAGTACTCTGAAAACAGAGATCGAAGAGGATTTCAGAAAATGGAAAGATGTTCCTTGCTCATGGATTGGAAGAACCAACATTGTGAAAATGGCCATACTCCCAAAATTGTTGTACTGGTTCAATGCAATCCCAATTAAAATGCCACTAGTATACTGTCATTCTATCCAGTGTGACAGGTCCCGAGAACGAGGTGCCCACAGATGAAAAGAAAAGTAAGAGAGACAAGAAAAACAAAAGAGGCAAAATTCTGGGATGAAGGGGCTTACAGCCTCTTGGATTGCAGCCCTGATTACCAATCTCAGTCAACTTACTGAGTGAGAACCAAGGGCGTAGCCAGTACAAATGGGTGGTTACCAAACATTTTAGCAAGGATAATTAAAGGATCATACTTCTCCACATGTAATTCAACACATGCCTGTAATCCCAGTACTCAAGAGGCTGAGACAGAAGGATCCTAAATTCAAGGCTAATCCGGGCTGTATAATGAAGTCTTATCTTAAGAAACTCTAACAAATACTAAACAAATCATTGTGGTCTCAATGCATTCTAATCAAAGAATGTCCTTCTCCACAGTATACCCCACAGTCCTTGAGAACACATTCCTAAAATTCATCTGGAACCAGAAGAGGCCTAGAATAGCAACAGCAGTCCTGGGCAACAAAGGAAAGGCAGGAGGCATCATAATCTG
>NW_004955439.1:20731362-20735949 GCF_000276665.1 Chinchilla lanigera
GCCGCTGAGCTAAATCCCCAGCCCCTGTCTGTTTCTTATTTCATCCTTCCGCTGTACCCCTCATACAGGCAGTAGGAGATCTTAGTCAGGGCCCCGATGCTAAAGTAGCAGGTAATGATCGCCTCTCAACCCTTGTCATCTTTTGGTTTTTGATTTTTCTAGCTTTATTGAGATATAAGGACAGATAAAAATTGAACTTACAAGATGTGATTTTAAAAAAACAGTGAAAATTAAAATTTTTTCCAATCAGATTTTATTGGTACATTTTAGGTATATACAACAATCATATTCAGCATAGAGAATCAGTACTTGTCTGTGATTTAATGCGTTTCTTTTTTTTCCCATTCCCACACCCTCCCATAAACCCCTCCCCATTTACAAAAGGGTTGTTTCCATTTTTTCCTTCTTTTCTCTTTTTTACTTTTCCCTTCTTGCCTTTTCCCTTCCCCCTCCCTTTTTCCCCTCTCCACTGGAACAAAAAAAATTAAGTTTTTAAAAATTTTATTACAGCAAGATACATTGCCATTAATCCCCCACAAAGTACCCCACTTTCTTCAAAAACTTCAAACAATAGTTCTTGCCACTTTCTGAAGCATCTCTACAAGTCCTCTTTAATAAGTGTCTTTAGTTGCGCTGTTGTGATTGCCTTGGTGTCCTGAATCAATTTAAAACATTTACCTTTCATGGTCATTTTAACTTTGGGGAAGAGCCAGAAGTCGCACAGTGCCAGATCCAGTGAATAATGTGGAGAAAGACACACTGTAACGCTTTTATGAGCCTATCTTTCCATTGGATAGCACTTGGCAGTAGCAGTCACATCCTGTTGAAACACTCAAGAAAGGATTTTAAGAACTGCTTTAGAGGTAGCTAGAGCAATGGTATATAATAAAGACAGTGGATATATTATGGAGGATTAATGGCAATGTGTCTTTTATTATAATCAGTTTTAATTTAAATGTTTTGTGTACTTTTTGTCACACCTCATATTTATTGAGTAAAATGTGATGGTTTGATGTATGTATCATTGTGAAATAATTCCCCTAGTCAAGCTAGTTAACTTATCTATCCTCTCACATAATTACCATTTTCTCTATGTATTATGAAAACACAAGATCTACACTCCTAGCAAATTTTAAGTGCACAGTACAATATTACTAACTGTAGTCACACTTGCCTCACACAAATGCACCTTGGTGCCCTACAAACCACTTCTCCCATTTGCTCCACTCTGAGACTCTAGTAACCACTATTTACTCTCTGCTGAGTTCAACTTTTTTATCTTCTACACAGAAGTGAATTCATGTGGTATTTGTCTGAGTCTGGCTTTTTTCACTTAATGGCTGAGTCTAAATCCTGTTTATTTCACTTAATGTCCTCAAACTTCATTCACTGTCACAATATTCCCTTTTAAGGGCTGAATAGTTCCACTATATATTTTTTTAAAATGTGGAACATGGCCACCACACTGAGTCTGGAGCCACTACAGCATCTTGGCATGTGCACACTCCTCCAGGGACTGGTGCTGGAAGTAGCTGGCAAAGCTGTACAGCAGTAGCTGGTGAAGCTGTGCAGCACCATGTCATGCCAGGAGAAGTAGCAAGCCATCGACAAGAAGAACTCATTGTAAGAAATGTATTTTTGCACTCCCCCACCAGCATGAGAACTGGGCTGGGTCCCAGACAGCTTCAGGAGCCTTGGTAATCATGACCTGACCTTCCCCCACACCATTACAGAAGTAGGGCTGAACCCTAGACAGCTTAAGGAACCTCGGTGAGACAGCCCCACTGTTCCCCACCAACGTGGGAGCCAGGCTGAGTCTTGGACAGCTTTGGGAGCCTCAGTGAACATGCCCTGCTCCCACAGGACCCATGGGTGGTTCACTGAGACCCAGAAAGTTTTGGGAGCATTGACAACCACACCCTACTCCCACACACCATCATGAGACTGAAGCTGAGCTCAACGGAACCTCCAGATCTTCAAAAATGACAAAATGAAGGAGAAAAATGCAATCTTAGACCTCAACCCCATCCAGAACAAGTCCAGGAAATATCAACACAGAAGAGCTTGAAAGGTATACACATGAAATTTCTGAAATGATAACAACTGAAGTAAAGAAACAACTCCATCAGGCCATAGAAGACATCAGATCAGATATAATCTCTCAGGTAAAGAAAGAAATGACAAACATAATGAAAGAAATGCTCAGCACATCTAAAGAAGATATAGATAAAATACAGAGGAGCATAGAAAAATGATGGAAACCTTGAATGAACAATACAGGAAAGAATTGGAATGCATGAAACAGATTCAAACAGATATCCAGGAAATGAAAAATTCCACTGAAAGTTCATAAAACCGCTGAACAAAGCTGAAGATAGACTTCTAGACTGCAAAGACAGCATTGCAGCTAGCAATCATGAAAGGAAGGATCTCTTAAAAATAACAAGGAACCAGGAAATAACAATTCAACAGCTGAAAGACAATGCAAAGAGAAATAATGTAAGACTGATAGGTGTCAACGAAACAGCAGGAGTCAACATAAATGACATAAAAAGAATATTTTCAGAAGTAACAGCAGAAAATTTCCCAAGCATGGAAAAAGAATCTGACATACAGAAAAGTGAGGCATGTAGAACTCCATTAGCCATAACCAAAATAAATTTGCATCCAGACATATAATAATCAAGATCCCAGAAATTCAGCAAAAGAACAGAATATTAAAAGCTGTTAGAAAAAAGAAACAGATCACCTATAAAGGAAAGCCCATCAGAATCATGGCAGGTTTCTCAACACAAACCATCAAGTCAAGAAGAGCTTGGAGAGAAGCATTTCAGGTCCTAAAAGAAAACCACTTCCAGCCCAGACTGATATACCCTACAAAATTATTGTTCAAAATTCATGGAGAAATAAAAAATTTCCACAATAAGGAACAACTGAAAAAAATCATGAGCTCCAAACCAAACCTACAAAGAGGACTGAAAGATATTCTACAAAGAGATAAAAATGCTAACAACTGCAAGAAAAATAGAAAGGAACCACTAAGCAGAGCAAGCAATTAAACAGAGGGGAAAAGGAGGAACCAACAGCAGGAAAACAACATGACAAAGATAAGCCAATACATATCAGTTATAACCATCAATGTAAATAGTCTCAATTCACCAATCAAAAGAAGTAGACTGGCAGACTACATCAAGAAACAAAATCCAACAATATACTGTATAAAAGAAAATCATTTAACTCAAAAGGAAATTCATAGACTAAAAGTTAAAGGATGGAAAACAATACTCCATGTGACAGGAACCCAGAAAAAAGCAGGAGTAGATATTCTATTTGCACACAATGTGAACTTCAAACCAATAATGATCAAAAGAGATAAAGAAGGTGACTACATTCTTGTTAGGGGAAAACTGCAACAGGAAAAGATGACAATCATAAATATCAAAGCATCAAATACAGGAGTACCCAACCATATAAGACAAACATTAACAGATGTGAAAAATCAAATAAGCAGTAACACAATAACAACAGGGACATTAACATCACAGTGTCACAGAGATAGATCAACTAGACAAAAAATCAGCAAAGAAATAACAGAACTAAACCAAACTTGAGAAAAATGGACTTAGTAGACCATTCTTAGTAGAGTGTTCCACCCAGCAACATCAGAATACACATTCTTCTCAGATGCACATGGGATGTTCGCTAAAATAGACCATATACTAGCCCATAGAACATGCTTAAGTAAATGTAAAGGAATTGAAATTATCACCATAATGCAACAAAATTGGAAATTAATCACAAAAGAAATCACAAAAACTCCATAAACACATGGAAATTAAATAGCACCCTCCTGAACAACCAATGGGTGACAGATGAAATTAAAGAAGAAATGAAACAAGATTTATAATCAAATAAAAATATAGATACAGCATACAGGAACCTGTGGGATGCAACGAAAGCAGTCCTCAGAGGGAAATTTATAGTGGTGAATTTCCACCTCAGGAAAACAGACTGAGCACAAATAATCTTATGCTGTACCTCAAGCTTCTAGAAAAAGAAGAGCAAGTCAAGCCCAAACCCCAAAGAAGGCAGGAAATTATAAAGATCAGGGCAGAAATTGATGCAATGGAGACTAAGAAAACAATACAAAGAATTCATAAACCAAAGAGTTGGTTCTTTGAAAAAATAAACAAAATTGATAAACCCCTAGCCAACCTCATCAAAAAAAGGAAAGAAAAAGTTCAAATTCATGCAATAAGGGATGAAAGGGATAAAATCACTACAAATCCCATAGAAAATCAGAAGATCATCAATACCTACTTCGAAAATCTTTATTCTCATAGGATGGAAAACAGAGAGGAAATGGACAGATTCCTAGATACATATGAATTATCAAAACTGAATGAAGAAGATAGAAAAATCCTGAATAACCCTATATCAGCAAGCAAAATTGAAAATGTAATAAAAAAGTTACCAATGAAGAAAAACCCAGGTCCTGATGGATTCACAGCTGAATTCTACAAGAAATTTGGAGAAGATTGAATGCCAATTTTTCTCAAACTGTTTAATGAAATTGAAAGGGAAGGA
>NW_004955439.1:20738344-20746655 GCF_000276665.1 Chinchilla lanigera
AGTATTTTCCCAGAAGAATTAAAAACATCATACCACAGCGATATATGTACACCCACATTTATAGCAACACAATTTGTCATAGCTAAATCTCAGAAACAACACAAATGCCCATCAACTGAGGAATAGATAAAATATTGTGGTATTTTTATACAGTGGATTATTACTGAGCTATAAAAAAGATAAACTTGAGGCTTTTATAGATGAATGGATACAACCAGAGACCATACTCAGAAGTGAAATAAATCGGATTCACATGTGTAAACATCATATTATCTCCCCAGTGTAAGAACCTGAAAGAGTGAATAAAAACCAAAACATACAATAGATATTATGAAAGGGAAAGAAATTGCTCAAAGGAAGGAACAACTGGGGTGAGGGAGAGGAGAAAAAGAAAAAAAGAAGAAAGGGAAGATAGATAGATAGATAGATAGATAGATAGATAGATAGATAGATAGATAGATAGATATCTGGTAATCTGAACAACTAATTTGAAAGCAACAATATGCAACATAACAACCATTGTTGAATTTCTACCATCATGTTTAGTGAAGCTCTGTATCATTTCTAATGGTTTTTTAAATTATTTTTTATTCTGTTTGATCAACCTTGCATTCTCATATGTGGTAAGCTAAGCAACTTCATTGAAGACAACAATATGTAATATAACAACCATTGTTAATTCCTATCATTTTGTTTTGAAATCCTGTATCATTTTTTTGTTTTGTTTTTGTGTTGTTTTGTTTTGGTCTATGTTGTTGTCATTTTGTCATTTTTTTATTCTCTTTAAAATTAAATAAAAAGAACACTTCATGAATTTGCATGTCATCCTTATGCAGGAGCCATGCTAATCTTGTCTGTATCATTCCAATTTTAGTATATGTGCTGCTGAAGCAAGCAGTCCACTATGCCACATTATTTTTTATCCATTCATCCAGTGATGGCAAATCTTTCAGGGACCAAGTGCCAATCTGCAAACCCAAACCCATTTATTTATTGCAAAGTGTGAACAGCGCATTTAAACCTGATGTTAGGTTTGTATCTAGATGTCTTCCCAAAGCCTCACACAGTCATGGGGGGTTGCAGTTTTTAGAGGCAGCTGAATCTAGAATGTGTGATGCATTCACTTATTGGATTTTCACCTCCCCAATCCCAACAGTCTGAATAAAAGGCAGAAAGGGGCTTGTTCCCCCTACTTGTTGCTTTGCTACCTTCTGGCCTACATGACTGCTTTCCTCTGCCATGCATTACCGTACCTTGGAACCAGCCAATTACAGACTGAAATCGCTACAAACTGTGAGCTAAATAAACCTCTCCTCCTTTAGCCTTGGGTGTCAGGTATTTTGTCTCAGCAACAAGAAAAGTAACTAAGATACCTGAATACTGAGGTTTTAGTTTAGAAAAAACAACTCATACATTAACATCTTTTATCCAGGAATCAAACTCGGGACCTCAGAATTGCCAGGCAGGTGCTGTGCCACTGAGCTAATTCTCCAGCCCCCTCATGTGATTTTGATTTGCAGTTCTTTCATGATAGGTGATGTTCAGCACATTTTTTCAGATACCCATTTAGCTTTTATTACATGTGGACAGTATGTTCTCATACAGCTCACCCACCTCACCTGTCCTGCGTGACCCTTTGGGTAACAGACCTTTGTCCAGGTGAGCATTCCCTAGTGATGGTCCCCAGACCACTGGGCTTCCCACAGAAAGGCAGGCAAACACACTAAGAAAGCGCCACATACTATGCCCTTTCTTGGAGGCATCCTGGCATATTTCCTGTTGTCATTTCATGTGTTTTCAGCAGACTCTCCTTTTAAGGACTCTTTGGGAGCTCTCATACAAACTGGTCAAAATATGAAATAAATGAAGAGGTTAAAAAAATATAAGCTTGCCACAGCTAACTTGGGCTTTCCCTAAGGAAAGTGTATCATTTTCTCCAGGTAAGGACTTCTTTCCAGCTCGAGTCCAGGGTTTTCAGTGTTGCAGCCAGGGCCTCCTGTGCCCAACCTCCCACCTAGATGCTGAGTCTCTATTTTCTGTCTCTTCTAAAGCAAACCCAGCCCTTCCCAGAGAGTCCAATTTCCCCTCTGGGACTTGCACAGAGGGCTCAAGTGCTGGGCCAGCTTGGCCTACCTCTCTGGCCACTTGTCCTCAGCTGCACATGACTGTGGTTCCTCTGGACCTCTGCAGGACACCTGACCCCACCCACGTTTACCTCACCTGATCTCCATCTGCTGGCCCTAACTTTACATTCACCTGACTTGGGCAGATCAAAGCCCACAACTCAGGAACAGCCAGGTTAGCTTCAGGGCACAGATGGAAGAATACAAAAGTGTGTGAAGCTTTTATTAAGACCCAGAATTCCCCAACCCACACACTGGCCCACTTGTGTGACTGACCCCTGAGAGGGGGTACCTACAAGGCCAGGAGTCTTTTAATATGTTCAAAGGATCAGACTGTCTTTTTTTTTTTTTTTTTTTTTTTTTTTTGGTTTTTCTCCGGTACTGGGAACTGAACTCATGACCTTGCGCTTGCCAGGCAGGCGCTTTTGCCGCTGAGCTAAATCCCCAGCCCCCAGACTGTCTTAAAGTATTCTAAGGATGAGGGCTCGCTGTCCTTCCTAAGGATCTAATCTTGTGTAATGTGCTATCCACTGTGAGGTATTGTACAGAAAATGGCCCCAACCAGTATGCTTAAGTTTTCCAGTTGCCCAGATAATAGTTCCTGTTCCAGTTCCAGCTGCTTCTGTCTCCTAGAAATGGCTGGTCACTGTGATGTATAGCTGGTCACTATGATGCACATTGTATAAACCAATCCCCAACTGACAAGCCATTCTGCCTCTGTACTTCCTGCTCGCTTATCCAATATAAGTCCTAGACCACCACAGATTAGGGCCTGGGAATGATCCCAATCCATGCCCATCAACATAAATAAACCTGCCTCCAAATTCTGGGTGTCGTTTCAGTGTTTCTGCTTGCCATTGCAGTATGATTTGCAATGTTTGTGAAATGCTCATAGTTAGAGCCAGATTTCCTCTTTATGGTGAGTTCTTTGGCATGGGTTTGTCTTATCATCCTTAGCCCACAATTCTCTCTGGCATTCAATGGACAGGTTCAAAATGAGCACAGAAAACTTGGTTAAAAGAAAGGTAAGTATCTATTGTCCTTCTTTTACTCTTTTAAATTAAAAAAAAAAAAAAAAAAGGAAGGTATCAAGGTTGTACACTTGGCTATCATGGCTTTCTGCATGACAGCCACCCTGCTTTCCCCAGGGTGTACTTCTATCTTTTTTCTCTTTTACTTGCCCCAAACTCATTCTGCAGAGCCTGTTTCTCTCACTTTCACTTTTTCAAATAAACTTTGCCACTGTTTTTACTCATTTTGTTTAACTCTTTCCTCAAGATGAGAAGCTGGAATCTAACTCCAGAAGGAGAGGCAAGCAACCCAGAACCCAGTGACATTTGGTAAGCCACTTTTAGAAGGAGCTACCACAGAACATTTTGTCATAGCCAGCCAGGACTACCACTCAGGTACCAGAGACCAAGATAAGGCCCATGTTGGGCACAACTTTTGTTGCTCTACATGAGACTTTTATTCTTCTGTCCTTCTTTCCTCACTCTCTCCTCTCAGCCAGGAACTGGGGGACATTTCTTAAGGGATCAAGGAGGGGGTTCCTGGCTCAATCATGGGGACAGAGCCAGGGAATATAGACTTCTTTCTACCTGCTTGTGCTCACTCCAAAGATACTTGCTGTACTTTGCTACTCTTTTTGGAAATCAACCTGGTCTCTACTTAGCCCAGTTTTGTAAGTGGCTTTTTTCTCAGTTTGTGTTGCCTTTGTTTGCTACTTTTTTTTTTTTTTTTTTTTTTTCTGGAAATTAACCTGGTCTCCGCTTATCAGTTTTGTAAGTGGCTTTTTTTCTTAGTTTCTGTTTCTTCCTTATTTAAGTGTAGATAATTAAAGACTATGCCTGACAACCTGAACAGAACAGCATTTAAAATTTAATTAAAGAGACTAAGTATGATGCTAGGTGTGATGCTAGGATTAAGGGTGCCCTACCTTGGGTGTTTCTTTTTCAGTTTATGTGATGCTAGATTAAGGGTGAGATGCTAGGATTAAGGAATGCCTAACCTGAGCATGGGTGGAACTAATAAATAGGCTGAGTCTGCATGGATTCATGTAGCTAGACACAGACTCATGTCAACTGCCTCCATTTTTTTTTTTTTTTCTTTTTTACTTATGAGCTAAACCTCTGATTTTGGACAAGAGAGAGGAAACTTTTTGAATTATTTTAACCAGCATAGTGGCTCCTATGCACACAGAAGAAAAAAAATTGTCCACTTTTTAATATATTCAAAGGCTCAGGCTGCCCCATAGTGTGCTAAGCTTGCTGCTTCAAGCCTGTTCAAACTGGTTTTAGCTGACTTACTTCCCTGTCTTAAATCCTGCCTGAGGCTATAGCTTTTTTTTTTCCCTTATTTAAGTGTAGATAATTAAAAACCATATGCCTAACAACCTGAACAGAATAGACAGCATTTAAAATTTAATTAAAGAGACTGAGTATACAAAAGCAGAGCCACCCTCCACTCGTAGTTTTGTTTTGTTTTGTTTTGTTTTTTTAACTACTGGAGTAAATGCAAGAAACAATTTCCCCAACTGGCTCCATTCTGGCTAAGTAGAGTCGTCAAGGATTCAAAATACCAAGTGAGCAGTCAAGGGGCTCAGAGCACAAGCAGTCATCAAAGGACATGAAGTGCAGGTTGGACCTCAAGGGATTCAATCAAGTGGCTAAGGGAACTTTGCTTGGGAAAGTTCAGCCCTTACTTCATGGGAGCTAAAGGACTAGGTAATGCCAACATGTGGCTTCACCCTTCTCCCTAATGAGTTCATGAGCCCAAATACAGAGACAAAAGCCCTCAGGGGGGCTCCTTCTGTGCTTAATGATGCTTTGGTCTGTGTTAGGGTCTCACAAGTGATGTTTTGTGGAGCCTTCATGCCTCGGCCTATGAGGCTTTCAATGTGAAGGATGGCAAAAAGATGGAGAAATAAAGACTAGACAGAAAGCTGAGGTCAGGTGGAGCCCTCTCTCCAGATAAGAGGAAAAGGAACTGCTCAACCACTGCAGTGCGTTTATTCATACATTTGGCAGGTTGGTGTCACACCCTTTTTGCCTAGCAACCCATTGCTTGGATTGTCTCAGGGCTTGGTGTTCTCTGAACTGAAGCAGCTTGTTCATGTGGCTTACCTTGGGAGCTCTTTGTTCTCAGACCAGGCTTGCCTTGCCTCCGCACATGTGATCAGTTTTCCTCCACTGCTCCCTACACCTTCAGGCCTCCTGGATGGGACACCATCTTAACGAGTCAAGACCACTTGTCTCCTTCTTCTATAGGCTCCAGGTCAAGCCAGTGGGACCTCTCAGACCTCACCACCACACAGACTCCACCTACTGTGCCACTAGGCCATACTCTTGATGAGTGGGAAAGGTTTGATCCTGACCACCTTAAACTTATCTACTATTACATTCTGGGTTAAGTGCACAATGGGAGGTGGCAGGAGATGGGTATAGGATGGTACTTTAAATTATGAAACTACTCTCTAGTTACAGCATTTCTGCTTAAAACATACAGGGTTGAATGAAATGCTTTATGTTCAGGCTTCTGTGAGTCTATCAAAGGGAATGCTCAGGAATTATGGTGTTTAGAGTGGCCTTCGAGGAGGAAGATATTCTGGACAACCCTGTCCTGAGACACCCCCCCACCCCCCCCACTTGTCTCGTGGGGGGGGCGGTTAGTCTCCCTGATCTGTTTGGTGGGACTTGAAGATCTCTTTGACTCGCTTCCTTATAGTCCCCAGGCTAATAAATCTAGCCCATCCCCTCCAAGTGACTCAGGAACTCCATTAGAGCCTCTCGCCCCAGGGGAATCCAGCATTCCTCAGCTCTGATGTTAAGCCCCCAAGTCGAACCTGGAATGATGCTGTTTACTACCCTAATTCCCAGCTTATCCTGCCCCTAAGAGAAGTCCCAGGGGTGGAAGAGAATACTCAAGTGCAGGTTCTTTTTTCAGTTACAGATGTACAAAGGTTAGGAACTATGCAAGCAAACAATGTACTTTAAAAAGGGAAAGAAATCACCCTGGAAAGGTTATTCTCCCTTCAACAGAACCAAACTGGGACTGTAATACTAGTGGGACTAAGAGTGACATCTGACATGCTAGTTGCTCCTACCATGGAATTAAGGCAGTGTATTAAGTCTTTTGTAAATGTACTCATATAGATCCATCTTCCAGAGAGAGAGAAGCACTAAGGGGACATCATTTCATTCAGTCAGCTCCACATACTCAGTGTAAACTACAAAAACTTCAGATAGGCCCACAGACATCTATGGTCTGACTGTTTTCAATAATTGGATCCAGAGGAGGGGCAAAAGAGAAAGACTAAGGTTATAGCTGTCCCAATTGGCAATGCTTTAAGCCTACTCAGTTATCTAGAGAAAACCTCAGGACAACTGAAGTTCTTGTTTCGAGTGCAAGAAGACTGTACCCTGGGCAGGTGCCCTCACCAAGCCTCTGCGTGGGCCCCGACTTGTGAGACAACCAATGTGCCTGACTTGTGGCACTGGAGGTTTGACTGTCCCTCCTCCCAGAGATGGGCTAGGCTAGCCAGAACCCTCACTTCCTGCTCTGATGACTGAAAGGCTTGGGGAACCTGCAGTGCCTATGCTCACGGACATCAGCATCGAGCCAAGGGTAATCTTAGATGTTGTGGATGAGCCAATTCAATTACTTCCCTGTTTTCACTAACAACTCTCAAAAATCCTTCTCTGGGTCTATAGCCATGATTGGGGTTGTCACAGGGACCCCTAATCAGAGATTCTTAGCAGCTGTACTAAAAGAAGCCACAAAGTTAACTTTGGGACACAGACTGGAAGTCTTGACTCCCCATCAGGTCAGAGCTATTCTGGAAACAAAGTTACTTGCTGTTAACAGAGGAACTGCTAGGTATCGGGAAATACTCTTAGATACCCTTAAGGGTATCTTGTACTACTGTGCCACTAGGCACAAGAGAAATTAAAAACTTGTACTACTACTATTAATCCTGCTTCTTTGCTGCCTACAGGGTTCTACCTTTCCAAACCTGAGAAAGCATGGTTCACTGATGGAAGGAGCCTTGTCAATCAAGTATAAAGCACAGCAGGGAATTCTACAACTCCTAGAGGCAGCCCATCTTCCCCAGCAGACTGCAGTCACATACTGTAAAGGGCACCAAAGAGGCATGTCTGAAGTCTCCCTGGGAAACTGAAAGGCTGACAGGGAAGCAAAAAGGACAGCCCTATGGCCCATCAAGGCCCCAGCCTTATTCTCAATTCCTGAGGAACCATTCTGTTCCTTCCTCAAGGGACACAGTGACAAGCTATAAAAATACCACCTGGGAGATGGGCCTCATTCTGGAAAGGGAGAGAGCCAATTAGACCCTAAATCAAGTTCTGGCAAAACTTCATCAGAGCTGTCTTTGAGTCCTGGCTCTGATGGCTGCCTGTTAACACTCAAGGGGGTTTGTAACATGCCCCAAACTGGGTTAAGCTTGAGCCCATTTGAGATGTTATATGGAAGGCCGTTTCTATCCTCTGATGTAATAGTAGACCAAGAGACCACAGACTGTTACAATAGCTCATTAATCTAGGCCAAGTACAACAGGCATCCAAATGTTTGGGAACAGAGCCTGGCCAGCCCCTGGCCCAGGCTGACCACCTACTGTCTGCCGTGCAGACCAAGTGCTTTTAAAAACTTGGAGAGAGGCACCCACTGACTAATTAAAGCCAAAGTGGAACGGCTACTTCTGATAATCCTTGCCACATCCACTGGAGTAAAGGCGGCAGACAGATAACTGGATTCACCCTCTGGAATATATAGCATCACACCTTAATTGTCTGAAGAATAGGATCACAAAAGGAGCTCCTCCTGTGAGCTTCTGGAAGACTGAGATTTCTCTTCAAAATGCAAGACTCCAGTGCTACTACACAAAGTGTACAAATCGGACCTGCTCCTCGTATTAGGCTAACAGTGAAGGTCAATGGTCATTAACTCTTTTCTCATCTTCTGACAGGCTTTTTCTTCTTTAATGCAGCCAGTGAGCCCCAGCATCCCAAAGTAGCTGGAGAGCACATACCCCAGAAGGTTGGATGTGCAGCCCCTTCCAACTTTGGGAAGTTCTAGAAGACAGAGACTTCCACTCAGCATCCCATAAAGAATCACAAGGATTGGTGTCTCTCATGGAAATGACACAGGTCGGGCAAGACAAAGCCAGCTGGGTA
>NW_004955439.1:20752851-20874113 GCF_000276665.1 Chinchilla lanigera
AACTCTGTATTGTCTGTATTGTGCTTGTGATATGTTGTAAAATGTTGTATGTCTGTTAATGTTTCCCTCCTTTTATCCTTAAAATAAAAAAATAAAAAATAAAAAAAAATTACAAGACCCCAGGTCAAAGCCTTGCACATAAACCTCTCACAAGAACCCAAGCAGGTTTTCAATAGGATGGCCTAGACCGGAAGCATGGGATCCCAGCACAGCCTCTTAGAATTATGAGGCAGACGTTCTCAAGGGCTTCAAGATGTGGACAGTATAAAAGGGCAGAGAAGCCAAGAAGAGCTTGCTAGTGTGGCTTTCCTCACAACAGCCCATCTTGCTTTCTCCAGGGTGCACTTTCATCTTGCTTTTTTCTTTTACTTGGCTCAAGCTTGCTCTGCAGAGCGAGTTTCTCTCACTCTTCACCGTTACTTTTCCAAATGAACTTTGCCACTGCTTAAAAAAAAAAAAAAGTTGGTACTCTTACCAGTAACATAATTTCTCTGAGAATATTGTAATTTCTACTTGCTGTGAGGCAGGTTTTCCTAAAAACACCTGTAACAACAGTGGGCAAAGATGGTTGCTCCATTTTTTTCCCCCAAGGCTTGGAGTAGAGACCACGTAGATTCTTAGGAAGAGTCCAAGCCAGCCAGGCATGGTGGCTCACTCCTAGGACGCTGAGATAGGTGGAACACACCAAGCGCAAGGCCAGCCTGGGCTACATGGTGAGTTCAAAGCCAGACTGACTACGCACTGAGTCAAAGCAAGTAAACTAAGCATGATGACACACGCCTACAATCCCAACACTCTGATGAAGCAGGAAGATTGCAAGTTTAAACCCAACCTGAGGAATTTATCAAGTTGGTGAGGCCCTGGTGCAAAAATATAAAATGAAATAAAACAGGCTGGGTTCTAGTGCAAAGGCCCTAGCTTCAATCCCAGTACCTGAGTCAAACATGCTCATATCCTTACTCCTTTCTTTTCACTCTGAGGCCAGATGTAGGTAGATCACTCAATCAAGAGCAAGCTGAAAACACTTCCCTGCCAAGTTTACTAAGACACAGCAGGTCCTTGCAAATGTCCCTCTTTATTGAGGGCTTCCCAATATTGTCGGAGATGGAAATGGCATGGAGGACAACACCCTCCTATGCCTGAGGACCAGTGACACAGACTATAATCTAGACCTCTAAAGCCCATCTCAGGACAGATGCTGTAAAATCTTCATGGAAAAAAGGCTGCCAATTTACAATTTAAAAAAGAGATGGAGAGAATGCAGAATCTATGAAGTATGATTTTAACACTGTGCAACAGTGTCCCTAACCCACAAGGCACATATCCCAAGACTGCCAGTGGATGGATGCCTGAAGCCACAGGCAGAGATTGTGTGTGCTGTGCTTTTTCCTACACATACATTGCTTTAATAAAATTTATTTATAAAAGTCTCAATGATTATATATATATATATATGTATATGTGTATATATATATATGTATATATACACACACATATATGTATTATGGTTTTTTTTTCCTTTTTTCTTTCCTTAAGTCAAGAACTTCTACCATTTCTCCTAAAAGAAGCACTTTCTGGTTGCTCTTTGGCATATCTGAATCACCACCTTCACCACTCAGGTAAGCATATACTGAGCAGGACCTGCAGGACAAGGGGACAATTCGCGTCATGGGCAGATGGAGTGGGACACAAAAGAGTTCATCTACTCACCACAGTGCACAATTTAAAACTTAAAACTTCATCTCTGGAATTCTCCATGTAGTATTTTTGGATTGAAACTGACCATGGGTAACAAACTGCAAAAAATACAACTGCTATGGAGGAAGACAACTTAGTAACTTCCCTCCTTCACGTAGACATGTAGGGAGCTCTCAATTCCTAGTTGTTTTTTTTTTTTTTTTTTGGTTTTTTTTTGTGTGTGTGTGTGGTTTTTTTCCGGTACCAGGAATCAAACTCACGACCTTGCGCTTACCAGGCAGGCACTGCCGCTGAGCTAAATCCCCAGCCCCTCAATTCCTAGTTGTTACAGAAGACTTGTAAAATTACTCAGAAGAAAACTCCAGTGTTAGACATACAAGATGCTTTACTGTGGTCTGGAATCTAATCTCCACAGCTACTGTTTCAGGAAACGGAAACCACCCGAAGTCTACTTGGAAATTCCAAGTAATATCAGGTCTAGATTAAAGGGGTAGAAGTGGGCAGATGGACCTACAGTTAACACGTGCAACTGGGCAGACTCCAGAGAAAGACTGAAGTCCTGCTTCACCAAGGATCAAGTAGCTACTTGAGTTAAAAACCAAATCCAGGCCAGGCGTGGTGTAATCCAAGCACTTGAGCGCCTGAGGCAGAAGAATTGTGAGTTCAAGGCCAGTCCGAACTGCAGAGCAAGAGCCTGTCTTATAAAGACCAAAAAAAAAACAAATTCCAACCTTCAAACTTAATAGAAAAGCAGGTGGTCAGACAGGCCACTGGCCCTATAACTTTTCACTATCCAGGGGGAAAAATATACTCTATTAATAATTTATTTTTTATTGAAATTGTTGAATATATTACAGTAAAGTTGATTTGAAAAAAATGAAGAGAAAAATCAATTTTAAAAAATACACTCATGTTGAAATCAAATAAGCCAGCCAAATGGGTCACAAACCAAGAGATTCTGTAGGGTGGTTTGCTTTTCCCATATGAATATCACTGAGTCTATGTACAACTCTGCAATGTGAAAAGTCACCCATGAAACACTTCGAGAGAGGAGTTGACAGCCAGTGGAGGACATGGACCAGTCCTCCCTTCTTGCCCTCAAGAGAGCCAGCAACCAGCTATGCTGAGATTCGGGCCCACCATGGCTCTCGCCAGCTTGGAAAGTCATACTCTGTGCAAATTAAGGCTTCTTATAGGTTGAATGGTTGATAAACACTTTTTTTTTTTTTTTTCTTAAAAAAATAAGCACAGTAAAGGTGGTATCATGAGAACCTGAAGAAATGAGACATACAGCTCAAACCAGGAAAGAAGCTATTTTCTCAGACAGCTCAATTCCATGTCATACATACAAAAAATATCAATCTTTGGGCAGGCCGTCTGAGTTTACCAGCTGGCAAAAGCAATGCTGACATGTGCTCTGTACACCTAGGTCTGAAGATGTCATGCAAACAGCTGCAGCCGTCACCGATGAAAGGCAGAGAGCAGGTACAGCTTCCCACACCCCAGCACGCAGGGCCCCTGTGCACGTGTGTGGTGCCCTTGAGACGGAAAGCAAAGAGACAGAATGGAGTCCTCACACTCAGGGGACATGTGAATGACCAGCTCAGAACGCCACGAGAAACCACCCCAGCAAACCAACCACTCCCTGCCTCACCAGCTGGTGCACTGTGTTCTGCTGGCAGAAGAAACTGTGGCTGGTTTGTGGTTTTTTTTTCCTTTTTCGCAAACCTGAGTAATTGTCAAGAGTCAATAAATAGGGGAGAGAATTAAGATGCTAAAATATAATGGTCAAATACCCTAAAGGGTTAAAGCAGCAAGGGTTTTTTCAAACATAGCCCTCTGTTCTGATGCACTAGCCTGGCACCTGGTAGGCACACACAGGAGCTCTGTGTGTAATGAGGACTTGGGGCAAACCCTGGGCACGAGGTACCGCCCTTTGGCCAAGGTGAGCAAAGCCTTCTTCCCGCAACTGTAAACAGTTATGAAGGAGCAGCACCTGACCTCCTTCACCCTCTCCCCCACCACAAAAACTCTTCCCTTTTGAAGCAGTTTTTGTTAAAGGCAAAATTATAGAAGCATCAAGTTGAAGTCTCATTTGGTTGGCGGTGCTTGGCTGTCCCATGGCTCCACATTCTCCCGTAGGCACCACAACATCAGATGTGTAAGAGGTCCTCGTCGCTGTCATCGTGGAAGGACACCCGCTTGGAGGTCACTGTCTTCTGCTGTCCAGGCCTCGGCTTCCCTTTCTGGGTTTTCTCACCCGGGACCAGCCCCACCCTATCGTCCTCCCTCTCCCAAAGGGATTTCTGCTGCAGATTTCTCACAGGGTGTGAGCTGTCCACTCTGGCTCCTCTGCCTGAGTGAACTTTCACCTCTGGGATCGTCAGGACCTCGTCCTCACTGTCCTGGTCATCCCCATGCAGGGATGTGAGGGCCTCTGCTTTCACAGACTTGGTGGTAATGTGGCCATTTTCCTGTCCTTCTTTCACCAGTCTTGGAGGTGGCGTCTGGATCTCCTCCATCAACCACTCTGTTTCATTCTCATCTGCTTCTTCCTCCTTATTCACCTGCCAGGGAGCAAAAGCAGAGACCACATGAGCCCCAGTGGAGATGCCCATCTGCTCTTGCTCCTGTCCTTGCCTGATTTACTCCTGAGAAAGGGCCCTCCTTGCTGGCAAAAGCTGAGGACAGAGCCCACTACCCAGACATAATTCCTACACTTCTGGTTCCCAAGTAACCACCAGAGCTGACAACAACTGCCTGCTCCTAGTAAGACCAACCCAACAGGAAGGCTTCAGGATGGTCACCAAGGACGTCCTGTGTCAGCTGCCACCACCCAAGGGGCTGGGCCAAGCAGAAGGCAGTGTTAGGGCATAAGGGCTTTTCCAGGCTGCCAACTGTGCAGCAGAGGAAGGGACTTTGGTATGCAGGAGAAGCCCTAAGAAGACCTTGTATCAGAGTCTAATTTTAAAACGGGATTTGGCCATACGTTTAACAGGCCACAAACATACAGTATTTATGCTCTCTGACCTGACAAGGCCCTTCTTCTAACTTTATCTGAAGGAAATCAACCAAATGCTAGATGCACAAAAATTTTCATCATCACGGTTTTTAGAGAATAGCCAAAACAGTGGGAACCACCCCAACAGAAAGTACTCCTAAGGAAATCAGCTGCAACCACAACAGGAGAAACTTGAAGAAAAACGAGGCAAAGCATATCAGGCTGAGGGGTTAAGGTCATAACTAACAGTTTTGCTCCTGGCTGCAAGCTGCCCATGCTGCTGTTCTTCCCACCATCGGGAACCCTCTATGGCCATGGACCATAGAGCACTACTGAAGCGTGCGGACAAAGTCACCATAGAGACTCAGCAACACAAGTACCTTTGAGTATTTGTAGGACACGCTGGAGCTTCTTCGACAGCAATTGGTCAGCTTGTTCATCACAACCTCCCTGTTAAGTAGGAGGCCATAATTAGTTCACCATAAAACCACCGAGGGCAGAGAAGTCCCCAGTCAGAAGCCAAGCAGCTTCCAGGGGCTGGATCACCATGCTGCAAGTCTACAAACATCGCCCCCTTTCCAAGGCAGAGAAGTCCTGAACAACAAATGACCTACTGTGACAGCAGGGCAATAAAACTATTTGTCAGGATTCAGTAAAGAACATGGGCTCTCTTATGGTTTGGTCTGGTCCCCCTTAGGCTTGTGGTCATGGGGGCAGGAAGCTTTTCAGAGGCAGATGAATCTAGAGTTTGTGATTGGTTCACTGTCTAGTGCTAGGACTGGGACTGTGAGTGCTACACCTACCCTATGGCGAGCAGCCTACATACAATGTGAGGGAAGAAAAGAGACTTGCTCTCGCCTTTGCTCTCACTGCTTTTGCTGTCTTCAGCTGTCATCAAATGTGGCCCCTGTGCTGTGCCACCTGCCTTGGAGCCAGCTGATTATGGACTGAAACCTCCACAAATGGTGAGCTGAATAAACTTTCCCCCTCTAACTATGGGTATCGGGTATTCTGTCTCTGTAAGAGAGAAAACTAACTAAAACCTCTCTGAAATTAGACCAGAGAGGACTCAAATCCTGTTTGATCTTTCAGTAGTCACATGGTCATTTCCCAGTTTGTGTCCAGTTTTCCATCCAGGAGCATAACAGCACCTGAGGGGACTACTGCAGGCCCACTCTAAGCAGAATGCACTTCTGTGCCTGGACCCCGACCTTCCCCACCCTGCCCTCTGGGAGCAGGTGGTCCTAGTCAGTAGATCTCACAACCACCACCCTGGAGCCCCACCTGAAAACCTGCTTGACGGTCACAGGCAAGGTACAGCAAAGAGCGACCGACCAGAAGGCACATACCTGACACAATGGTGGCTTAATAAATGCTCACTTTTTTAACAAGAGCACAGAGGTCAGCTGATCAGCAAGAAGTCTATTCAGGAATGACATTTAACTTTCTGTCAGTCTTTGGACATATCAAGAGACCAATGTCCTAAACACGCAGAGGGACTGGCTGAGGAGCCCACGGCATGTCTAGGCGCAACATGAAGTCAGAACCTGTGCATGATGCCACGGCTCTGAAAGGCAGACATTTAAGGAACAGTGGTTTCTGCTGCCACAGGAAGTTTCTGAACTAAGAACTCAAAGGCATTTACTGTGGCTGGGCTCAAAACTGAGCCTCAGCCTGAGTCCCCAGGTGGGACCCATATATTTGACCCCACACGTGGCTCCCCCAGGGGTCTTCCTTACCTCCGTTCCTTCTTGTGAAGAAGCAAGGCCAGCAGGCAGCCAGTGAGTGCCACCAGCAGCAGGCTGAGGATGGCCCCGACGGCCTGGCTCCGCTCCGAGAGTCCCCTGTGGCTCTGCATATCCTCTTCAGTGCTCTCTCTGTGTCAAAGCCCACCCCAGACATTACAAGAGAGGGAGCCACATCACTGAGGTTCCCAGCTAGGGGAACGGCCCTCAGTGGACAAATTCAACAAGCCCCTCCTACCCCCAGCCCAGTAAACCCATCCACCTGACATGGGACATGGCAGCAGAAAATCTTTCTTTGAAGGAGTTTAAGGCAGGAGGACAGACATGAATAAAAGACACCATTTTAAGTGTCATGAAATGTCAAGCACTGGAGATGTCAGGACTGGAGGAGGTTTGACGATGCCACTCCTCCAAGCAGGGTAAGGTGGCACCTGCCATAATCTCAGCAACCTGATGAGTAAGGTGGGAAGATAACAAGTTCAAGTCCAGCCTGGGAAATAATGCAAGATGCTGGCTCAAAATTTTAAAATGTCTGGGGATAGAGCCCAGGGGAAGGCTCTGGGTTCAACTCCCAGGACCACAAAACAAAAACCAAATAAAAATAGCCCCTTGCCCATGAACTGATTCTGGGCAAGTAGCGGCCACCACCCAGGAAGGCACTTCTGCAACAGTTCCATCTTGCAATCCAGTCCTTTCCAGAATAGAAGAAACATTCAGGGCAGCTGACCCAGGCATGAGTAGTGCTAGTGACATTTGCCAGCCTTCAACCATCCTCCCCCACATTCCAACACACAGACCTTCAGGGACAGGCAATGTGTTTCCACAACATTACACATTCAAGGGAAGAGGTGAAAAAAGCATCATAAAGGCAGAAAGAGCTAGGCTGCTGACCCTCTCTGCTCAGAGGACGTTTGTACTACGGCCTTATGCTTCTGATCTGTCTGGCCCCCTGTTATTCAGGGCCTCCACATGCATGCACACAGAGTGAAGTAACAGGATGTCCCCCACCACAGGACACAAAGCATAGCAACAAGAAGTACACAGACCCCTCACACCCGCCTATAATCCCAGCACTCGGGAGGCTGAGGCAGGACTGCTGCGAGTTTGAGGCCACCTGGGCTACATACCAAGCTCAAGGTCAGCCTGAAAGACACAGCAAGACCTTTTCTCAATAAAGAAACAAAGTTCTGGCCTGCTCAGGATAAAAGAAAAGAGACCTCACAAGCTACACACAGGAGTTAGACACTGAGCCTGCTGGCTATTTCATTTAGAAAGTAATTATGACCATCTGGCTCTAAAATAATTCAAATTATGTGCAGGAAACCAACCAAAGGCTTGGCCACCTAAGGTTAAGTGGTCTGTGTCAGAGTTCAGTGTGAGTCAAACAACTAAAACATCAGAAAGACAAGAAACAACAGGAAGAGCTCGGCATGCACCCCCATCCTGGCCTATGCCTGCTCAGCTCTGTGGGATGGGGATGTTGCCACACCTGACAGACATCTAGACCCCTGAAGACTTCTGTCCTCAAACACAGCAATCAACCCAGCCAGAACCGGCGTGAACTGCTCAGAAACGTGTTAGATGCGTCCAGGGCATTTTCACCATCATTCAGTTATTAACTTGGTTTAATTTCTACTGTTGATTTTTTTTTTAAGTCACAGATTACTTAGAAGTGGGTTTTTGTTTTCCAATGTATTTACAAATTTTAGTCTTTGTTCTTGGTTCCTAACTTAATTGTATCATATGTATTATTTATATGATACCTAGAGTCTCAAAGACCTGTCCCCCCGATGGTTTGCATGAAGTTTAGTAAGCGTTCTGTGAGTGAAGGATCGGTGTTCTCCCAGTGTTGGAATGGCATTCTCTGCACATCTGAGCCATCAGCTCTCCTCCCCATCACCCCAGTGCCCCAGTTACTTCTTGTGGATGTGGCCCAGTTGTCAGCGAGCTGAGTCAGCACTTCTGCCTCCCTCTCTCTCTCTCTCTCTCTCTCTCTCTCTCTCTCTCTCTCTGTGTGTGTGTGTGTGTGTGTGTGTGTGTGTGTGTGTGTGTGTGGCGGGGGGGTTTCCTGTGAATTCTACTTCACATGTGGAAGCTATATGTCAGGCTGACATGCATTCAGGTCTCTTGGATCTTCCAAATGAACTCACCCCTCTGCTTTCCCTTTACAGTATTTCTCCAGTGTTTACTTTATCCGAAGGTACCAAAACCACTCCACCCTTCCTTCAGACTATTATTTTCCGGGCACTTTTTTATCACTTTGACCTCTGAGCATTTCTGTGTCCTTGTTTTTCCACACTGTATTCCCTGTTAACACAGGTGTTTTTAAAATCCAACTTGACAATTCTAATTAGAAGTTTGTATTTAACATGATGACTGATGTACTTAGATTTATTTCTACCTTGGGTTAGTCCTACATGCCTTTGACTTTGCTTCTGCTTTTCTTCCTTCTGTCTTCCTTGAGGGACTTAAATTTATTCCCCTTTTCTTTACTACTGCTTTAGAAGTTATACACTATGTGTTTACTATTTTGTGGTTCATCTTAAAATATTGCCATGCAGAGCCAGGTGTGGTGGTGCATGCCTATAATCGCAGCACTCAGGAGACTGAGACAGGAGGATCACTGTGAGTCTGAGGACAGGTTGGGCTACACATTGAGCTCAAGGTCAGCCTGGACTACATAGGGAGAACTTGCCTCAAACAACAACCACAACAATAAACTAGCATTCATACAAAACAAAAAGGTTAAAATTCATCAGCATCTTCCAACAAAAAATGATTTCTTACATACAGCTTACATACTACTGTTGCCCATTATTTTCACACTATTCTTTTTCATTTAATAATTTAGCTTTCCCCGCACTTTTAAGAGTCTTCTGTGCATCTGCTACTTTGACGCTTCCTGCCTGTATGGGTCTTCCTGTCACTGCCACTCAGTGCGCTGGGCACACAGGATCCTGCATCTGGAGATCTGGTTTATTAACTTTTGAAAAAAATTTTAATAAAAGCATGAATACATAAGCACTGACTATTGCCATACCTACATTGCAAAATACCCATTTCTGGAAAGTAGGGCAAGATATAAGAGTTATTTGCAGGAAGTCAACAAAAAAATGCAAACTCTTCATCAAAACAATGAGGTGGATGAGCACAGTAATGCCCATCTGTAATCCCAGCACTATGGGAAGCTGAGGCAGGAAGATCACCAAGTTTAAGCCTACTCTAGGCAACTTAGTAGATTACTGAGACTATCTCAACTTACAGCATTTTAGTCTCTCAGTGTCAAGAAAGTGTACTTTTTAAAATTTTAATTTAATTCACATTTTGCTTCTTTCACAAAGAACATCTAGTTCTAATCCTTTCATTTTGTAGTAACTTCCTCAGAATACCATAAGTATTCAAAAGCTGATGCACCCAAAGTGAAATGTCAGCCCAGCACCTCTTTTCATGGCTGTGAAGCCAAGAGTCCTCATGCCCATGGCCCTAGAACAGTGTAGGACACAGCTATTTTTGTTGAGGTAGCACCCATAAATAAGTGAAAATGAAAATAGATTTAAGATCTAAAACCATTTCCCATCACCAGTAGGTCTACACCACTAGGGTTCATTTCTCAGGAAATGACATGGTATGAATTTATTTTTCTCTTGATATTAAAGTCACAGGACAGAGAATGGAAAGATTATGTGAAACAGTAGCCTGGATGAAGAAAGAAAAAAGTAAATCCAAGAAGGACACTGTGAGGGGCTGGGGATTTAGCTCAGCGGCAAAAGTGCCTGCCTGGCAAGCGCAAGGTCGTGAGTTCGGTTCCCGGTACCGGAGAAAAACCAAAAAAAACAAGAAGGACACTGTGTAGCCCACGCTCCCAGAGAGGTGAACGTGGCCAGGAGCAGCACATCTCCCTGCCTGGGAGCTCAGGGCCAAGGCACCCACCTTGCTGTCCAGAGGAACCTGGCCTACGGCTCATTTTGAAGTTCCAGAGAACAGGGTTTTTGCTCATTAAAACACAGAAAATACTTCACCCCAGTCAAAGTGAAGTGTTACCATATAATATAAAACTTTTCCAGGTGCAGAGAGGATATGTGCTGGGAATCACAGACGAAGCCCAGCTGTGCTCGCCCCTGCAGCTGAGGATGGGCAATGCAGAGCGACAGAATGGAAGGCTCAGGCAGGACCCAGGCAGGACCCAGGCTGGACACAGTGTGCATGGAAGAAGCACAGCCACGCTGCTGGGGTGACGGTCATAGTAGCGCGCCGACCACCAGGGGGGCTGGTGCTGGCCACATGAAACTGAATCATCTCTATTTTTGGTATGTGTCTGAATATGTTCCATGATTCAGTTTTACTGGGGAAAACGTGGACACACAAACTTGGGTGGGGTACAATGGGCTCGGCAAGGCTGCACAGACCCCTGGGGACAGCTAAGGAAGGGACCACACCAAGGCTCCACAGGGCAGTGTGACAGCAAATCGCTGAGTAGGTGAAGAGCCGAGATTGCAGCTCCACACCTAGAGACAGGGCCCTGCGGGCTCCTCTTCCTGCCCTCTAGGAGCATACTTACCCCAAGGGGCATACAGCCGAGGTGTACCAGGAGAAGAGGTACTGGCAGTCAGCAGTCTCGTGACTGAACTCAGGTATCCCTTCCTTCGCCATAGGGTCACAGTGGAAGAAGATGGTGGAAGAGACGGATTTTGTCTTATCTTTCCCACATTTGGAGGAAGAGGCAAACACGATGTCCAGGTCGCCATCTGTCAAGCAGGAAGGGGCACACACACACCCACAACACTGTTACCACCCACCTCCTGTCACAGGCAGATTTAAAATCAGATGTAAAGATACGTTCTGCAATGTCCCATGTGTGTTCAGCTTTCATAGTTTAAACAACGTCATTCAAGGACAGTGATGGGGCCCCTGTCCTGAGTAAGCGCACCTCACAGAAGAGGACTGACCTCTGACCTCAGCTCACAACATAGTGTGTAGTGGGCTGACCAGGTGGCATCAGTCCACCTGGGGACTGAAACCAACTACATGCACAATCGATCAACCAATCATGCCCACAGTGGTGCCCCCAGCAAGACTTCTGGACACCAAGCTCAGCAAGCATCCCGGCTGCAATACTCTACGTGTGGTATCTTACACTGCTATGGGGTCGAAGCTTGTCTGGTTCCCTCAGGGAGAGGCCAGCACAAGTTCTGCCTCTCACTCCCTCCTGGACCCTGCCCCCCTCTGTTTGATGGTGGACTGCAATCTATATCCTTCTGCTGCCACCATAAACTCAAAAAACAGCTTCCAGTGAGACGCGTGAGCTCTTCCCTCACAATACTAAATGGCAAGGTGGTTTTGAGAATTTGGCACTGGTGTCAGAAGTGAGACGCGCCTGTGTGCACTCGCCTCCTTCTAACTCCGCGGCTGATACATGTGCCCCAGAAGCAAAGGCATTCAGGGTGGGCTGGAGGCATCCACAGGAACCCAGGGTAAAGGTGGGGTACAATGGGCTTGGGTAGGCCCACAGGCCCAGGTGACGGCCGAGGCAGGAACTGCACCCAGGCCCTGCAGGGCAGTGTGGCAGCAAATCCTCGAGAAAATGAGGAACCAGGGTGGCAGAGCCACGCTTACAGACAGGGCCCTGCAGCTTCCTCTTCCTGCCCTCTGGAATGAACAAAGACTCACGATGACAAAAGCTGTTTTCTGGTGCTGATGAATGATGAAAGAAAAGTATGAAAGGGAAGGCGCATGTACGTATACACATCCACCGCTGTACTGCACACGGGAGTCCTGAAAGCTGGAGGGGCTAAAGGTGGACCTGACACAGTCTTGTGGAGGCAAAAGTGAAGGTTTTATTCACAGCCAGCATGGACCTGAACATTCCCACACCCAAAGAACACAGAAACCCTGGGTAGTGAAGTGGGCTCCCTCAGCTGTGGAGGTGAGCAACCAAGGCATGCCAGCAGAGGTGACCCAAATCAAGCCAGGTTCCAGAAGGATTTTGCAAGCTAGTGAACGGCAGGACAGCCGGAGCCATGCCTGCTGTAGCAGCAGCAGCAGGCAGAACTGGGTACAGTCTGTCGAAGATCTTCAGGTTGGCTGAGGAGAGGCTGGCCTTTCCTTTGTGCATGCTGAAGGCTCTGAAAGCAACCCTTCAGCATCGACCACTCTTTACCCAGCATCCTTGGGGCACAGGCCCTGAGGAGATGGGACAGCCAAAGCAGGGGCACAGCTGCTTATGACATGTGCATTTGACCCCGGATTACTGCAGGAGTCACCAGAGTGAGAGGAAAGCCAAAGAACAGGGAAGCACGGGTTGTTTTTCTGTGAAGTGGAATTGTGAGAATGAGGAAATTTCCTACTGCCTGGACCAAAACACAGCCAGCATTTCTGCATTTCTATCCAGGGGCCACAGTGCTCACGGTGCCCAGGGACCAGCCACAGCTCTGGGGCCAGCATCAGCAAGGGTGGCCCATCTCCTGGTGTCCCTCCATTAGGTGCTCTGCTGCTACCAGAGCCCAGGTTCCCATGCAGGAAGCATGGGCTTCCTCCCACACTGCATTCTCTTCTCTCCTCAGGGGAGTCTCAGCAGCCTTTCCTATCAGAAAGGCTGGGGTTCTCAACATACCCTTAGCAATTTACTATAGGCACACAGTTAAAAAAAATCACATTATGAAAGACACACAGTAAAAGGGGAGATGTTTGACAAACACAAGGGCAGGAAGATTCTCTCCGGACTAACAAGGCCAAGGGTGACCCCTTCCTCAGAGCCCCTACAGCCCACCTCTCACACGTGGCCCGCAGGCCCCAGCCCCTGCCTATGGTGACACCCCCAACATTCCCTCCCTGGAGTGCACCTTCCATACCCCCATGGGACCCAACAGTCAGCCTGCACCTCTCATCTTTTGAGTGAATGTAGAATCTCTGACCCTTTTTAACACTGCTTTATGTTTCAAAATAAGGACACATCAAGCCTAAAACCCAAGCTTGGTAATTCTGCCTGCCCCCTTGTGGGTGGCTCCAAGTGAACAGGGGCAGTGCTGGTCCCATGCTCACTGAGATGCAATTCACCTGCTGCCAGAGGCTCGGTTCATAACAGGCTGCGCTCCCCTTCACAGAGTGCATCTCAGACAGAATTATAGCAGGGTTGTTGTTTGCATACTAGGGCCAGTTTGCTGATGGAAATGCAAAAGCCCTTTCTCTGAGGGAGGAAGGCTGATGGGGATGGTGAATTACCCTGGACGTAGTACTTGGTCCTATCCGAGGTGCCCACTTTCCTGATGAAGCGCTCATCATTCAGCTTCATCTGGCAGATACTGGCCCCGAAGCAGGCAGGGTTGGAAGAGCTGGTGATGGAGGAGAGCTGGATTTCATACAAGTAGTTGTCCCCATTGGTTCTCATGTCCCCAGCGGCACTGAACAGCCTGAGAGGCAGAAGAAAGACCTCAGTTCTTCAGGTCAGGCTTAAACAGAACCACCTCACCCCAAGTTCTTGGAGGGGCTGTGGAGTACAGATGCCTCCTTTCCCCTGCATTCTGAAGCCAGGGCAGTGCTTCCATGGCCCCAAAGACTCTAGGGTACCAGCTTCTGCCTCAGTCATCCTACTGTATCACGGGCTCCATGTTCTGCTGTGAAAGCATCTTTGTCTGAGGCTACGATCCCACAACTGGGAATCCCAGAGGTGTCCTGCCCAACTCTGTTTCCCGAGGGCCTGGGCTTCCACGCAGAGCTCATCAAGAGGTGGGAGCAGGGGCCTTATTTTGACACAAGACTTCACCATCTTTGGTGCTAAACATTAGTAGCTGAGTAATGCTTTTCTCTGGTTTAAGCAAAATAGGACTATTCCAGCAACAGTAACTAAAACACACAAACCTATTTCTGTAATGGAGCTCTCACTCCATTACTGGAATTATTGGTTTATTTTTTAATATGTTTTGTGCTCACAGGAAAAATGTTTCACTTACTTAAAATAAATATCCCCAAGGCTGAAGCTCTTGCCATTCACAGGGTTGGTGAGGGTCCCATTCACCATCCGCACTTCTTGAGGCCGCACGGCGCATGCAGCCCGAGAGTCCCAGCGGAAGTAGTAGGTGCAGCTGTCAATGTCAAACCTAAAAGGAGGATGCAGCAAGGTCACCCCCCAGGTGGGATGTGAAAAGACCATAACAAAGATTCTGGCCAGGCCTGGAAAGAGCACACCAGCCCTCAGGAAAGGCCTGGCCAGCTGGGCTTTCAAGCCTCCTTGACAGTCCTCACGCTGCACAGCACAGACAGCGCCAGGGCAGGAGAGAAATTTCATTCGTCTTTCTCTAGCACTGTGGAAAAAGATCACTGTACAGCACGTCAGTAATGTAAAACTGAAGGTAAGCACTGGATATGTTTTAAAATCTGGAAAATGTGCAACACTCAAAGCTGGAAGTACTTGCTCCCAGATTTCTAAATTCCTGACTTTTAAAGCCTTCTTAAGACCCACAGATTACAGAAGTCCCAGACAATTTCTGGGACTCTTCTTTTCTAAGCCCAGCTTCCAGAAGAAATCTGTTCCCAGTTTCCATGCCCCCACTGCTGGCCAAACTCCCCCCAGCACTATAAAACTCTGCCTGGAAAATTCAAACTTCATCCAAGAACCTCTCTGGTGCAAGTCCAGTGCCCTCTTGGCTCTACCATGACACTGAAAGACAAAGCCCAGTTCACGCTGTCAACTAGTGTGCTCAGCATCAAACCCAGTTCAGGACCTTACTCTCTAAGGCAAGCAAGGCTAAAGAAATTGCATCAGCCAACTAATGGCATGTCTCTGCACGCTACCAGGGACTTCCTCCTGTGGCCCCCAGGTCCCAGGTCCCAGGCCCCAGTCCCTGCTTATGGTGACATCCTCAACATCCCCTCCCTGGAGTGCACCTTCCCTACCCCCATGGGACCCAAGAGGACTTGCATGTTCAGCCCACCCCTCACCTCTTGAATGAAGGTCTACCCACGGTCTTTGCACAGGCCAGCTCAATAACAGAGGACGCAGTCTTATTTTCACCACAGGGATAGCCTTTTGAGTAAGTAACGATAACTTTGTCATCTGAAACACAACAATGATTAAACTGAAGTTATTTCTAATGTGTAATTAAAGGCTTAATGTCAAAAGGCAAAATCAACTTGAAGGGGCCAGGACAAAATGTGTTCCATCGAGCTGTTCTCACCACCACCAAGTGTAGTGGCAACTACTGTCCTGCACCATACTGCCAGCAAAGCAAAACTGGGTTCAAACCTGAGCCCTCCTGTTCACAAGCTTCACAGCTGCAGGATGTTGATTTTCTGCACCTCCACTGCCTCACCCCAAGTGCACGGGATCAGAAGTCACAGGGGTGCAGAGAAGGGGTCTGCAGGAATGCACAGAGACAGGACCTCATAATGGCAGCTGTCAGCACATGCTTTAAGTTGCAAGTATCCAGAGGCAGCACAGTAACTGGATCCCAGCTCTCATGTCCCTCTTGAGAGCCTGACAGTGGCTGCTCCGGCTACTGTGTGAAGACAGCCTGAGCCAGCCTGGCTCAACAGACAGATGATATCTTCAGGAGAAGCACCGAGCAAACCACTTGCGGCAGGAACATGTGAAGAAAGCAAGGGGACAGCACTGGCTTCGCACATCCCCACGGGACACAGGCCAGGGCAGCAAAGACTGCTGGACAAGGATGGGGAGGCAGCTCCAGGGTCTCAGCCCTGCCGTAACTTTGAAACTACTCTTTTTTAATGTTTTAAATACTGTGTTTCTGTGTTTCTAAGTTTTGGGGAAATTTCCACTATTTTAAGCAAATTTATTTAAACTCCTAGACAATAGAATGAAACACTCACAGACTTTGGTACAGACGCCTCATATACATGAAGAGCACACATGCACTTCTGCATCTCAGCTGCCTTCATGTGAACAGCCCATCTCATCTGCCCCCTGGAGCTGACACTGCTGTGGTGTGAGTGTGCGCCCCAGAACACACGGTTGGAAAGTTAACCCCAACACAGAAAAGGTGATCAGGTCATGAGCAAGCGTCCTTGTGAATGGGAAATGCCATCATCAGAAAAGGTTCCTGATAACACGTTTGGTCCCTTATCTTGCCTTCTGTCCTTCGTCGTGGGGTGACAACAAAAAAGCCCTCATCCGATGCCAGCCCTTTGATCTCAGGCTTCCCAGTTTCCAGAACTGAGAGAAACAAAACTTCCCCAAATCAGGCATTGTACTGCAGCACAAGATGGACGGCAGAATAGTGGGATGGGGTGGTAGTGTGTGCACTGCCATGAGAAGTGCCACCACTTCAGATCTGGGTGATGGGGAGGCCAGCAGGGTATGAAGGAGTGCCTAGAAATGTCCTAGTATTTGGCAAAAAACACTGAAGACAACACTATGCAGACACAACACTAGCAAGGGCTCAGAAGAGAAGCAACGTAAGCCACACATGTAACTGCTTAGAAACTGACTACTCCCGGGGGTTGCAACTTGGGACACTGACAGAACATAGCAAAGGCCTTGACGAGTCTTAGGTGAAAAGAAGGAACGCTATACTGGAAATGACAGTAAAGGCTACTCTTGTCTTAAAAGAATATGGTGGATTCTATCTGAGTCCTAGGGCTTTCTGGAAGGCAAACTGATCCTCAGAGCAATGGGCAAGGACACCTGGCAGAAGAGACATCTAAACTACCAGGTGTGCAGGCAGCTGCAAGGCTTCCTTTGGCTGCTTAACACCAAAATGAGAGAAGATGGAAATGATTTAAAGATAGAATTTATAATTAAGAGGGAAGCACAAGTAAAACTTTTGAAAATAGCCTGAAATTGAAAAAAGCCACATACAGAATGAAAAGGCATGCTTAGGAGAAAATACTGTGTCCAAGTGACCTTTGCTACGAGATCATCAGGCCGGGTGGAGCCAGGTGCTAGTCATCCAGACAATGGGGGACGACGAGGAAGGCATTCAGATGCAGACAGGCCAGACATGGAGAGAAAGGTGCAAAGCGTGCCCCTGAAGGCTCAGCACGCTGCCTTCCCACCCCATGCTAGCCCAGTGCTCCCCGTGGGCCCGCTCTGGCTCGGGGGGCCCAGGGCACAGGCACTGGTCTTGGCAGCATCCACATGGTACTGACTTTGCACATACACAGAGCACACAGCTGTGAGGCTTCCACCAAGATTTTGAAGGCTACGTTTGTCACATGGTGTGGGGGCCCAGCAGACATTCCCCACGGGAATGGGGCCCTCCCCCAGTCGCCCCACCAGGCCAATTCCTGCTATACCTGTAGGAGTAAGTGGCCTCCAAGACCAGAGAACTGTAGAGCTACCAACAATCCCAGACAGCTGCAGGCACAAGCCCCAGCGAGTGAGTTGCTGTGTGGCTGCTCCACAGCACTGGGGCCGTCTGCGGCCCCGTGACCCCAGCTCTGTTCCAGTGCGCCCAGGTAGTGGCAGATGGAGTGAAAGATTATTCCAGAGTCTTAACCTTCACTGAGGGAAAACCTAAACAAATCCTCCAGCTTCATGTGCTTTTGGTTCACTTCACAGAATCACAATTTTGAGTCTAGCCTGAGCACTGAGGGACTTAGAAAGACTCTGTCTCAAAATAAACAAGGGGTGAAGATGCAGCTCAATGCAAAGGCCCTGGGTTCAATCCCTAGCATAGGTGGGGAAGGCAGGACTCTTACTCATCTTGGAGGTTACAATATTCTATATTCTCAGTCTTTTACTCGCTCGACTGCAGGTGACATCTCTGACTAAAGCTACCTAACAAGTTAGACCTGTAGCCTTCCACTTTCTGTCTCCAGGGAAAGACACCTTCTATATCATAATGGTTAACTGCCAGGTTAGCTATTCCCAGGAAAAGAAACTAAAAGGATACAAGTCCTAAAACCTGCTAATCAATAACTTTTCTCTAGATTTACCCAACATCTGATGGTCTCCAGCTAACATCAAAGCATGGGGCAAGGATGTGCTAATCTTGTTCTTTATTTGAAGATAATATAATGTTTAACTTGCAGGGAAATAACCTGTTTATCTAAAAGAACTACTGGGACTATTGGGACTGATCCCAAGGATATTCTAACAGAAAGAAACAAATAGGCCCTAGATGACAAAGACCTTCGTGCCCACTGCCTCTGCTCCTCTGGCTCCAGCGAAGTCCTTCGTGCTCCTAGCAACCCAAGACAGACTTTGTCAGCAATAACCTCTGCCACTTTGGTTGCCGGCTTTCCAAGTACATGTCTTTCCTTTCCTTGACCCAACAAGGTGATTTCAAGTCACCGGCCTTTTCAAGTAGCAAGCAGAGCCAGAAATACATTAAGATTTAACACTGTCTGTAACTTTGGACTTACTTGGAACTAGTCATCCTTTTCTCACCTAGTTCTCTGTTTTGGTATGGGAAGGTCTAGCTCATACCGGTTCTGCCATTGTATTTTGAAAACATGTGACTTGTTTAATCTCACAGGCTCATAGCTGGGGGAGAGGGAGTTGCCCCAGGATGAATCCTGCTTTCAGTTCACCCGTATCTCACTTTGATAAGACTCTGGACATCAGGCCTTTTGCATTGATGTTGGAAAGTCACTTGTAAGTTACTCGGATGGAATACATGTATGTTGCACGAAGAAGGACACACTTGGGGAAAATGTTATGGTGTTAATGTGTGGGAAACTGAATTCCCAGTACAACAGCTCTCGGGGCTGGGCTCCTGTTCTCACCCTTTCTGCAGCAATGCAGAAACAGCAGCAAGAGTGACCAGATTCTCCAGAGAGAAAGCAGATCTCAGTGGTAGCTCTGGTCACTACTTCTTGTATATCAACTCTGCTTCTACAACCAACTTTCAGAATTTAAGGTTTGTTATGTTTTTGTGGCAGTACTAGGAATTGAACACAAGACCTCACTCTAAATAGGTAAGTACTCTACAACTGAGCTGAACCCCTAACCCTCAAGGTTTGACTTTTATCAAAGGTTACACAGGCTGAGCGTGGTGGTGCACACCTCTAATTCCAGCATTCAGGGAGGCTGAGGCAGGAGGACTGCTGAGAGTTTAAGGCCAGCCTGGGTTACATAAGCAAGCTTAAGGGTAGCTGGCACTATATACCAGACCCTGTCTCAAAAATAAAAGGTCACAGAGGTTTCCTCAGAATTTCCTTCCTCCACTTTGACATCTGGAGCTGAGTTATATCATTCTGTGGCTTAACCAGCAAACACAGGGAAGCCCATTGCAGCCTCCTGGGCAAAGAGGAATATTTCTAAAGTTCCTCTAAAACATTCATGTCATTCTCCACTAAGAAACCACTACCTCTCTTCTTTAAACAATGAAAAACAACTTTCACTCAACACCAATTCCAAGATACACTTTCTACTGAAAGTACAAAAAAGCATCATTATTATTTTCCAAACTGTTAAGAAAATATATTCCTGAATTATCTCTATTAAGCCCCATGCACCTACCTGGCTTTCCTAACAAATGTGTGCATGGATACAATGATTAAGATGCTGAGTCTACAGCAGAACACGAGCTGCAGGGGAGGCTAACTCAGACTGGACCTGCCATGTTGGATGACACACAGGGCACTATTTCCAAGAACTGTTGGAGTGCCCAAGAGTCAACAGCAGTGACACCTGGAGGTTTCTACCAACGCCCATACACTCTCTCCATCACAGCAAGGATGACTGACTTCCCATCTCTGCCCAGCACCTGGAGCCAAGTATGACAATGATTGTAAATCAGCCTTACCTATGACATCCAGCTTTTGCGTGTGAACCAGTCCTAAGACCTGTACTTGGCCAGATGTGTTCTTTCTGCAAATGCTAGCTCTTTCGGAGCAGTCGAGGGGCCCTTTGTATATTCTCTGACACAGATTTATGAAATACCTGCAGAAAAACACACAGGGAGGGAGAGGAATGTAAGTCTCACCCCTAGCCTAACACACATAGGACAGCCAAGTGTTCACTTTGTGGCCAAGAGCAGCCATGGAACAGCTCTGCAGGAGAGGTGGCCACAAAGCAGGTCAGCACTGACAAAGGCAGCCAACCACACAAGGACACTGGCAGAACTCCCACCCACACAGGCCCTATGCCGTGTGGGTCAGGAAGAGAAGAGGGTGGAGTAGAGAGAAGCAGCTCACATCCTAGCAAGCTGTTTACTGTACTTAAGGTTATTTAAGTCCTCCTCTTCGCATGTCTACTCTATAAGAGGCCCTGAGGAGGTAAGGGTACCTGACAACGTGGCCACTCTGCACATGGGACACTTAGGACAACTGAGTTAGCAAAGGCAACTGAAAGGATTTGCCAGAGATCTAAGAAAGCCCTCACACAGCCCAGAAACCTGAGCAAGGCAGAAACTAAGCCTGGCCTCCACCCAGGCCATGTTCTCTGGGCTCTGAAGGCTCCATCTGCTCATCAGAGCTCCTGCACGCATCCTGACTTCAGAGGGACCCTGAGCAATAAGCTTGAGCTGGTTCCCAGGAGCACAATCACACTGAGGATCATCCCAAGCCCCACACGCATGTGGAATTCCCATCGTTGCCAACTATAGCAAACCATGATGAGCCAAGTACTGCTAAGGCAGCTCAGTTCCGGCCCGAGTCCTGAGAGCACAGCATGGCTGGCCAGGGAGCAGGGTACTCACGAGGCTCCTTCGTGCACGAAAAACCATGACCCAGTGAGAGAGGACAGCAGCCGCAAGTCATAGGTCTTGTGGTTCTGGATGAATTTGCACTCCATCTTCTTCGGGGGGCAGACAACTTTTGTTCTCCACTCAAATGCCACTTCACACCCACGAACTTCACTTAAGACCTCTGGTCTCCCGATGTCCTCATCCTCGTCGCATTTAAATGTGATGGCCGATGTCCGGTGGCTGTCGCCTGGGGAGCAGCAGGCATGGAAACAGTGAGACCCAGCCCATGTCTAGCACCCACCTCATCTCCTCCCTGTCTGCTGCAGCTGGTGCTCCTGACTCTCAAGCACCTGGCAGCTCCTCTCTCAATGCCCTGCCTAGGGTTCACCTGTTCCACGCATGTAGGGTCTCAGCCCTAAACAGCTATGGCAGAAGCAGTACTGATAGAGCAGTACTTAGCATCTAATTACATACTGATAATGATAGCACAATTAACACAGCAGCAGTAAAATAACTGTAACTAGCTAGAAACTGCTGTTATCTGACGGACCAGGAGTAACATTCTTTTTTAAAAAGCCTTTAAATCTCAACTATTTGTAAATTTAATATCTGTGTTTCTAATGTTTTTGTTCCTGATCATTTATGAGAATGAGGATTTTCATGTATTGTTCCTGTCTCACTCTCCCTGGGAACTCACATCATATCGGGAGGAGCATCTCAGGAGAGCACTCTCTAAGCACTGAAGGGTCAATGTGCTAAGTCTGGCCTACCACGAAAGCTCCAGTTGCTCCAGCGCACCTCAGGCCGTGCTTGCCTCAGGGCGGAACGTGAGTGAGTGAGTCCTCGCTTTTCCTGAATACCTCCCCAGCCACCCCAAAGACTTGAACAGGCAGCATTTTTGTATAAGCAAAAATCTGAATCACCAGGGCTGAAAACTGGTAATGCAGACACAACTCCTTCCACCTAATGGCCAGCCAGACTCACATCTCCACACACTCCACTTCAGTCTGCATATAAAACCGCCCGATGATCCAGGAGGCAAAGAGTTACGCAGCAGAATCACTGCCTTAGTAACTCGATGGCCCTAATATTCTCTGTATAAGCGGAGCCTCAAGAGGCTGCAGGGCTGTGCCAGGCCACAGGGCTCCCCACTCACTCTGTCTACAGAACCCCCACTCGTGGTCTCTGTCATAGTTTGCGGTCTTGCTGCACCAAAGCTTCGTCCTTCCCTCCAGCACACAATCGTCGTAGCTCTTCCCATTGAGTACGAAGGGGAAGACACAGGGGTCCCCTGTTTCTGTTTCTGCAACGCAGAAAGAACATCTGAATGATCCAGATTCAGTAATTACATCATGGTACCTCACGAGGACACCCAAGGAGGGGCTTCTAAGGAAGCTGTCCATGCTGAGCTACCTGTGTGACAGCCAGGATCCACCTGTCGAGACTCAGCAGAGCACAAAGGACAAAGTGTTCAAAGTATGAGTGCTCAAGACCAGGAGAAAGGACAGAATGAGTTACCGTCAACTGCAAGGCTGTAGCCCTCACAAGATTTAAAACTGCATCCCTAGGGAATTTTTTTTCCTGCTGCTAAATCCAGGAATTTAAAATGAATGGTGCTGCAAAGATTTACCTGGAGGGCAAATATCACCATTAACATAGCTCAGAATGACCGCTTCATCCTGGTGCCTGTAATCCAGCTGCATCGATGCCAGCCGTCCAAAGGATACCCCTTTGCTTCCTGAGAGCAGACAGACGCCGCCATCCTTGCAGCCTCCTTGGTCCAGGCCAGCCGCTGGGGTGCACACCCCCACGCTGTAAGTGTGTGAGTCTCGAGTCACCTGCACAGACACACCATGGCTATGAACAGAGCAGCGGCTCCAGGGCTCCAGAGAGACACAGTGCCGCAGTCTGTCAGGCCAGAGGGCTCTCCTGCCTTCTCCCCAGGCCCAGGGCCACTTCCAGAGAGCGACTACTCTGCTGGCTCTCTGGACGCCTCCATCTGGCCATCAGAAAGTGTCACAATTCTCTGCCCGCCAGGCCAGCTTTCTTCCTCCTCTTGCTCAACTCTCCCTCCTGCAGCCTGTTTCCTCACCCAGGCGATGGGGTACTGTGGATGCTAAGCTGATGAGCTGAGCAGACACTTCAGTGCTATGTCTACTTGCTCTCGGCACTCACTCTGCCCTTCCCTGGTGTGACCACATCTGCAGCGCACCTACAGGAGGGCCTTACCCCAGGGCAGAGAGCTCTGTCCCAGGAGCACAGAATTCAGAGCTCTCCATGCTGGGGCTTATGCCCGGTCCATCCAACAAATGACTTGGCAGCATCTAGACTGCCAGGCTTAGAAGTCCAGGGCTTTGGCCACCAGTGACACCAACACCTCAGGGACAAGGCCAACAGTCCACACACAGGCTGGGGGCTGCAACACAACACTCACTGAGACACACACCAGGAGCTTCTCCAACTCCCTTCTTCCTTCATCTCTGTGGCTGGCAGCTACCTGTCTTGTCTTATCTTAAAGCCAGGCTAAAGACCAGGAGGAATTTCCTGTGGACTGCTGCTGACCAACACAGATCTGGCCCTGCCCTGTGTGTGCATGGCCCAGTGTATGTATGTGCCCCAGCTGCCCTGGTGCTCTCTGTCTGAAGCAGAGGCCCGCTGCCTGCCCCATCAGGTCATTTGATCCTCACAAAGCCCTAAGGACAGAAGCTCTGTTGTGGCCTGCGGTACAATGCTGGTGGCACAATATCAGAAACCCTCCTTTACACTGAGCCTGAACACCTGACATGAGAACCTCCCCTGCAGGCACTGCTAGGATGACCACCCAGCCTCAGACCATCCCAGAGCACCAGCAACCGTGCTGTCACCAGGTGCTACTCAGACAAGGGTCGGGGGAGGCTACCTTAAAGGTGCTCTTCGAAAGGCTGGTCAGGTTGAAGCTGTAGAGCAGCTGCTCATCTGTCAGGGCACAGCCCTCCATCTTCACCTCATCAGGACAGACGACTGGAGTCTGCCACTCAAACACAAAGTCGCACCCGCTGGTCCTGATCAACTTCGGAGTTCCCTGGGGTTGTGAAGAGCAAGGGTCAAAACCACCCTCTAGTTAACATACAGATGAGGGGCCCCAGATGTTCTATGCTACAGGGTCCTTGGAAGAAAGGGGCCTTTAAATGTCCCTAGACACGTCTGTGAGACTGACACCTGCACATGCGGAACAGCAAGGGCGCCTCTATACTCACAACCAGGTCCACTACCTCTAGACACAGGGGCACGATGAGGGGAGGCAAGACATGACATGGCCACATGTTCCACAGGCCAAGTTTCCCTCCATTTCTTTATACCTCCCTCACTTGAGAGCAACAAGAACGCATGAGGGCACCAGTCAGGAATTCAATTTGGTTTTGTAGTTGTTGTTGTTTTGTTCTTTGTGGTGCTGAGGATGGAACTCAGGGTCTTTGCACTGAACTACATTCCCAGACTTTTTGAGACAGTCTCACTATGTAGCACAGGCTGGGCTCGAACTTGCAGCGTTCCTCCTGACTCGGCCTCCCAAGTGCTGGGATTACAGGCATTAGTCACCACAACCTGCCCCCAGCCATTTTTTAAATTTTCTGTTAAGACAGGCCCTCACTAAGCAGTTAAGTTAGCCATGCTGGGTTTGCACTTGTAATCCTCCAGCCTCTCCCTCTCAGAGTGGTGGGATTGCATCTGTGGAGCTGCAGGTGAGGACGGCCACACTAACTGGTTGTGAGATAACCCAGTGTCCCCCATGATGAGGCGGAGGAGTGACAGAACCAAGGAAGCCACATGCAAGGATGAAGTGCTGCTGAGATCTTGAGCCTGCCTGCAGTGCACAAGACCTCCCCACCACCACGGGCATGCTCGCAGGGAGACACCGGGACTGCCCGGTGTCATTCTCCTTCCATAACACAGGACTGCAACAGGCCCAAAGGCCCTGAGGTGCGTTGGGCCTCTCTGTGGAGTGGCCTTTGGCAGTAATGGTCTGTCTTCCCCTTTCTCAGTAACCATTCAGTATTATCCTCCTGTCAAACAGATGCCAAGTCACCTCCTGCCACCACTGGCACTTGTATAGCTAGAGTCACAGTGACCTTTTCCTTTACAAAGTTGCTCTGGGCCAAGAAATCAGGGTCATCTTTATTGAAATAAGACACCTAACAGAGCCATAAACTGTCACCTGAACTCCTGTGGGTCTGATGAACCTCAGAACTCATATCTAGAAGAGGTGATTTGGGATATTATTCCTATTACATGACACACACTTGTAATCAAAACACATTAATATTTCTGCAGCAAAGGCTGGGCATAGTGGTACACGCCTATAATCCCACCACTCAGAAGGCTAAGACAGGAGGATCACCACAAGTTCAAGGCCAAACTGGGCTACAAAGTGAACTCAAGGCCACCCTGAACTGCAGAGCAAGACCCTATCTCAAAAAGACTCAAAAAAATCCAAAAAAAGCCTGCAGCAGGACATATGAATAGTCACGTTAGGGACAAATACAGACCCTAACTAGCCTCTGACTGGTATACAGAACCTTGTGGACAGCAGAAGCACAGATAAGGGACTGTCCACTGTGCACCTACCAGGGGCAGAGCCACCCATGGCTACTGTGAGCAGGGTCCCCATCCCCTACTTTAGCTCTGTTCACAGTGGTTGGGAGGATGTCAAGAGAACACACAGGCAAGACCTATTTAACACAAGCTGGTTCTCATTATAACAGAAGCTGGTTTTTCTTTTAATGTGCAGAAGACAGAAGTTAATACCTCCCTATCAGTAAAATGTTTTACTTTGCAGTAGCCACATCAACTCTAGATATCTTTTGTTCTTTCCTAGCTTCTGAATTTAGGCTTGGTTGTGAATGACGGTAACTGCCTAAGTCTTGACTTCCCAATAAGAAGAAAATCAGTAATGCCACAGGAAAAAAGCAGAAAAATCTATGAACCCTTTATACAGCAGCAGCACTGTACTTAATATCACTCAAGCCTCCGTGCTGTGAACTCAGAGTGAGCTGACTCATTCCTCAACCACTGGCTGTGAATGTCCCAGATGTACCATGGAGGCACATATTACCCAAGGTAGGAATTTGAATCAGGGCATCCTTCCACTTAGAGAATGCTTTACAGCCATCCAGCCTGTAGCTGAAATTGCAACAGGAGACCCACTCACCATGCTGACACCTCTCTTGCAGTGGAATGTGATGATCGAGGTGTAGTTGAAATGCCTGTCGGCTAAGCATGGAGTACTACTTTCAAGAGTCAGGTAAATTTCAGTTCCTCCTGGACTGAGCCTCGGGGGGCCCGTGACTCGGCCAATATCCTAAACAAAAAACAAAGCACACAGCATTTCAGGAAATTGTTCCCCAGGTTATGGAATAAGAGCAAGAACAGAATCATCAGCTCTGGAAACAAGCAGCATCTAGAGAAACTGAGTGAATCTCAACTCAAATGGGACACCTGGACCCCATGATGCTACCGAAGAACTTCATGACCAATTATTACAGTCCACACAATGAGAATGCCTCTCTCCACTCCCACCTGGGATGCCACCAGGCTTCTGACTTAGGTCACAGGACCAGAGAGCATTTCCTACTCGCAGTCCCCAATACTGATTTGTCTCCTTCCTGCTCCACACTGCCCTAGGACTGCCCGGGTATGCAGCTGGGCAGTCCCTGGTGGGTGTGTCCTTGGAGGAGGGGACAGGTTCTCTCACTACTTTTTACTGCTTACCCCAGCTGTTTCTGACAGTAGTTGCTCAATAATTCTGAGTAAATGTGTGAAGAAAAGAGAATGAACAGGAAAGATGCATGTGATGAGTGTGTGGATAAGTGTATATGAGTGTATACGCATGAGTGTGTGTGGCTGTACCCATGAATACTTGTATATATCAATGCTACTCCCCTATAATTTTGTACACAACTGCCACACTCTTCATTCATTACTCCATAGCTTGTTCAGACTGTGCCTTAGCACCTCCTCCATTTAGGGTTTAAAAGTATGATGAAGAAGGCTATACTTTCAGGGATCGTGTCTACAGTACGTAAAAATCCAACGAACGGTGGCCAAGCAGGAGAATTCAGCAAACCAGAACTCTCAGAAAGACATTCAAAGACCCGTCATCTCCCCTGTCAAGTTGTGACTAAAGTGTTTTCTATTAAGATTTGGTTTAGCCCAGACACTTACTTCTCTCACAGCTACAGCTCTGTTAAAATCCTATCATGTCCATTTTCCCTACCAACTCCCAATGCTTCTTTGCTATCAATGCTACATATAACGTCCATCTTTGAAAACAATATGTACATGTTCTACAACAGGGCTCACCTGTTAAAACATATAATACAGAAGCAAGTACACAAATAAACAACTTTGAAGATACATTTCAAGTATTAAAACATCCCAAAAATTTGACAAAATATGAACGTAACACATGGAGACAATTTTTAAAGATACAAATCCATATTTTAAAAGTACTAGTAAAAAAACCAAAACTTTCAAGGCAGAGAGTATTTAGCTCTTAGCAAATCTGCTCTTGCCCTTAATTACAACTAAAGTTTTTATATTTCATAGGAACACAGATATGACACTTAAGCTGGACTACCTCAGTTTAATTGGCTAGGGATCTACCCAGTGGACAGATGGGGCTGCTTCAGCGTGTGTCACGGAGGTGTGACCTTGGGGTCTATATCTGGTCCCCAACACTATCCTGTCCTCTCTTGGCCCTGTTTCCTGCTCCATATTCTGGAAGCCATTAACTAAGCAGCTCTGGTCCAATACCCCCTTCTACAATGTTTTTGCTAGCTGATCATGGACTGAGTCTTCTTAAAATATAAGCCAAGAGACTGAAGGAAAAGGAGGGGAAATGGAGGAAAAAAAGAAGAAGATATATCATGTATAAGTACAAATTCCCTATGATAAATATTATCATTATGTCTATCAAAAACGCACCAATGAAATTTTTAAAAATAGATTAAAAAGTAAGCCAAATTAAACCTTTCCGCTTTAAGTTAAGTGTATCTGTCATGTATTATGTCCAGCAATAGGAAAGCTGGCTAATACATTGAGACAAGCATTTAAATTTAAAAAAACCAAGCTATGCCTCTGTTCTTTCTTGCTGTTTTACCTAAAAACTTCTCTTGATCAGGATCAACTCTGAAGTTGCTGACATGATAAAAAATAATAATAATAATGTATTATATATATGTATTCACATATTCCTGACAGCTCAAAGACTTTCTGGCTACTACAATACACAAACCTTTATCTTCCCCTACTGGACCCAGAATATACAATCCCAGCTCACTTCTCTATTCTTTCTGCATAACGTCCACTGAACACAAGAAACAACAAATCTTGCAGAAGTTCTTTCCACCCTTCCTTGAACTCTCCACACTTACTATAGGGGGACCACTGACAGGGACTTTGCACACTGCAGCGCCAGCAGGACAGGGGACTCCATGCATGGGGTTGAGTGGCTGGCAAATATTGATGTAGAAATCAGGGTTGGTGTCAGAAGTGTCATCCTCACTTTCATCATAGGCTTCATAACCGCCGGTGCGGTGGATGAGAGGGGATAAGTCAATAATAGAGCTTCCATTCCTCACAGTACATTCCGTCTGTTGAATAGGAAAGATTATATTTGAGAGTATAAAATTTTCTTTCTAATGATCACTAAAGTTAGCATCCATAAAAATTTACATTTTAGTGCAAGGGATCAAACTCAAGGGTCTTGCACATGCTAGACCACTGCTCCACCACTGAGCTGTATCCTTGTAAGAATTTAAAAGCTGAACCACTACCAAAGCACAAAGGAGAGAATAAGGTCTTAAAATGCTGTACTAGCCAGCTTTGGGCACTTTTAATCACTCTGACTGTGAAGTCAGGAGTGCAAAAACTGACTGGGTACCGTGGGGATGGGCAGTCCTCCATTTCTGGACTCACCGCCTGCTCACAGGCCAGGGGCGTGTGCCATGAGAAGAAGAGTGTGCATGTCTGCTTATCCAGGGAGATGAGCATGGGCCTGCTGGTGGGCCCGGCCTCAGGCCTGCACACAAAGCTGATGACACTCTTATATCTCAGGCCAGATTTGGAGGGACATAGGGATCCATCCTCGTACACCAGCTGTAGGACCTGATCCTCGTAGCTGAGCTTCTTGCTGGCCTTGCCCACACTGATCCTGGTCCGTCCAAAGCAGGCCCCTGCACCACATGAGAAGCCAAGGAAAGCAGTTAGGGATCACTTCCAGTTACCTGATGAGAACTTTCTGCCAGGCCACAGCTAAAACGTCACTGTATCAAATAATCTGGTCTTTGCCTCATTCCATTACACATGTACTGCTTTATCATATGGCCACAAGCCTCCTGACCATTGAAGGAGATAATGGTGTCGCTCCTGGCTCTCCTCAACTCTGCCACTGGGAAGTAACAATCAGGCTGAGGCCACCTGCCGCGACAGGAGAGCCACAGTACTTACCCATGCCAGCAGCACAGTTTTCGTTCTCCCCACAGATACTCATGTAGACAAGCCCATTCTCACTGTAAGCTGCTGTGAAGCCAGCTCTGCCACTTAGGGAACTCAGGTCGAATAGGTGTCCTACAAGGTGGGAGGGGCGGGGCGCCTGTTAGCATGTCAGGATTTCAACCCCCTGACACCTTAAAGTCCCCTATGCCCTGATAGCAAGTACATGTGCAACCACAAGTCTCCAAATTTAAAACAGATGAAACATGGTCCATTTGTGCCCTAAAGACTGAGGCTTAGTGTCCAGTCCTCCTGGGCCTGTCCCACAGCAGCCACTGGGATTCTCATGGACCTAGGGACATCTTCCTAACTGCCAGTGGAGCCAGCTGTGCTGTTCTGGGCACAGGGCACAGAGGGAAAGTGATGCATCCTGGTTTCCTGCCGGAATGGCTGTGAAAGGTAGGCAGCTCTGGGCAGTGCGAAGCTGGTGTGGCCAGGATGACACGTTTAGGGAAGGGTGGCCTCCTCACTGCTGGAGGGTAACTAGGAGTGAACACAATGGCCAGTCCAGAGAAAAGGCCCAACGTCCCCAGGTGCACAGCATGCGTCTATGTAGGCACCTCCGGCCACATTTCACCTTGAGACCTTCACTGCTGGAGGGTTGATGGCAGTCAAGCTGCTCAGCTGTCTGGGGTCACTGACAGCGCCACCTCTTACCTGTGCTGGGATTGGTGACCTGGCAGTTGTCATGCATGCTTTTCTGCACAGGACAGGCGGCAGCCGTGGGCCAGGAAAAGGTGTACTCGCAGTCTTCCACAGCGCTGACAAAGAGCGGCCTGGAGTTCTGTGCAACACAACAGTTCACACATGGCTTGTGCCACCAGGTGGTCCACCCCTTCCACGTGCCAGGGCAACAGCTCTGCACACCCCATACACCCGGAAGCCCCGCATCGCTGTGGGATGAAGGCAGGTCTTTGTACCTGTGCCTTCCCACCAGGGGGGTCTCACATATCAAGGCCCCAGGACTAGTGGAAGGGACGAGGAGGGTAAAGAATACCCTGGGAACAGTAGGCAGGGGAGGCTCCAAGGGCCTGGGTGGCCCAAATGAGTCCATAACTGATGCAGCTGTGAATATGAACTGACACCTATTACAGTCAAAACACAAAGACCCATAAAGAAAACCAGTTGTTAACCGTATGAACCCCTCCCCAGGTGCTGGTCATAGCTCACTGCTTATCTCAGGTGCTTCCTGCCCACCAGAAAACTGGACAGCTTATTTAGCATCTCCCTACCTCCCAGAGAAACTCAGGCCAGCCCATGCTGCAGCCCAGCCCTCCAGCACCAGGGTACAAAGAGTCTATGGTGCCCACTTTACTCCCAGATGCCCCTCAGCCTGTCACTCTGAGCCAAAGCCCCCTGCTCAGGCACAGATGAGACCTGCAGGCTGGGCTACACAGGATATGGCAGCTGGGAGCCTGGCCAGCCTCTGCACCCTTCCAGCCCTGCTCAGAGGGGAGTTGCCCTCCACTGCCCCTGTTACACCTGGGGAAGCTACTCCCACAATTCCTGCTGTCACACACAGCCAAAGCCACCCCTCACCCTGCAACACACAGGGCCCCTCAGCCTCATTAATAAGGAGCCACTAATGCAGTCAGCACCTGCTGCACACACCAGGTGACAAGGGAGAATCACACTCAGGACAACCAGCCCCATCTATGGTGCGACCATACTCCAGCCCTGACATCTGGCCCTTCCTACTTCTCTACCACACCTTATAACCATCAGCATCACTGGCCTCCCCCAAGGTATAGGGGGCCCAATTCATGACCCAGGTTTGCAGCTAGAAGTGGAAAAGCCACCTGTGATCCCGGCTGCCCAAACACAAGCTGCCTCCAGAGAGACAAATCATGCTGTCAAGTATCAGCTTCTTTAAGGCCTTCTGGGAATATAAGTCTGACTCTAAAGAAAACCAACTAATTTCAAGCCTGAAATTTTCAGGTTGATCACCAGAAAGCCACAGAGGAAGCATGTTCCCTGGGTAGCAGGTTGTGGTCCCCAGCTCTTCCTGCCCCACCTGTGTCACCCTAAACTCTCTGACTCGTTCCCCCAAGGATACAAGAACACAGGTCATGCTGGCCCACAGATCTGCACTGTTCAGAAGCCCTGTCACTCACCACTTGGCTCTCACTGCAGACGAACCGGATGGTGGTGGACTTTCTCCGAATCTTGTCAGGACACAAGTCTCCGTCCACATATGTCAGGACAGTCACTCCGTCAATCTGCTGAGGACCATCTCTCACCCTGCCCAGGTTCACGGATTTGGAGCTGTCCAGCAGACACACAGCTGACTCTGAAGGGCAGGACTCTGCACCACAACAGACACAGAAGAAAATACTTAAGTGACTGCAGTCTACATGCAGCACCTGCAAGCAACGGCAGACTGCTACATTCTGCCCTAACAGTCACTCCAAACTACCTACTACTCCTTTCACAATTGGCAGTGACAATGTATTAGTTTCTCACTCACTGAAAAGCTCTTTTCTCACATATGGGCTGGGGCAGGCACAGGGTATATGGGGTCCAGCCTGCAGCAGGAGACATCATGTCTGAACCCTATGTGTGATGTGATAAAGCTAAAATGCCTACAGTAAGCTAATGGACACTTAACAGCTCAAGTTCATTCTTTTTACTGGTGACAGGCTGGTGACATCACCACTCCCAGGGCAGCCACACTCATCACCTGCCTACTGTCTAATCTGAGGATTAGATGCTTTTTATTCAAGAAATCTACCCACTTCCTAGTCCCCCAATCATCTGCACCAAATGGCTGGCCCTGATGAAGAACTGGCCTCACACCACAGTGTGGAACCAGAGTCACAGCAGCCCAGCACAACGTATCAAGGGGAAGTGGGCCACAGCCTAGAACCAAGATGAGGATCAAAACCACTTTCTGAAGTTTAAAACGGGAGCAGCCTAGTGCTGACCCATCTACAACTGGGAAGGTCAAGTCACACTCTAGGAGAACAGGCCAAGATCCGCCAATAGGACTGCCAGAGGCCACAGAGGATATGAAGCTCCCCAGGAGAGCTCTGGGTCCCACGCATTCACCTGGCTCTAGGGCTGGGGTGAGCTGGTCCCTGCGTCATGGTAGAACCCCCACAGCATGCACAGTGGGCACTCACCAAGATTCCCATGTCACCCTCCTCCCTCCCACCCTGCTCACAATGACTTGCCATCCTGTTTCTACCATCTGCCCCCTTCTCATATTCAGAAAAGGTTACCACATTCCCAGCATAGGCTTTGGCTCTAGCTAAGCTTGGGCCATAACAGGGACCAGCCACTAAGCACAAAGACACCAAAGTCCTCCTCTGCAGCTTCCTGGCCAAACCACACCCACCCAGAAGAAGCCCTTGAGTCTCACTCCAACCCCCTCGGACAGCTCCCCATGGGCTGCCATGAGGGCCCTCTCACCACTGCCAGTCTGAGGAGCCAGAGATTTGCACACGTTGATGAGGTAGCGCTCAGTGGCCCCTGTCCTGGCCACAGCCTCCCAGTTGTCGCTGTAGCGTGACAGAGATGAGAGGTCGAAGGAGTTGCCAGCCCCATCCCTGCAGGGAGGAAAAGGCCGGGTCAGGTTTGGTGCACTCCAGTTCCACATTTGGCTCCTAAGTCAGATGGGCTCAGGGGTTTCAGCCTGCCCCTGGGGTCCTGAGAGTCAAACCTTGCCCAGGACAGACGCTCACTCAGCCTCTCCCCTCCTCCAGGCAGGCTTGGCAGCTATACCACCTGGAGTGTCCGGATTCCAAGACTCCCTCTGAGAGTCTGGTGACATCACCACTCCCAGGGCAGCCCCAGGGCAGCCACACTCATCACCTGCCCACTGTCTAATCTGAGGATACTGATCATCACGGACATAAAACTGGGCTTGTGTTGACCTTCTGCCCAGGCTGAAGATCACTGCACCCAGCTTGGACAATCACCCAGAATCAACCACGAGCCAAATAGCACTGAAGTGAGCACATCAGGCAGAAGGCAGGGGAGCCAGGGCAGCCAGCACTTCCCCAAGGGGCTGTGGCACTGAGAACAGTACATTCCAAAGGCATTGCTAAGGGGGAACTATACTGAACAAAACAGGTGACAATCGCCAGTCTCAGGACATCTACAAGTTATCTGAAGAAGAAAAAGATCACGAACAACACATGTATTTTTTAATCATATAGTACATTATTAGACAACAGTGAGAACCAAAGTGGGGAAAGGCAGGGAAGAGGGATGTGAAGTCGGAGGGTTGAGTGAAACTTTAGAGCAGCCAGGAAAGGCTTTGCTGAGACAGTTACCTCTAATAAACCCTGAAAGAAAGAGCCAGGCATGGTGACATATATGTAATTTCAGCACTCGGGAGGCTGAGGCAGGAGGATGACCTCGAGTTCATGGCCAGCCTGGGCTGGATAGTGAGTTCAGTGCCAACCTGGACTACATGTGTAGTGAAAGCCACCTCCCCAGCTCTAGGACTACCATTTTATCTACAGGACTTTGAGCACATGCACATACCCAGGGGGTGGGGTAGAGTCGGGGAGAACCTGGCTCCCATGGGTACCAACAATGGTTGTGCATTTTTCCATCTTTACAATAGAGCCAGCAGATGCTGCTGGAGTCTGGCAAACACAGACATATGTGCCTTTTACTTAGGAAAGGTTCCAAAAGAACTATAAGGGAGCAGATATTTCTTCTGATAAGGGGTAACTGAAAAATGGTCAATGTTTTCAATTTTAAAATTTATTACAGTGTAAGTCATGTTGCCATGAACCCTCCCTAAAAATACTACCCCTTGCTTGGCATGGTGGCGCACACTTGTAATTCCAGCACTCAAGAGGCTGAGGCAAAAGGATCGCTATGAATACTGAGGCCAGCCTGGGAATTCAAGGCCAGCCTGAATTACACAGCAAAGCTCTGTCTCAAAAAACAACAACAATAAAAACTACTACCCCTTGCTTCAAAGGCAATTATCCCATCATTCTTGATATTTTCTCAAGCAGTCCTAGAAGTCTACTTCATGAGTGTCCTTAGACAGTATGACCAGAACTGTGATTGCTGCTGCCGAGTGCCACCCAGTGGAAAGTGAGGCTCATAAAAACCACTCTGGTGCATCCTCATCCACCAAAACTGGCATTTTATGACTTCTGACTCCACTAAGTCAAAATGACCATGAGAGGTGAGCACTCTGAACTGGTTCAGGACATCCAGGCCGCAGCCGTGGCACACCTCAGGGCACATAGGAAAGGGGAGTCACAGCTGCTGCGGAAGGCGGCAGGAGCAATGGGATCAGTGTTTGAAGCAGGGGTGTAGAGGGTATTTGAAAGGGATTAACAGCAATGTGTCTTTTACTGTAACGGAATTTTGTTTTGTTTTGTTTTGTTTTTGGTTTCAACTGGGTTTGGGGCTCACCTCTCCCTCCAAAGTTGGATTCCAAGTTCTTCTCATCTTGAACAAAGAACTGAATGAATTGAGCAAAAAAGCAATGGCAAGGTTTCCTCGAGAAAGAAAAAGTGAGGACTGGGAGAGAAACTGGCTCTGCAGAGCAAACGTGGGCTAAGTAAACAGAAAAAGAGGGCGAAAGCAAAGATGAAAGCGCCGTTCCTGGAAAGACTGTGGGCTACTGTGGAGAGCTACACTAGCCTGTCATGAAGTACAAAAGATAGACACACCATAGTTTTCTATCACACTTCACATATACTTTTCTACTTTGAATTTATTATGATATATATATAAAACTTTCATTGTATCTGATTATGAAATTGTCCTTTGACTTACTTAAAAATACTCAGAAGTATTTGTAAGAAAAAAGGATTTATGTACAGAAAAACCTAAAATTTTAGGCCAGGTGTGGTGGCCCATACCTATAATCTCAGAATTCAGGAGGCTGAGGGAGGAGGATCACCACAAGTTCAAGTCCAGCTTAGGCTACCTAGTAAGTTCAAGGCCAGCCTATATTACCTAGTGAGACCCTGTCTCAAAAGAGAAAACAAATTTTAACTTTTATTTCTTATACACATAAATCAGAAAACTGAGAGCCCCAAATGAGTGTGGGAGGATGGCTAAGGAATACCAGTCTGTGCCTGTCAGAAATAAGCAAAGAATTTGTTTCACATGAAAATATTTTTATGAAATGGGAAATGGAAATGGTGACATTCCTAAAACCATGATTTAAAAGTTACTACAAAAAAAATTACTAAACATATGCTTTGTGTGTTACTAAAACTTACATTATTCTACCTTCGTAAAAAAGAGACGAACCACCGAGGAAAGCTGGAGGGAACAGAAACAGAAGCACTTTCCCAGAAGAGCACACGGCAACTCCACAGTTGTTCTCAGAGTGGTAACCCTTCATCAGGGCTGTCAGGGCACCGCTTGAACATGGAGAGCTACAAACCTTTAACTCCAGACAGAGACCCCAGCTGTCTACTTAGCGAAGTTCCAAGAGCAGGGCTATGAAAATTCACACACCACGGAGAACTCCACCTTATCTCGGGAGCCACCCGGTCACCAGATCTCAGTAGTGTGTTGGGGTCACAGGGAACAAAGGCATCAGAGAGCGAGGGAGGCCACTCAGAAGCCTGTGAGATGGCTTTGCCTCTCTCCCCCTGCACCCACCGAGGTGTGTCCCTCCATCAGTCTCCACAGCATAAGGCCTTGGGGAAAGGCCACTCCATCCGCATCACTGTGTTTCAACACAAGCTGGGTCTGAGGAAAGACCAGACCTGGCAAATGGACTCCATCTATGCCAGAGACCACAAGGGCTTTAGTGCTCTGCTTCCATCTCTCCACATGAGAATGATGCAAAATAACCAGACTCTCCAGAGTGTGACAGACCTTGGAGTTAACCTCCTAGCCCAACTCCTCATGTCAGTATCGGGAAACTGAAGCTGGACCACCCGCCACCTGCACCACCAGTTACTAAAGCAAAATCATCCCGAGTCTGACCACCCCATAGAGTGAGCACACACGCGCACTTACTTGAACGAACACTCGGTCACGTTGAATGGTGGGCAGGCATACTGCGTGCGCCACTCAAACAGGTAGGAGCAGTCTGAAGTTTCTCGCAGGAACACTGGCTGGAAAGGTCAAGGTGGACATGCATGAAAATGGGAGGGCAGAGCTTCAGCTGTGATAAAAACAGGAAAGCCAGCTATGTTCATTAAAAACCATACAAATGAGCTGGGCATGGTGGCGCACACCTGCAAACCCAGCGCTCTGGACAACTGAGGCAGGAGGATCACAGGTTGCCTATCTTGGGCAACTTAGAAAGACCCTGTCCTCAAAATAAAAAAATTTTTTAAAAAAGCAAAGTTAAAAGGGCTGAGGATACAGCTCAGGGTAAAGGCCTTAGGTTCAAGCCCTAGTATCCCCCCAAAACAAAACAAAACAAACAACAAAAACCACATAAATGAGTCAAGGCCTCAATACAACTTCCACATATCATGTGTTCTAAATGAAGTTACCAGGAGCAGACTCATTCTGTAAAGATGACAGCTATGTAACAGAGGCAGATGATGCCCACTTACTTTCTGCATGCTCCGATCACAGTAGAAGAAAATAGTTGTGGACCGCTGATACACCTGATGGCAGATGTCACCACCAGTGTAGTTCATTTTCAACAATCCATTTTCATAAGTCAGCTTCTGAGTAAGAAGGCCTGTTAAAGAAGCAGCACATCAAATGAAGTTCAGTTCCCAGGGCCCCAGGATGCCCGGCCTATCCTAAGATATGTGACGCCCTTCACCCTGAAGACACCTGGCAGGGGACCCCCTGCTCCTAGTCACATCACTGTGTAGGAGGCCAGGCCTCCTCCTGCTCACAGTCACAGTGGACAGAGGAACCACAGGCATGGTGACATGCCCTCTCTCCTTAGCCTGCTCCCTGACAGCCACCACCTCCTCGGCTTTCCATGGGCTGCCACATGCACACGTACTTCAATAGCATTTTTAAGAGTCTTAAACAGATTTTAATCTGGCCTTGGCTCTCAGGCAACGTGACCAAGGGCCTGCTCTGTCAGTATCACAGCCAAATCCTTCAAAGAATGCGTCATATCCCCTTTGCTTCAGCCCTAGAAAGTACCACCCATCCCATTACTATCTAGTTCAGTGTGTTCAAATGCTGTCACAACCAAAAAAATGTGGTATTACAGGCAGAAGCACTCTCTAATGGCACTCATCAGTATATATGGTTAAGAAAATCACATGCCATCAGAAACATCATTCACATGCTACTCCATTTCTCCTACTTCAGAAATGACATCATTAACATACATCTTAACACTTTAACCCCGTTCTTTTGCAACTAAAGCAGAAGGAAAATCAATGGTACCTGCCACCTTCTCAAATTTCTGTGTTCCTTTTTTTTCTTGACATGAGGAGACAATCTTGGACCTGTCTTGGGTGAGGCAGACGTTGGAGGACAGCTGCCCACAGACCCGGAAGTAGTAAGTGTACTCGTCAACACTCACGATGGTATCACTGAGGGCCAGAGGCCTCAGGTCATACAAGATGCCATGCCTGGGGTCTTTCACCTGGCAATTGTCTCCTTCAAGAACACACAAGAAACCAAGTGTAATTGTGACCATGTATGCATTTGTACTTCAAACAAAGAGCTACACAATTCTTGTTTTTTCTTGAGACATTGTCTTATTATGTAGTTCTGGTTGGCCCTGAACTCACTATGTAGCCCAGGTTGGCCTTGAACTCATGGTGATCCTCTTGCCTCAGCCTCCCAAGTGCTTGCATTACAGGTGTGCACCACCACACCTACTAAGCTGCACAATTTTCAATCAGGTAAAATACTGTCCTACAACAGGCATTAAGAGCTATCTCTGTATTACCTGATGTTTATATACAATACAAATGGCTCAGCAAACAACTTTTAAGAGAAGCCTAGATCACAGGATAAAGACAAATTTCATCAAACCCAACCCAATCCCATGGTAGTGTTTCCAAGTGTGAGAAATCAGGAACCCATCAATCCAAGTGTATATATAAGAAAACTGCAACTGGTAAAATTAGTAAATGTGCTGGAGTAAAAAAAAAACCTCAAGGATAAGAAATTATCCCCCCACTAATAAGCATTTCTTGACCCCACATGGGGGCCCCTATCCCAAGACTTTCTATCACAGGAATGAGAACATCACTCCTCTTCAGTGGCAGGCACTGGGGAAGAGTGGCCCGGGGCTCACCTTCTGCTCTGACCACAGGACAGGCCTCCACCGTTCTCCACACAAACACGTACTCACAGCCGTCCTGACGCTGAAATGCTGGGGATCCCTGCAGTACAAACCATTTGTTAACTAAACAAATAGCCACAACTAATACTAAATCTTTAACCTCTATGAGCTAAATATGCAGCATTTAGTACACATCGAAGACCTACGGGAAAGAGCACATGCAGTACATCAAACCCTATCAATGGCCCACATCCATGAAAACAGCAGCAGGTTTTAAGTAACACAGAAGACTCAGAGACCAAAAGGAAACAGGAAGTCAGCTACAGACAGCTCAGCACGTGGCCGATCTGAACACTCACTGACGTCTGCGCACACTCAAATATGATCCTGGTGGAGTAGCGCTGGTTCTCACACTTGTCACCGTTGACATACACAATGTTCAGAGATCCGCTAGTTGCAGCCTGAGGACTGATTTGCACCACACCCAGGTTCCAGCTATTGGCTTCAGACACCAAGCAAGAGCCCACTGCGCTGCCTGGCAGAACAGGAGGACAGTTTGGGGTGAGGAGTGAAAGGGAAGGGAGGCTGACCCTGAACCAAACAACGAACTCAGGTCTCGATAGAGCTCACCTTCACACCCCGGAATGTAAGGGAGAGGGTTGCAGACACTCAGGTAGAAAGTTTTCTTCTTCCCATCAGCAGTGGTGTCCACAGCAGTCCATGGCTTCCTTACCGTGCTTAAGGCACTCAGATCGTACTCATTTCCAGCTGGATCTGAAGCACAGGGAAACACGCGGGGAAACAAACTTTTCCGGTTTGTTCCAGGGTCACCTCCCACCATGAGTACAGACTGCCGAGGGGTGTACCTCACAACCCTAATTATAGGACAGAAGGAGTTCTCCAAGACCCCAGAGGTTTTGCCTACAGAACCATACTACTCTACCCCTCCAAACTGCACCCAAGAAGGAAGCTAGCCCTGAGGAGGCAGCAGGGGGTCCCCTAAGATCAAGCAGCCCCATGAACCACTCAGCTTCCAGCCTGGTTTTGGGAACTGTAATGTCTTTTTCTTCCTTCCTCAAATAATCTTTAACACGTATGTGTAATTTATTTTCCCTAGTTTTTTTGCTATTCTTCAATAGCATCTGACCCCAAACTATAGCTTAAAATCATTAATTAGCTGAGCATGGTGGCATATTCCTGTAATCTCAGTGCTCTAGGTAGTCAAGGTGGGAGGATCCCAAATTTGAGCCCAGCCTGGGCAATTTAAGTAAGATCTCAAAAAATAAAAAGGACTGTAGATGTAGCTCCAAGCAAAGGACCCATGTTTAATTCCCAGTAACACACACACACATACAAAATTGTACACCCAGAGCCTCCTCAAGAGAGATTACAACTCTAGATATCATTAAAATATGTCTGGATATGTGTATTTATGTGTAAAACAAAAATGTGTTGCCTGGAAAGACAGCACACACAACACTTCTACAAATACACACACACACTCACACATGTACACAGATATAAGCATATATACACACATGTAAACATTTACATGAATACTCACAGAAAGTACATATGTATATACATATTCCACATCTCACACTCTCAACCAGCCTTGTAATCTCGAAGCCTCCCAGCCTCACCCGTCACTTGGCAATCCACTGGAGAAGGGACACAGGCCAAAGCAGTTTCAAACTCAAAGAAAGTGTTCCGGATCCCTCGCACAGAGTCGATGTCCTGATGTAGGAATTTGGCAGTCCCTGGGTAAATGTCATCGTTGCAAATGAAGCGAATAATAAAAGCAGTACCTGCAAGATACAAAGCCAGGTTTTAAGACATAACACCATTTATAACACAGCACGACCATGGCCAGCAACCGGCCTTATCACCCTCTTCAAGTCACCCACAGCAAAGTGCCAAATGTGTGTCCAGAGACTTGACTTGCCCACAGACCTATGGCCACACTCACAGCAACCCAGACCTGTCAAGAAGGGTCTGTGCCATAGCCAAATGTCCTACCATTCTTACTCTGCTGGAAAGCAGTGAAATCCCGTATCAGTTTATCAATCCAACCAATAAGAGACAATATCACTCTCATGTACTTTTTATACAAAGACTTGCAAAGTCCTCACTACCTGCAAGAATGCAAGAAATAAAAAGCCCTGCCAGGTGCCTGCAGAGATGGTGTGCACAGCTCTAGGGCAGGAGAACACAGGGACTCCAACCTTGCAGAACCACACAGGACTGCAGAACCACCCAGCTGGACAGCGACTCATGTGACCTAACATCTTTGACCCGTCACTGATCACCGAGTTACACAGACTCAAGGGAAGCTTGCAGCAGTGGAGTGGGCAGTGAGAGCATGAGGTATGGGGGCCACAGCCACACAGCACAGCACTGGGCAGTCACTGCTGCTCAGTTCAGTCATCAGTGCCTTGACACCCACAAAACCCACTGCACTGTCAAGCACCCTCAACTTCTATGTGAGACCATAAAGCCTGGAACAATTAATAACCTAAGGCAGCATGGCTGGCTGTGTAAGTGAGCTGAAGCTCCAGAGTGCCCAAGGCTGGCTCCTAACAGCAGTCAATAAATGCTCCCCACCATTAACCGCAGGACCACATTACTACACTGTAAGAGACAGATGACTAGCTTAAAAGACATCAGAAAAATAATCAAACAGTTTCAAAACAATGTTCTGGAACTGCAGAGCAAAATAATTATAAAAAATAAGCACGTTGCTTTCTACATAATGAGATGGCACGGTGGCTCACTTTAAGAGCAGCAGTTTAAGAACTGCCAGGCACGGTGTCCCATACCTGTAACCCCAGCACTTGGGAGGCTGAAGCAGGAGGATCACCAGGAGCTCAAGGACAGCCTAAAATACATAGTGAAACCCTGTCTCTCAAAGGAAAAATATTTTGTGGCCAGGAGTGGTAGCACACATCTGTAATCCCAGCACTCAGGAGGCTGAAGCAGGAGGACTGCTGTGAGTTCAAGGCCAGCTTGGGTTACATAATGAGTTCAAACCAGCCTGAACTGCATAGCGAAGCCCTGCCTCAAAAAGATAATCAATCAATTAATTAATTGAGAACTCACCATCTAAGAAGCAAAGCACGACCACCACACCATCTTTACACTGTGCTCACCCACTCTGATCAGATAAGAGTCTAACATGAGCTTGCTTCCTCCTCTAGAGCACACACCTAGTTCTGGCACTCCTTCTCTACTCCCCAAAGAAAAGACTGCATGAGATCTCTGCCAGGTGAGCCACTGCAGCAGCACCCCCAAAGTCATTCCAGATGGGAAAAAGACCCAGAGCCAAACAGGGTTACAAGAAGCCAGAGGTAATGCACCTGCGCTCTGCTCATGAGCAAGACACTCCATGCTGGCTGATCACCTTCAAATGACTCCAAAGGCAGTCAAGACATCCATGCACTTTGCCCAATTCTAGTAAAAATTTCTTTGACCAACCAAGACAATGTCTCCATAGCTCCAACCTTTGGTCTGAAGGCCTCCCCAACATGTTATATGAAATAAGCCTGCTCTTTTTCCTTAAAATACAACTCTTTAAAGACCATGTAGCCCCCAGGCCCATGTTTTTATTCTCAAAGCTAAAAAAAACCTTTGTAATTCTTAGTATATTTCATTTATTTTATTATATTTTGAGACAGGATCTTACTATGTATTTTAGGTTAGTCCTGAACTCATTATGTAGCCCAAACTGGCCTCAAACTTGGCAATCCTGTTGCCTCAGCCTTCCAATTGCTGGGATTACAGGCATGGGCCACCGTACCTGGCTATTTTTAATTGGCATGGTAATTATACATATTTATGCAGTACAGTGCTATATTTCAATACAAGAATAAGCCCAGAATGGTGCACACTCCTGTAATCTTAGCACTCAAGAAAGGAGGATTACATGGTTCAAGCCTGGGCAACTTAGTAAGAGCCAGTCTCAAAATAAAAAAATTTTAAAAGCCAGCAGATGTAACTCAACATGAAGGCACTGAGGGCAATCCCTCGTACCATGGCAGTAACAACAATAGACATACAAAATGGATAATGATCAGATCAGTGTAACTGCATACCTATCACTTTAGACAAGTATCATTTCTTTGTGTTGGGAACATTCAAAATCCTCTCGGCTAGCTGTTTTAAAATGTACAGATGGGCCAGGGATACAGCTCAGCGGCACAAGCACCGACCTGGCAAGCGCAAGCACAAGGTCCTGAGTTCAATTCCCAGTATCAAAAAAAAAAGGAACAGTTTTTGCCAGCTCTGACTGTCCCACTGCACTTTAGAGCTATCCTCTCTTCACCCCTCCCTCAACCACGCCCTTCCCAGGCTTTCATAACATCTGTTCTACAGTCCACTCCAAGATCAATGATTTCACTTCCACATGTACATGAGAACATACAACTTGGGCCTTCCTGTGCCTGACTTTCTTCATATAACATACTGTCCTCCAGTTTCATTCAAGTTGCTGAAAGGTGAGGATTTCGTTCATTTTTAAGACTGAATAATATCCCACAATGTATCACATTTTCTTTATCCATTTGTCTGCAGATGAGGACCCTACTTTGATTCCACAGCTGCACTACTGTGAAGAGTGCTGCAGGAAAACATGTGAATACAGATATTTCTTTGACATACATTTCTACTCCTTTGGCTATACACCCAGGAGCAGAACTCGGTAGTTGTATTTATAGTTTTCTTAGGAGCCTCTAGTGTTCTCCCTAACAGTTTCACTGATTCCCACTCCCACAAACAGGGTACGTCAGTTCCCCTTTGCTGCATCTTTTCACCTTTTATCTTATATTTTCTTAAATAGTTACCGTAACAAAGGGTGAGATAATATAATACTGTGGTTTTAACTTGTATTTCCCTGGTGATTAGTGATATTGAATATTTTTTCAATTCTTGTTGGCTACTTGTGTATCTTTCTTTAAGAAATATTTATTCTGGTCCTTTAATCCATCTTTTAATCAGATTGCTTTTGTGCTGTTAAGTCTCTAGAGTGCCTTATATACTCTACAAATTAATCCCCTGTCAGATAAATAGTCTGCAAGTATTTTCTCCCACACTGTAGGTTGTCTCTCTACTGTTTTTCTTTGGTGTACAAAAGCATCTGACATAGTTTTGTCAGCCCTTGCATTTGTCTTCTATAATTTTGGGATTCATATCCAAAACAATAAAAACTCTTTCCTCAGACCAATGTCCTGAAGTATTTCTCCTGTATTTTCACCTAGTACTTTTAGGTTCCGGTCTTATATTTAAGTCTTTCATCTATTTGGAAGTGTTTTCTATAACCAGGTTTTGACACAGGGGCCTACATTCTTTCTTCTACATATGAATATCGAATTCTCCCTGCACTGTTTATTGAAGAGATGGGTCTTTCTCCAACGTATGTTCTTGTAAATACATAGATTTATTTCTGGGATCTCTGCTCCCTCGCTATATGCATCTGTTCTTATGCCTGTCCCATGCTGTTGGCTCCATAGTATGTGTTGCAGCCAGGTATTAATAATGACTCCAGTTTTGCCTTTTTACACAGGAATGCTTTTGTTATTTGGAGTCTATGGTGTTTCCACATAAATTTTAGGAGTGTTTTTTCTATTTCTGTCAAAAATATCTTTGGGAAAAAAAAAAACCATTGGAGAGCAACCCATTTGGAACCCTTCCTGTCTCTTTCAGGAGCAGGAGCTATTCCTACTCCCCATTCTCCATTCCTATTTTCCAATAAATTTTTCTGCTCCTAACCTCCACTGTTTCTTAGAACTCATTCTTGGACTTCAGGGAATACAGACTGTATTTGACATCTAGCATTTCCCCTGTATCATCTTCAAAGACCCACCAAGATCCTTGGAAGGAGTAAGAGTTTGCTTTTGTATTTCATGATTATCTCTAAAATATTTTGACTAAATTCTGGATTGTGACTCACTTACGTAATCAAAATTGTCATCCTTGAATTTTATGCCTTGTCTTTGTCAACTGCTTAGGCCTTGTCTCTTTTACACAATGTCTTTTGTTAAAATTATGATAAACTTAAACTGAGAACATGGGAAGATTATGATGTTTCTTTGGGACATTTTATTCCTCTTTGTATATGCTGTATTTTTGACTTCGCTGCTGAATTGATTAGTGTTGCTTGTTTTACCGGTCTGAATTGTTTGCCCGTTGTGCTTTGTTACCTTAGACAGCAGCACTAGAGAAATGTAACACTAGAGCATCCCTAATGGACTTTGATATTAAATACTGTAAAGCAGTCTTTTTAATGAAATCCAGTTCATACTTAGAAAATATACAGGGCTATTAATAAACCATAGACTCCTTCTACCAGTTCTGTGTACACTAACTCAAATCTTTCGCTGGTCAAAAATAATGTGTTAATTATGATCTGGCTCTCATAAAAATTTGTTATGATAATTTAATGGAGACTGCTGAGGTTTAGAGAAACTACTAAAAAGGACTCCTTCTGGTGAATAAAGAAACAGTTGCCTGGAATATTTTCTTCCAGTCTTTCCTCACTAATGGGAACCCCAATAATTTCCATAGCCCATAGGAAACATACCCCAATAAATGTTGCTAAACATATTATTGTGGTATGGTTGCATAGGCCATTGTCAAAAGGTTAACTTTTCTGTGGGTAAAACAGTAAGGCTCATTAAAAGATGCTGTTGGTACAAAACTAAATTAAAGGACATAAGGGTTCACTCAGCAATGACATTCACTATTGCTAATCTCATGATGCACTAAATGTATTCATTCTAATCTAATGGGCCTCATTAGATGGGAATGAATTCAACCTGCTTTCTCAGGTCTTCTAAGATGTAAAACCAAGATTGTTGATGATAATCTTTTCTTTTTGACTCAAATATCTGCCTTTCTCTTGTGCTCCAGCTAATGATGAGATACATGTCAAAACAGCGTAAGATCACTGTTCAAGTGATAGTTTTTTTTTAAAAAAAACACTTTATGTGCTGTGTATATTGTATGTGTCACTACACTTTGGGATGCTCAGGCATCAAACTGTCCAAACAATGTCACACACTAAAATTAGACACCAGACATTACAAATTTCTAACACAAGTATATTCTTCTTGGATGGCATCCTACTGAGTGACAATAAATTAGGTGTGAGTTTGTGTCCTTAAACGTCTTGTGATCAGATGGAGATGTTTGACTAAAAAGGCTATTCTATCCTACGAAGGACATTTAAATGTGTTTCAAAGATAACAGCATGACTGTCATGCTGAAATACTATGTATAGCTTTTGATCTCAAGTTTTCTCTGTAAAACTATGTAACTGTTGTCTGTTAACTTTCTGCAGAGATTCAACTACTAAAACAACCATAGGTTGTAGGGAATAATAGCCCTCTGGCTATACTTTATATTTCAAAGTACTTGCTATTCAGGTGAGATTATAATAGTTAAGCTTACTGCTCCATCTGCAGTATCAATGTCATGGATCCTTTCTTTTGGGTGTTCAACCACTGAAGTTTAGAGACCAGAACTAGACAGGTAACTGGGCTAAGAGGACAGCCAATATTTTGGCCGTAGGCCTCTAAGGTCAACAAGGACCCAGGACATGAGGGAACCTTTCTATGAGCGCCTACAACTTTGGTGAGTCACCCAACCTCCTGAGCCGGGAGATTGCTGGACCCCAGAGGACAAGAACCAACAAGCGTTCTGTGCCAAAGGAGGGTCATCAAGAGAAAAAGTCTCCCCACACTTTCATAGAAAGCAACAGGGTCAAGCAAGGGCATAACACATCCTGATGTCTGACATTGACAATGGAGCTGAGAGGCTTTATACATGGTCCCAAACTAATACCTGAGCAGACTTAACTGACCTTGATACACAGTGAGAGGTTAATCTTGATTAACACAGGTCTCACTTTAACTTGGTCTTAAACACCCAGCAGAAAAGTAAAACCTGAACATGTATAAACATAATACCAGAAGTAATAAGAGCTAGATATAAAAAGGGGCCTTAAAAAGGGGCCTTTCTCACAATTTCCAGCTACACTGGAAGCTGGTCATTATAGTTCATTAAGATGGAAAAAACTGCAGTGGAATCTATAAAAGATCAACAAGAGACTCTAAATTCCTTCTCTCCATCTTCTTATACCCAAACTAGAAGAACTTGTAACAGAAATATGAGACTTACATAACCTCCATCAGTAGAGTGGTCTAAGAGCCAACTGGGTACAACTCTATCCCATTTCCTTAAGAGCAGTTTCTGGATGTGGCTCTTCATCCAACCTGCCTTTCCCTTCCAGTACTCATGGTTTGATTATACATGCTTTAATTTCTTGGAAAATCTGTTTATTCTTGCCTAGAGGCTTCCAAACTCCAAGTGCTCATGCAGATGGAACTAGCAACAAATATGCCAAGATTCTCTTTCCAGGATCCACCAGATCAACCTTGTAAAGGGTTCATAACTGCTAAACTACAACATGACTTCTGAGGCCCATTAGATTAGTTCTTGGAGAAGGCCTTTGACTGCATTTTCTCCTATACAGACCATTCTTAAGTCAAAGCATGTAGATGGAAACTATACCCCTTTTCCCCTAACTGCAGTTAGGGATACCTCTTCAGAGGGAGGAATAGGTAGTCAGACAGGGCTGGGCCCTCAAGGCAGTCAGTGCAGAAAATGAAAACCCATCAGGACTGAGGCTAGAGGCACATCTGAAGATTAAAGTCACAATGGTTAGTTTTACATACTTCCCTAAGGGATGAACAGAGGGTTGGGCTTTGTGGTATCACTTTTTTGGAGACTTCCCATTAGGGGTAGGCCATCCTCTACCACCTACTACAACTAGAACTGCTAAGACTAAAGACAAGGTCAAGACTATAGACTATTGACCAAGGTTAATGATGTCATACAGTATTACCTAAGTGACTATACTTGCAATTTCACTGGGTGATCACAATTTTGACCCACATTGTACCCACCTCATGATTTTGCTCTATAAAATTTCCTTAGAGGTGGGTTCATTGGCAACCCATTTTGGACCCCTCTTGTCTCTCAAGAGCTATTCCTATTCCCCATTCCTATTCTTCAATAAATTTCCTGCTCTTAAAAAAAATGTCCATTGGAATTCCACTGAATCTGTAGATTATTTTGGGTAGTAGGGACATTTTAACAATTTTAATTTTCCCAATCCATGAATATAGGATGCCTTCTCATTTTTTTGTGTCCTCTTCGATTTCTTTCCTCAGTGTTTTATAACTTTCACTGTAAAAGCCATTCACTTCCTTGGTTAAATTTATTCCTTGGTTTTTTTGTTTGTTTGCTTTGGGTCTTCACTGTGGTTTTTGTAGCTTTTTGTGAATGGAACTGCTTTACTTCTCAGCAACTTTTGATAAATAAGAGATACTGATTTTATGTTGATTTTGTATCTTACAAACTTATCTGGGGCTGGGGATTTAGCTCAGCGGCAAAAGCGCCTGCCTGGCAAGCGCAAGGTCGCGAGTTCGGTTCCCGGTACCGGAGAAAAACCAAAAAAAAAACAACAAAACAAAACTTATCTGAATTTGGTTATCAGCTCTAACCGTTTTTTGATATAATCTTTTTAAGTTTTTCTATTTAAAATATTATGCCATCTGCACACGGGATAATTATACCTCCTCCTTTCCTATGTGGGTACTCATCATTTCTTTCTCACATCTTTCAATTTGGCTAAGATTGAATAATGAATATTCTAAAACAATGGAGTGGTAGACACCCACAACTTACTGATGTTAGAGGAAATCATTTCAGTTTTTTCCTATTCAGTATGATGTAGGCTGCATGCCCATCACACACAGCCTTGTTGTGGATTGTGGTACCTTTCTTCTCTACTTTTTTGGAGGATTTTTTTTAATCCTAAAGAAATGATGAATTTTATCACTTTTTTTTTTTTTTGCATCAACTGAGATGACCATAAGGCTTTTATCTTTTATTCTGTTGATGCAGTGCATTACATTCACTGATTTGTACGTGCTGAAGCAACTTTGCATTCCTAGGATAAATCCCACTCAACCTCATTTTCTGTACATTAACTTCACCAATAATCTTGTTGAGAACTTTTGCACCCATGTTCGTCAGAAATACTGTTCTGTAGTTTTCTTTTGTTGCTGTGCCCTCATCTGGTTTTTCTATCAGGGAATGGTGGCCTCAAAGAATGAGCTGAAAAGGATTCACTATTCCCTTTCAATACTTTGAAGTAGTTTCAGAAAAACTAGCAGTAATTCTTCTTTGTAAGAGCTGGGAATGTACCTCAAAGAGAGAGCACTCGCCTATCTTGCTCAAAACCCTGGCTTTGAACTCCACCACTGCAAAACAACAACAATAATAATGAAGCTATCTGGTCCTGGGTTTTTTCTATGTTGGGAGACATTTACCAGTACTGTTACCTGTTACTTATTCTGTTCAGGTTTTCCATGTCCTCAGGGTTCAATTTTGGTAGGTGTAATACATTATTTTAATCTAGGTTGTTGGCATATAGTTGTTGACAGTAGTGTCAAATGATCCTGAATGTTTCTGTGGTATCAGTTGTAATGTTTACTGTTCTCATCTGATTTTACTTGAGTCTTTTCCATTTCTCTCTCAGATGGGCCACCTAAATTTTTGTCACTTTTTTTCCAAAACTTCCACTCTTTGTTTTCATTGGTCTTGTGTATATGTGTGTGTGTGCATCCTTTTAAAAATATCTATCTCTGCTATGATGTTTGTTATTTCTTTCCTTCTGCTACTTCTGGGTTTGGTTTATTGTTGCTTTTCTTGAGTTGTATCATTAGGTCGTTTACTTTGAAATCTTTGCTTTTGATGTAGGCACTTATAGCTATAAATCTTCCCCTTAGTACAGCTTTCACTATGTCCATAGGTTTTGGTGTGTTATATTTTCATTTGCTAAAAGAAAATTTTTAACTTCCTTTTTGATTTCTTCATTGACCCATGTGTTGTTCAAGAGAACACTGTTTAATTTTCATGTATCTGTACAATTTATACAACTGATCTAATTGATGATTTCAAGTTTTATTCCATTACGGTCAAAAAAAGATACATGCTTTCAATTTTTTTTTATTCTGTTGAGATGTATTTTGTAGTCTATCCCGGAGGGTATTCCCTAGATGATGAGAATGTGTATTCCATACTTATTGGATGAAATATTCTACAGATGTCTGTTTCAACCATTTGGTCTAGAGTACAGTTTAACTTTGATAACTTTTTTCTCTTGGTCTAGATGACCTACTCATTTCCTGCTCATTTTTGGTTTCCATTTGCATGGTGTCTGTTTTCATCTGTTCACTTTCAGTCTATCTGTGTATTTACTGTTGAGATAAGTTTCTTACAGTAAGCATCATTGGGCCTAGGTTTTACTTTTAAATGTACAGACAATTTTATCTTTTTAAATTGAGGACTCTAAACCACTTACAAAATTATTCTTGGGAAACACAGACACATCCCTGCTGTTCTCTTAATATATTTCTGGTTGTTTCATGCATCCTTTGTTTCTTTTTTCGCTCTTGTTCATCTCTGTAGCTTGGCAGTTTTCTGCGGTGACACAGTTTGATTTCATTTTCCCTTATCCACTGCTTTACTGCTGAGTTTTGCACTTTCACGTGTGTTCATGACGACTGTCACCTTCTGCTTCTCCTGCAGTATTATCTTAAAGCATTTGTTATCAGTCCACAAGTCCCTTCATTTTGGCCTTAGAAAGTCTTCATTTATCCTTCACTTCTTAAGAACAATTTTGCTGGATATAACATTCTTTCTTGGCTGGCAAGTTTTTCTTCAGGACTTTGAATGTATCACCCCACTGTCTCCAACCTAGCAAGGTTTCTGCAGAGAAGTCTGCTGTTAATCTAATGGGGTTTTTCTACATATGGCATGATGCTTTTCTCTGTTTAGAGAATTTCTGTCTCATATCCAGGTGTGGTGGCACACACCTATAGTCCCAGCATTTGGGAGGCTGAGGCAGGACAATCACCCTGAGTTCGAGGCCAGCCTGGGCTATATAGTGAATTTAAAAACAGCCTAAACAACATACCAAGACCCTGTCCCAAAACACCAAAGAAAGTCTGTCTTGTATTTTTAACAATTTGAGTATAATATGCCTCAGAGACATATTATCTGGTCCAATCTATTAGGGACCCTATGAACTTCATACAGTTGGATGAGCATACGTCTATAAAAATTTGAAAGTTTTCTATAATTATTTCACTGAGATTTTCCTATGCCTTTTTTCTTCTCCTAGAATAAACATAATACAAACGTTTGCTCATGTAATGATGTCCTCTAACTTCAAAAGTTTTTTTCTTTTTCTTTTCTCTCTGTTAATCTGACAGGGCTATTTCAAAAGATTTGTCTTCAAGCTCAGAAATTCCTTCTTGTTCCTTATCAATTCTACTTAGGCTCTCAACTGTATTTTTAAAATTTCACTGAGTCATTAGTTCCAAGATTTCTGATTCCCTTCTATGCTCTCTTATCTCTTTGATAAATTTTTCATTCATATCATGAAATGCATCCCTTTCATCAAATCATTTATCTACATTCTCTTGAGTTTCATTAGATTTTCTTATAATCATTACTTTTAATTCTTTGTCAGGCAATTTGTTGATTTCCTTTTCTTCCTGGGTCTATTGCTAGAGGTACTGTATTTTGTTGGAGGCATCAGGTTATCTTCTTTTTTCATGCCTATGTCCCTACACTATTATTTGTACATCTGATGGATCAGTTGCGTCTATCAATTTTACAGGGTAGCTTTCATAGTAAGACTTTCTAAGGGTGATGTAACAGTCCCAGTGCTGGCTGGATACACTGAACTTGTTCCAAGTGAGTGACTCTGTTAGTATACATGTAACTTCATCAGCAGTAAGTGGGGGTGATATCTATGGATATTTGAGGGGCCCTGGCTGCAAAGGTTTTGGGATTCCACCACCACCTAGGATGTAGCTCCCCCAGGTGGGGCAAATTTGTCAACATGAGCCCCTGAGCCCCACGATGGCTTATGTATGTGAGGACCAGCCTAGTGGCCCATGTGGGCCTATATGTAGCTCAGTGTGCTTAATAGTGGAGTGAAATGCTGTCAGTACCTGGGAACCACAGGTTAACCATTAGTTAACTTGTCTAAGGTGACTTACAGAGCCCTTAGGGGAACTACATGCTCAGAAGGTCTGCCCAGCTGCCTCCTGGGGACAAGAGTGGTTGGATGAGGCTGATCCATCTGCTTCTCAGAGCCTTAGTGGGATGAGCTTCTGAGAACTGGCTACTTCACTATTTCCTAACACCACAGGAAGGTGGGCAGGGTCATGCAGGTACTAAGGCCAAAAATAGGCATGGTGAGTCACTTAGGTGATTCCAGGGCAGTGGAAGACTAGGGCAGGGCTACCTGACTTGCTAGAGGTTTTTGCAAGCCATGCTGCTCAGGGTGGATCACCCAGGTGCTTCTTGGAGCCACAGGAAGGTAGCTGGTTTACAGGCCTCTGACAGCAGAGGAGCTGCAAAGCTCTGTGCAGGAAGAGCCCAGGTATGAAGAGCAGTGTGGCCTGGGCTCTTTCTCCAGCAGTGTGGTAGCTCCATAGCTCCCTAAACTAGACTCACAGCTTGCATGGGTCAGTGTCCCTGACAATAAATGCCTCCTGAATCTGTGCAGTAATATGGGACTGCCAGGCCCTCTGCTCAGGGTCCACCTTGAGAGATGGGATGGTAGATGCTTGTGCTTAGTTCCTGTCTGTGTAAAGATACCCTGTAACTCCATGACCTGTATCTCTATCATGGTCCACTGTACACTGGCTCTCTGCCTCAAACACTCTCATGAAGCAGTTGGTCCTTTTTGTAAGGTGAAGCACACAAGGTACCTGCAGTCAATGGTCTTGCTGACATCATTTCAAGATTTCCAGTTGTAAAATTACCCAGAGAGAGTCTTTGATATTATTCTAGCCACTGTCTACATGGGCAATGCAGTCTTTGGCATCTGTTAGCCTGACACAAGATGTACAAATGTAATGAAGAGTAGGGTGTAACAAGCCCAGGACAGCAGAACCTTCTGCTCTCTTCCAAAGACTAGCCTTCACCTAATGTCTGCTAACATGGCAGTAGCACTTTTAGCAACCAAACCCATGACCAGCTCTCCCCTATGCCTACCATGGTGTGATAGAAACAGCATGGCTTTGGCAGCAGACACAGGCTCCAAGCCCAGCTGTGCTGCCTACTTACTGTGGGGCCCTGGACAAGGTACTGCACCTCTGGGGGTCTGTTTCCTCATCCGCACAACAGGAATGCACTAGCTGCCAGAGCCAAGATCAGAAAGCTAGGGACCTAGATCCTACTGATGCTGACCAATGATAAGCCACTGGCTATGTCCCTGGCACATAGCCTCTCTGGCTTTCATTAGTGTAGGTAAAATGAGACAGTGGTCAAGCAGAAGGACTCAAGCACAAAAGCCAGGTAAGACTCACAGAGCTGGCAGGAACACACAGCACTTTCACACAGGCGTGTGCAGAGAAGACACTCAACACACAGCAGCTGTTGTTACTACTAACACAGCCCTGTCCTCGCAAAGGGCTTGGACTAGATCATGGACTTAATGACACTGTTTCTGCTGCACAGCACAGTTGCAAAAAAATAGAAATGTTACAAATTTAACACAGCAAAACTGTGTTTATTACACTAAGAAACATAAATTTACAGAAAAAAAGTAACTTTTATGATCTTCACCCATCATAAATTCAGCAGCAAAGGAAATGTACATGTGTGACTGTGTGCCCCAGGGAAGACGGAGACTGAGTATCCTATGAAAATGCCAATGGAGTGCACACAGTCACGGAACCACCAAGACTGTACTGACACCCAGGACTCTGAGCTCACCTCTGTCTGCAGGAGATCCTCTGTAGGTCAGCGTCAGCAGGCCCTCCGTGGACAGCTGGAGGCTCTTCTCAAATCCAACGGGCTTTTCAGGCTGCAGATTCTTCAGCTCCTGTGTCTCACTGGTTGCCTCACAACCCGAGGCGGGCTTTCCAGCAATAGTCCCACAGATGGGCATGGCACCACAGACATTGAACTAGAGGCCAATGGTGAGACCACAGAGGTACAGTCAGGCTACATAACTTACCATGAAGAGAAGCCCTAGTAACCAAAGTTAACTATTTGTTATTTATTAATCAGTTTACCATCTCTCCATATTTGGGCAGGTTAAGTCCTCAAGTTAGTAGGTAAGGCAAAAATCAAAGTCTAAATACCAATATCCATAAACTTCCTGTACATATGGTTTTATTTATTTAAATAGCCCTGTATTTATAAATGTTTAAGATTATCTTGCATGTAATAATATACTGTGTTTAATAAAGGGCAGGTCTATAAGGCATAACTACAAGATTTTATGATTATACTAGAGGAAGTTCATATAGTTTGAACCATGTTCATTATAAGCAAATATACAGTGAGAAACTATATTTTTTAATTTATACAAAAGAAAATTGTTTCTCAGTTCTTTTTTTTTTTTTTTTTTTTTTTTTTTTTTTTTTTTTTTTTTGGTTTTTCTCCGGTACCGGGAACCGAACTCACGACTTTGCGCTTGCCAGGCAGGCGCTTTTGCCGCTGAGCTAAATCCCCAGCCCCTCTCAGTTCTTATAGTGATTATAATTTCACTAAATTCAATTTACTATAGTTTTGAAAACAAAGCAGAACACATTCTTTGGTCTGAAGCTAAAGAAAAGAAAAATTCCATCATTATTAACTGGCAAGGAATGGAGTTCGGAACCACATACAGTGTTTTCCTTAGGGACTGCAGGTAACTTCAATGCACTGTCTCTGCGATTCAAAGCAAACTGGAAATTCATCACATGGCTCTTACCACAAATGTCTTCCCAATGCCCGAGACCACATATCCTTGTGAACTGTTGAGTGGGTTAAGATTAAACACAAATCCACTGTTGGGGTCCTTTATAGAGCAGGCCTACAAGAATCAAAAGGGAGAAAGCACACTATCAATCTAATTCCACAGGAGCACTTCCAGAAGCCTGCATATTTGTAATTTACAGGGCTGGACTCCCCATTTACTTAAAAATCCTTATCAAGGGCTAGGTATGGTGGTGCACATTTATAATCCCCACTAGTCGGGAGGCTAAGGCAGAAGAATCACAAGTTAGAAGGCAGCCTGGGAAACTTACTAAGACCCTGTCTTAAAATCAACACACACATTCTCACTTTCTCTCCCCCTCCCCTCTGTGGGACTGTTTTTAGGGGGATTATTTTTGATGGTACTGGGGATTGAACCCAGCCCCTTCACACTGAGCTATATCTCCAGCTCTTTATTTCTTAGACAAGGTCTAAGTCACGAAGGTGCTCAGGCTGGGCTCAAACTTCAATTCCTCCTGCCTCAGCCACCCAGAGTGCTGAGATAATAGTGTGTAGCACTATGCCCAGCAAAAATGAACAATTTTCTTAAAGCACTGGGGATGCAGTTTGGTGCCAGAACATTTATCTGGTATGTATGAGGCCCTAGGTTCAATACCCAGTACAGTAAGTCATAATGAAAAATCCCTATCAAAAAGGCAGCCTATCCAAATACAGCCCCTTTTCTGTACCAAGTGTGGTTACAGACTCAGGTGCTATATTCACCTGGAAGCTCTTGGGCTCCCTAAGGTGAAAGGTGGTAGGAACCGTAAGAAACCCATAACTAATGTCTTTAAAAACCCAAACATGTTAAGAAATCTCAGGTTTTTTATCTCTATGATTCACATAAAGGTACTGATTAAGGCATAATCAGATAACTCACAAACGACTTCTTCCCTTCTTTTGGGTATAATTAACTTTGCCCTGGACCTCCTGTGCCCACCAAATGCAGGGAGTGGTGCAGTGATCACAGCTCCAAAAGCACTAACTACAGATGGGCACCTGGCTCGCCACCGTTCCCACCTTTGCTGAGCAATAACCGGAGCTGGGTCATTAGTGTGGATAAGCTATGGTCCCCGCTGCCCCACACTCTGCAGTGCAGTGGAGACATTAAAAAGGCAGGCAGGGAAACAGCCCTACCACAAAGAAATGTACGCAGCACCATGAAAACAACTCCCTGATGTGCAGAGGCAGGAAACACCTCAGCAAAGCTTATGCTACGCTCTGCAGGACACTGTGAGGCCAACAAAAGCCAGGCCAAGGTTGAACTATCAGGACAAGCCCAGGTGCCACACCTGTCACCTCAGAAGAAGAGAAGCTAGAAGATGTGGCAGGAAGCAGAAGGTGTGGCCCTTCAGTGGCCCATGAGATTACGGGCTTCATCATGCAGGTAAAATCACTTGGAGCACATGGCTCTGCCCTGTGGGTGATGTCACATTGAAACACACAGGGTTTAGGTCACTAAGAGAGACAGCAATCACTTGCAGCACATGGGCCCCACCCTACAGATAAGGTCATATGGAGCACACAGGCTCTGTCCTTCAGGACCAGAGCCAGTGCCACATGGAAGGGACAGGGGTAGAGAGTAGAGAAGAGAAGGAATCTACAGTGAGAGTAAAACTGAGGGTCCTGTTTCTGACCCTGGGACCTGGAACTGAGTGGGGGTAGAGAATACAATATGACCTCAGACACCCGATGTCAACACAGAGGGGATGTTGACACTTGGTTCAAAAAGCAGGGGCAGGGGCAGGGGGAGTTCAGAGCCAGACACCTGGAGAAGACATCTAGCAGGAAGCTCAGCCAGATTGCAGAAGACAGTGCTCGTACCTGGTCTGTATCTGTCATCGTCTGGATGGGGCAGGCAGCCTCTGTGTTCCACAGGAAACTGACCACGCAGTTCCAGTTGAGAGAAAATATGGGGTGGGTGTTCTGAAAGGTCAAGCACAGGGTAAGAGTAACAGAATAGCGACCTAGCCAGCAGGGAGGAGCTCCTCACACAAAATCAGCTGAAATCACTTGGTGTTTATTAAGCATCACCACTCAATAGGCATTGCCTAGTTACACTTTGATGTCATTATCCCTAGCAAAGAGAGATCATCTCTCATTCTCGGATGTTAAGAAACTTGAGATCATGTCAGCAGTTCATAGGAGAATTAAGATTCCAACCTCAGTTTGAGAGACCAACCTGGTGCTTCTTAAAAACATTTTACACAAAAAGCTGAATTCAAAAAGCCAAACACAGCCAAATATGCACACCTGTAATCTCAGCACTTGGGAGGCTGAGGCAGGCAGATCACCACGAGTTCAAGGCCAGACTGAACTACACAGTGAGACCCTGCCTCAAAAAAGAAAAAAAAAGGCCAAACACAAAAGACTGTAATACCAAGGGTTTCATGGATGCAAGCTCAGAATTAGGCAAAGGTGACCTGCGCATCAGAGATTAGCAGAGGGGCTAAGTGATACAGAGGTGAAAAGGGCTTCTAGGTAGGACGAGTGTGTCCTGTTCCTTGATATGGGTTCTAATTATGGGGCTATAATCAACTTGTGAAAAGAGCTGTTCCTAACTCATACTTTAAGTATGCTAGTAAATGTCTCCCCCTAAAGTGCCATGCCCCTGTTGGGACAGAGTCTCTCCACACTGGCTCCAGGGGACTGACTGGCACATTAGCAGAGCCTTCATGGGCAGCCACAGGCTGGCAGCTACGCTGAAAGCTCTGATGCCCTCCCCACTGAGCCTCACCATGAAGGACCCGCAGCCAGGGGCTGGAGGTGGCCATAAGCTGTAGGTGAGAAAACAGGGGCCCACTTAGGGAAACCCTGCCCACCAGGCTCTCTAACTGCAGGCCCCACCTCAGCCTCAGCAGCCATAGGAGCAAAGAAGCAGTACCTGCCTTGACCACACTGTGGGGTCACAGAAAGTAACCGTACCCTGGGTGGGCAAACTCAGCCTAGGGTGTGTAACACTGTGAGCAGGACCTTGATTTGCCCTTGAGTACCACCTGGGCACACTAACCAGCAGGCTGTGTGTGTGCGGAAATCACAGCAATGTGAAATCACTCTGAAGACTAACGTATCAGAAATGCTGGGCAAAGCAGAGTCCAAGAGAACTTCTGGGAAGGACCCAGTATTGCTTGGCAATGAAAACCCAGAAAGGGGAATCCATAGCAGAGTTCCTGGAAGAGGGCACACGACATGCCCAGCATGCACACCCAACCAGGCAGCACTGGGCAGCAAGGACCAATTCCTATAGTCAGAGAAAAGAAACAGGCAGCCCAGGCCAAGGGTGGTGGAGAAAAGCAAGTCTATAATCTCAAAGATGGCCGTGTGCTCCTCTGGAACGGGCCCACACTCAGCCATTCGTTCCTCTCCTCAGATCACAGCAAGGGACAGAGAGGGCTGCACAGTGCCTGGAACATGTGTGAACTACACCCACCTGACAGGTGCAAAGGAGGAACAGCAGTGGCTGGCCCTTAACAGACTATCAGACTATAACTTAATTCATGATGAACACGACTTTCAGTATCTCCTCTCAGGATTTGCCTTTCTGGAAATTATTCAATAACACATGATCCTAGTACTACATAACCCTGAAATTCCTTGTAAAAAAGCAACTGGGTCTGAGATGATTTTTAAAAGTTCTCCACAAAGAGGCTGGTAATGGACACAGCACCAAAAATATGCTTAACGTTCTTCACCCAAAAAAAATCTAACATGGTCAGTTTTATGTCATACACATTTTACCACAATTCAAACTGAACAGGTATGAAATAACCGCAAAGCATTTTTCTGCAGAAAGCGCCCCCACTCCAGGCAGCTCCTTACCAGGCTCCCCCGGGAGCAGACAAGGTGGATCCTCGTGCTGTAGGAGGTGACCCGGCCATCACTGGTGGTGCAGGCTGAGCCGTTCACATACTCCAGCAGGAGACTACCACTCTCCTCCACCACTGGGCCAGTCTTGGCCACTCCCAGGCTGCTGATGGCAACAGCCTCAGCAAAGGTGCCCTGCAACACCATCATCTGTTAGTGTCTATTAGCACCCAATGCAGTTGGTGCAGCATTGAACAGGGTTCAGTTCTCACGGCACTTACATCCCCTAAGGTCCCCATGAACAATGCATGAATGAATCGTGAACCACTGTTCCCAAGGGAGTTACATAACACATCCACATACAAAGAGTGCTCAATGTATACAATGAATGTTTAAAGTATATACTACAGCAAAAGACACTGCCCTTAGTTCCCCTAAAAACACTCCCCTTCTTGCTTCAAACACCTCCTATCATTCTTGCCACTTCCTGAAGCAATTCTAGAGGTCTCTTTTCATGTCTTCACAAGATGTGAGCAAAACTACAGTGAACACTGCTGCTGAGTACCAGCCAATGGAAAGACAGGCTCATGAATATATCACAGTGTGCCCTCACCCACCTTATCCACTGGATTTGGCCCCATGCAACTTCTGGTTGCAAAGTCCCCAAAGTCAAAAATGACCATAAATGGCCAACATTTTTAATAGATGCAGGACACTGACACAGCCATGACAGCACAAATAAGACACTCATGAAAGAAAACTTCCAGAACAGCTTCAGAAAGTAGCAAGAATGATGGGGTAAGTGTGCTCAAAGTAATGGGGAAGGTTAACAGTAACGTTCTTTTGCTATAATAAATGTTTAAAAATTCCAACATTCGTTGTATTTTTCAATTACATCACATATCTCACATCGATTATAATCCTAAATCCTAAAGCAACCCATGCTGACAGATTCTTTTTTATTTTACAAAAGGGAAAAATGTGGCTCAGAAGTACTATATGCAGATGCCAGACTCAAAGCCCCACCCACACTGGGCCCAAACCAGAGCTTTTGGCCTGCCCTCCCTACCCCTCCATCTTCAGATCACCTCAGCATGAGGGCAGAGCACCATGGGAGTCAGCCTCAAGGAGGAACAAGCCTGTGGAACCACCACGCACATCCAAGAATCACTAAGAAAGTGCTCTGTACATTGATTTGGGGGTTACAAAGGTTAGTGAGAAGGCAAATTTACAATGGAGAACCCATGAATAATGAGGACCTGCTATACTATGAGACTACTACTATAATAAAAAATACATACATGTGCTCAAATACACAGAACTGAGAACTCAATTCCTTTGGGGTTGTTTTTATTGTTGCTGGAGATAAGCCTTGTCCACTCAAGGCAAGTGTTCTGCCACTGAGCTACACTATTACATCCCCAAACCCACAGACTCAGTTCTTAACCACCAGAGCACACTATTAACATAGTACATTCCTGGCACACTGCTTTTATAGAAGCCAACTTCCAGAATGCATCTGTATCTTTCCTCGAAAACTCACCTTTTACAGTGACCACAAGGAGTCCTGGCAGTCACTCCATTCAGTCAGAAGACCAGGTGCTGCTCAGTACCCCAAAGAAGTGCTAACATGAGCTCTAGTTGATCCAGAGCAACTTTTCAAAACCAATTTTCCCTACTAAGTAATCCAGAAAAGCCCTTGGAAGTAAACTTTTTTTCCAGTACTGAGGATTAAACCTAGGGCCTTCACACTGAGCTACATCCTCAGCCCTTTTTTCTATTTTGAGAAGGATCTCATTAACTCTAAGTTGCCCAGGTGGGAGTCAAATCTGAATTCTTCCTGCTTCAGGCTCCCTGAGCCTAACTGAACAGGACTGGGAGCAAAAGATCTTTTTTTTTTTACCAGTGTCTATCGAATCAAAGACACTTGAACTCAGGCTAGACATAACTGAGGGGGCTTCCTCTGCCCTTTACTTGATCAAAAATAGCCAAGAGGATGGTATTTTCTTTAAGTTTTAAATCTGAACAGACTCCGGTGTGAGGCACATCCGTCTGGGAGGCCAGCTATTTACATAGGCCTGCTCCCACTCAGAGGGCTTCACCAGAGCAGCCAACCCCACTGTGGTCTGAAGATCCGAAACAAACACCTCCGCCCACTGATCCATGCACTGAGGAAGTCAAATGAGACATCCAAGGATGACAGACATACCTTATTATTTTCGTATTTCATCTGGCAAGCTGATGCATATCTATCACAGCCAGGCACATGATTCAGGGGCCGGCACACGTTAATGTAGTACTTTTTCCATGTAATATGCTCCCCTGAGTTGTCCATGGCATACCAGTTTCCTCCACGACTGCCTTCAGACTTTGCTAGACTAAAAGTTCAAAGGAAAATTTGAAGAGGTTAGACATCTCAGGCTGGCAATTTATTTCTAAGTAGTCAGAGAAATAAAGACCTACCAATGAAACATCTAATACTGAACTACAAAACTGGCTCACTGTGACTTCAGGAGACAATATGTTCTCATGTGACCTTCACAAAGGTCCACATGAACTGGACCTTCAATAAGTGCCCACTCCCTGCACTGACAGTCACTATCCTCAATAATGAAACTACAGACTAAGGGCTCATGTGGCAAAGAATAGGTGGTATTAAGGAGGGGAAGAAGGGCTGAAGGGAGGGAAGCGAAATAGGAAAAAAAGAAGATACACATGTACAGGAACAAATTCCCTATGATGGACATTACCATTACGTACATCTAAAATGTACCATAAGGGTCGGGGATATAGCTCAGTGGCACAAGCAGCTGCCTGGCAAGTGCAAGGTCCTGAGTTCGATTCCCAGTACAAATAAACAAATAAATAAAATGTACCATAAAAAAAAAGAAAGGGAACAGGTGTTATGTGAGGGCTAACCAGACCTGTACTTCCTTCTGCTTCAATCTCCCCACCATGGTCCCACACACCCAGCACCAATATGACCTTTATCCGCTCCGTCAGTGTTTACATACCACCTACATGACCTCAGCAACTACACTGGATGAAGAACCACCCTGGCTGATCCTGCTCACCTGGAGAGGTCGTACTGCTCCAGTGTGGATGGGTCAGTCACCACGCACTCCAGGGGCTCCTCTGGGCAGGCATAACTAGTATACCACCGGAAGTTGTAGGTAGAGTTGTCCTCCTCCTAATGAAATGGAAAGGACCAAGAAAGAAGTAAGGACCATGGTGCCAGTTTGGGCCTGGGATGCCACCCAGTGACACGTGATGAAAAGCTTGGTCCCCAGCATGGTGTCACTGAGGGGTGGTACAATTTTAAAGAAGTAGGGCAGTAGGAGGACTCTGGGTCACTATCACTACGGTGTATCCCCAAAGGGGACAGTGGAGCCCTGCACCCTTCTTCACTCTCTTCGCTTCCTGGCCATGAGGCGAGTGGTGCTGCTCCACCACACTCCTACCATGATGTGCTGCCTGACCACAGCCCAGAACAATGGGCACCTGTCAGAGCGGAAACCTCCACAGCTGTGAGCCGAAAGAAACCCTTTCCAAGTCGATCATCTCATGTACTTGTAGTTACAGAAGGCGAATGAATAGAGACAGCAAAGAGGAAAAGGAAACACTCTGTAAGGACAATATTCAAAAAGAACAAGGACACCACTTGACATGGAAAGTATGTGAAGAAAGGTTCACTTTGTCCAGCTCCTTCCATTCCATTAAATGAAGGTTTTTACTAAAAGCTATAAATTAAGATGGAAATTTGCCTTTGGTTAAGGGAAGGAAGCTGGGTGTGGTGGTGCACACCTATGATCCCAGCACTTGGAGAGATTGAGGCAGGAGGATTGCCAAGAGTTTGAAGCCACCCTTAGCTACACAGAGTTCAAGGTCAGCCTGGACTACACAGCAAGACCCTGTCTCAAAAAAAAAGAGAAGGGGTGACTTTTGATGCTTTACAGTGTTTTGTACCCAAACCAACAGGGCTGTGGACACAGAGGTGCTTAGGTCACTGAATAGGGTGTGTAACAAGTGAATAAATATTGCCTACGCACCCTGGCCAACCTACAAGACATAATTAAGGAGATGATCTGGCCAGAAAACCAGACTAATGACAGCTCTGCTTCTAAATAAAAGGTCTACAGCAGGCCAGGATACCCCCAGAGAAAATCACATGGACAATTCCTACCTGGTACTCAGGGAGACCTATGCCAGCATCTCGATCACAGAGGAAAGTGATCAGTGTGGATCTCGGTGTGTGTTTTTCATTATTATAAGGTGTGCCATCCTTGTAGCTCAGCTGTATCATCCCATCATAATATGAAAGTTTACCATTACTCAGTCCCAAGTTCCACAACTTCTTATCACTGAAATAAATACATGAATGTCTTTCAGAAAGGTCGTGATGAGCAGAAGCAATCCAAGCCGGATGTCCACAGAAGGACAGAGAGCAGCATGGAGCCATGGCCATGACCAGGACCAGGACCCAAGGCTGCAGTCCACAGGAACCCCATGTGTAGACTTCTAAATGCACAGGAAGGCTTCATCCACCCCATCAGGACTCAAACAGACACTTAGCACTGCTGGTTTAAGGCACAACTTGCTTCATTTTAATTGATACTGCACAGAATGGAGAAATACACACATAAACACTTAATAACTGAAAAAACACTAAACACACAGAAGTGAGACATTATATAAACCCACTCCTCCTTCCCCGGGACATGGTTTACCCTCTCTAAGTGGTAAGGCTCCCGGCACCTGCAATTTTGAGGCCAAGTTTTCTGTTGTAAAGCAATGATGAGAATATGCCTATTCCTGAATAAAATATTTGTTAGCACAAAAAGCCACTGAGTAAACCCAAAATGAGCAGTCACTTACCTTTTTGAGACCTGGCAGGCCCCAGAGTCTGGAGGACAGGTTTGCATGGACACTGAGCCACAAACATTGATATAGAACTCATACTTCTCTGTCTCGACTTTATAGGAACCATTTTTCTTCATAAGAGGTGACAAATCAAAAGAAAACCCTAAGTAGGAATAAAAACATAAAAATGGAAAGTCAGTAAGAACACAGGGCAACCTCGCCCCACACTTTCGAGGAGCATGTTTACAGGGGGCTGGAAGAAGCTCAAGGGGCAGAGGGAACACTTCCCCTCAGGGTACCAGCCCTGCACCTACCACCATTTTCCTTGGACACAAAATGAATACCATCCCATCCGTTTTTACCGCACATCCCTTTTTACAGCCCTATACAATGCCTGTAACTGCTAGTCTGATAAACTACCAGTATATCCAGGCAGGATGACCATGGTCCAGAGACCTTCCTAGAGCATGTCCCAGGAGACGTTTCCTCTGGGCATGAGTGTTTTGCCAACACAAGTCAGTCCCTTGTGTCCCCAAATGCTGCATACACCAAACCCAGCTCCAGCATGAACTGAAGAAGGTCTCTTCAATAACTCATGCCCCAAACATCAGAAAGTCAGGATTTTGCTCAAATGGCATTAATGAAATCTGGAAGCAGGTTACCTCCAAAACATAATGTTTAGGAAAAAGGCCTAAGTGGTTCCACATCACGGTGAACAACAGAAACACCGTTCAGATACACACCCGCCTGGGAATCAAAGACCGTGCAATTTTCTCCTTCTGTCCTCGACAGCACACAGGCAGCAGCTGTGTGCCACTCAAACTCATAGAAGCAGCCGCTGTCCGCAGAAGTCCTCAACACGGGAGCACTTTCTAGGTCACCTGGTAAGGAGGAAAAAAAAAAATCAATCACTGATCCATTTGTTCTGAAAATCTTCCCTTCGTGTTCTATTCAACATAGACTTGGAAGGGACTGTAGGAAATGAGGAATAGCACTTTCAAGGTCAAAAATTGGTCCTAAAATACCGTATGACTTGACTCATGAGGTATCTAGAATAGCCAAATGCAGAGAGACAAAGTGGAGCAGTGGCTGCCAGAGGCGGGAGCCCAGGGATGGAGAGTTACAGTTTAGTGGCAGTGAGCCTCTCTGTCTGGGCCAACGGAAAAGTTCTAGATAGAGATGGTGGATGCAAACCATGTGACTGTGCACAGTACACCAAGTGGAACACCTGGACAGTACACCAAGTGGAACACCTGGACATGGTTAGCAGGGCAAATCTGAGGTTGTGCATATTTTGCCACCAATTTCTAAATATGATTAAAACAGTAAATGTTGTTATACATATTTTACCACAATAAAATGAGAAAAAAATAGCCCTAGTCTTTGATTTTCTCCCACAGTGGAGAATTTGTCCAAATGAAAGATGTCAGTAGGAGGTATAGGGAGGATATGTACATCACAACTTCTAATACTGGAAATGTGCTATTAATCTAGCAACTTGGAAAATGCTTAAAAATAGTAAAACCACACTATGCCAACAAAGAAATCCCTAAAACTTGTAAATAGAACCATACAACACTGAACAATGTCCACAAAATAAATTATGTGGAGAAACATTAAAATGTATGAATAGCCAGTTATGGTGGCACATGCCTGTAATTCCAGCACTAAGGAGGCTGAGGCAGGAGTATTACTGAGAGCTCAAGGCCAGCCTGGGCTACACAATGAGACCATGTCTCAAGAAAATCTTTTTTTAAAATATATGAATATATGAAGATCTTGATTCAGCAGGGAAGTTAAAACAAATGCTATGTTTAAAATGAGAACATGAGTAATCTTCTTAAATCATTTATGTATTCTCCCTCTTTGGAGGGAGCTCAGCACCTACATCCCTGACCCTGTAATCATCCTAAGGAACAGGACACCATGTAGAGACTCAAGACTCACTTGGAAAAGGACAACACAACTGTCTGTTGACACCATATGGCTTCATTTCTGGGCTGAAACCCCGCAGACCCACCCCCTCATCCCGAGACTGCAGAAGGGAAGGGCTCAGCATCACCACTCTCATTCAACCCTCCACAGAGGCTCATGAGGAAGAGAAAAGAAAAAAGCCAATGCACCTCTGACAAATGCTACTAAAACATTCCTTTTGTTTTTAAATGTTTACCTGTAATCATTATGTACTGCATGCATGTTATGGTTTGGTTCTGGGTCTCCCTCTAAAGCCTCATGCAGTCATGGGGTGGGCTTCTAGAGGTTATGATTGATGCATGGTCCAATGATGGAATTATGGATGTGAGTGCTACACCTGCCTTGGGGTGGATAGTTTGCAGACAATGTAAGGGCTCCTCCCTTTTTGCTCTTATTGCTTTCCCTGTCTTCCACCCCCATGAACAGTTGCCCTCTGCCATGTGCCACTCTGCCTTGGAGCCAGCCAGGTATAGACTGAAACTCCCACAAACTGTGAGCTAAATAAACCTTTCCTTCCTTAATTTTGGGTGTCAGGTATTTTGTCTCAGCAATGAGAGAAAAGTAACCAAGACAATATATGTACTAATACATATTTTTTTAAATTAGCCAGGCATGGCGATGCACACCTGTAACCCTAACACTCGAGAGGCTGAGGCAGGAGGATTGCAGTGAGTTTGAGGCCAGCCTGGGCTACATAACAAGACCCTTCCTCAAAAACAAAAGAGAAATTAAGTATTTACCTGGCTTGCACATGAGTGTGATATTAGTTGTTATTTTCTTGTCAGCACCACAATCACTACCATCTGAGTAGGAGAGTTGAATGTTTCCTTTCTCTTTTGTGGGAGAAGAGATAAATTTTCCCAGACTTTTACTTCCCGTCTTATCTGGAAAAGAGAAAGAGAAAGGAAGAGAAGACATAGTGAAAAATGATCGTGATGCTGGGCTGGAGGTACAGCTCAGAGGTAGAGCGCTTGCCTAACATGCAGAGGCCCTCAGTTTGCTTCTCAGCCTTATCAGAAAGGGAAACAAAAGGGAAAGGGACAGAGAAAGGGACAGGGACAGGGAGGGACAGAGGGAGGGGAAAGGGAAGGGAAGGGGAAGGGGAAGGGGAAAGGGAAAGGGGAAAGGGAAAGGAAGAAACCATGATTCAGACAACAAAATGCTAGTATTCAGCTGAGGCCCAGCAGGTAGAGCACGGCCTTCTCCAAATCTTTCCTAAGACATGGAAATAACTGCCTCTGTTTTCAAAGACACATCACTGACTCTGAACAGAGATAATTCCTTTAATCCTACTGAGACGCACAGCTCCTTATGGAATGTTTAGAACAGATCTGCATTGGGCTTGTCACCTGGTGCTATCAAGATGCACTCTGTATGACATGCTGAGCCTCTGTCAGAGTGAAAAGTCTCGTGACAACCACAGGACCACACAGGGACAGCAGAAGGACAGCACACTGGGGGCTCTTCCCCAAGCCATACTTTTGAACATATTTAGGCAGTAAAATTCTTTTAAAAAGAAAAAAATCACAAACACAAGTTGTGTTTAACACTAAGTAATGCCAGAGCTATTCTTCAAGTCGAATTAAATTGAAAAAAAAAAAAAAAGAGGGCTGTTGGGCAGTGGCCACACCTACAGTCCCAACATTCAGGAGGCTGAGGCAGCAGGGCCATGAGTACAAGACCAGCCTGCACCAGGCAGCAAGCTCACAGCCACCATCGACCACTTGGGGGGGGTCACGTATTTCCCAGTGTGATTCCATCCCCAGATAAGGCTTCAACCAACATCAGGCTGCTCCAGTCACAATCAGGGTTCCAGAGCACCAACATTTATGTCATTAGAACTGTTTCTTACCATCTTCCTATGTGACACCCAAGAAGGGGAAGCTGAGATGAGCCACAAGAGGATTTTCTATGTCACCCCATACAGGAAGCAGCTGGGTTCCGCTCACCCAAATCTTCCCACTGGCACCACTCACCCACAGTGCACACAGCAGCATCCTCAGGACAGCTTACGGCCCCGCCCACCCGCAGCACCCTGTGACAGATGTTAATGAAGAAATGCTTCTTTTCTGCTCCTGTCTGGCTGCCATCCACTGCTTCCCAATTTTGTTCTGATTCTGTAACCAGAAAAAAAGTTTCTTTAACCAAAGGCAATCAGCTCATTCCCTCAGGGTCATACAAATGGTGACTAAGCCAAAGGTCAAGAGCCCGAGACTTGGACAAAGAACACCAGCATTCCCATTTCCAAAACCCAACCCAGGAAGGCTGAGGGCACAGAAATTCACAGCTGCGGCTTTCTCACTGAATGTGACATAAAGCCAGCCACACCCAACGTGTCTGCAGAAGAACAGGCTTACCAGAGGATACAGAATTAGACAGCATACTTTTCCTAAGCCCCACCAAAAGAAATCAGAGACTGGGACTGAATCAGAAGCCTAATGGTGTGCCAGGCCTACAGAATAGCATGCCACTGAGGCCACGCCCAGTGACTGGAGCATGTCTATAATCCCAGGCTCTGGGAAGCTGAGGGAGGTGGATTGCAAGTTTGAGCCCAGCCTAGGCAACTTGGCAATTCAGCAAGACCATGTTTCAAAATTTTAAAAAGGGCTGGAGGCATAGCTCAATGCATAGGCCATGGGTTCAATCCCCAGTATGGGAGGCAGAGGGGACTACAGTCTTGTTCATGCATGAAGATCAAGGACAGGACAGAAGGTCTGGTATCCCCAAAAGTAAGCAGATGTGTATGATGACTGAATCCAAAGGCTCACACTTCTAGAGTGAGCAGGACCATCAATAATCAGCAGAAGGTTGTGAGGGTACATGAGGACTTAACAGCAAAGAAAGGAATAAGGGGCAGCCATGATAAGCAGACCATCCCAGAAGAAGGGATTAGGGACAAATTTGAGCTTTGTATGGAGAAAGACAGAGAGTTAGGAAAGTACATTCTTATGCAAAGTGATCCTTTTGCAAATGGAGAACAGGATGTGGTAGGCAGAAGGCAAAAGGCCCTCGGCTGGTGCTGACTGGCTGACTGGCGCAGGGTTTGGAAAGAATACCGCACTGTGAGGCCCACAACCTACAGAAACCATGCAGGACGATGCATGTAGGGCCAGGGCCTCGCCTGGGCACAGTCACGTGGCTGGAGTGGGAACTTTCCAAGCCTCGAAACAGAAAGCATGAGGTCTGACACACACTAGGCACCGGTGGTTCTCATTAAACTCTGGTAAAATGAGCCCAAAGTAACCAAGCTTGAAAATGAAAATGCTGGTCTCAAATGCAGGTGATTCAGTATTCAGGGACAGCTGACCCAGGAACGGAGGTCTGTGGGCTACCTGAGTGGCGAGCCAGGGTGGACAGGTCGTAGCGCTTCATCCCATCACTGACACCACAGAGGAGGTCTTCCTTCTCCTTGACACAGGCATACTTCGTGTCCCACGTGAAGAAGTAGGTGCAATCTACCTCCCCTGTGAACACAGGTTCTCCTTTCCCATCATTCCCTGCACGGTGTGAGAGGAGAACATATAATCACTACAAAGCTATGACCGAGGAGCAGCTCAGGAGCAAGGAACAGTCACCAGGACAAGGGGACTCTCCTGCTTCAACACTCGAGGGCAGACTCTGTAGAGAACTTGGGGATTACAGTGCCATCTACAAAGCTTTGTTGGGAGTGGCTGAAGCTGGAAATTGGTCATGTGAGAGGGCAGGACAGAGCCAGATACCCCAGTCTAGAGAAAAGCATCCTGCCTGGACAACCTAGTCATTCGTCACTAGGCAACCTTGTGCCTCATGATACTAACTTTGCAAAGGTATAAATAAACACCCCTACTGTTGTTGTTAAGCCCTCTTACCCACCCGGTAAAGAGGCCTCCACCTGACCCAGCTTTTGTCTCTTGTCTATCTCTTCCTCATTCCTGCTGCCATTCCTCCCTGTGGTACACTGCTCCTTCCAGGGTACACCGGTACACCGAGAGACCCATGAGTCCCTACAAAGCTTCACTCAAGATAAACCCTCCCCATCGTGGTAGAGCAGCATCAAGAAGACATCACAGAAAGCTGTGCACAACACCGTCAGGGAAAAGCAGAGACTATCGACACATGTGCTGGTGACAAGGCGGGGCTGCTATCAACCTTCAACACACAAGGGGGTGCTCAGAAAGCAAGACAGAGCCCAGAGCTCTGGTCCCCAGAGCGCCCCACTGACTAACGACAAAACTGTGTGCATCGTGAGTTCCCTGGGACTCTTCCCTACAATGGAAGCAAAAGAACTGAGAACACCTGTGGTGGCTCCAATGGAAGAAGTGTTCTGAGTCCACCTCAACCCCATTAAGCTCAAGGCACCCCTCCAACACTACCAAAGTCTGTGACCTGCCAATATGTGACACTGTCTATGACAGCCACCTGGAATCAGCAGATACCTCCTCCCACACCCACACCAGTTTCCTACCCATCAGTCAAGACACCTCAGCTCTCGTCTGAAAATCCACTCTTCATGGGCCACTTCCCTACCCCATATGCCCTGGGCTTCACAGACACTGCTGAGCCTGCCTACTGGAAATCCTGTCCCTCACCTTTCCCACTGATAGGCAGCTGGTATAAACCTCCTCTTTCTGTACCCCTGATGGTTTCATAATCCTTGCCTGAGGCTCCCACATGATCAGCCTGCCTCTCTGAGGTCATAAGGTTTGGATTCTCATTTCTATTAAATTTTGGATGCTATTATCTTTAGGTGAGTATAATGCCAGCAACGGCAGCTAACCTCTAATGAGCACAGCCTGAGCCAGGTGCCTAGCTAAAGGTCTCCTATGGTTTCACAGCTACAAAGAAGGGGAGCCAGAGTTAAATCCCACTGGTAGAGCCCCAGGCTCAAGCTCATAACCATAGAACAGGACCTCGCACTCTACTGTGGGACTACTTTTCTTCTTTTTTTCCCCGGCTCACGTACGTATGCATTTTTTTTTCCTCCTGTGTTTTTGTTGATGAATTGTTTGGTTCTGTATTTAATAATTACCTGAAGCCATTCTCTTCAAGAAAGCATGACCCCTACCTTCCTTTCCCAGGCACAGTCCATGACCCAGAGGCCACTCTCAAGTAGGACCCTCTTGCCTATGTGTGCCTAGTTCAACAGCCACAACATTCACTTTCCTGTTTCTAACGTGGCCATATAATTTGGTTTAGTCCTACTGGATCTGCAGCTTAAGCCTACTATTTGGAAGACTTTTTTTTGAAACATTCACTGTGTTTCTTTTACCAGATAAGCTACATCTCCAGCCCTTCATTATTTTTTTTTAAAGATATGGTCTAACTAAGTTGCTCAGGCTGGGCTGAAACTTGCAATTGTCCTGCCCCAGCTTCTCAGAGTCCTGGTTTATACACCTGTGCAAAGGATTGAACCCAGGGAGTGCTGAGCCATACCCTCAGCCCTTTTCCTTGTCTTACTGTGAGACAGGGTCTTGCTCAATTGCCCAGGCTGGCCTCAAACTTCCGACCCTCCTGCCTCTCACCCTCCCAAGTCACTGAGATTACAGCACGCACCATGCAGCCGGCTTTAGGCTACTTTTGAGCTGGTTTTATCACCTGAAACCAATGATCCTCAGGGATCTGAAACAACCACTGGGCTTCATCTCCTCTATACGCTCATTTAATTCCTCAAGACATTTTCACACACTTTTAGGCTAGGACTCCCTCTACAAATGTTCCTTACCGAAACTACAGCTAAGCCTCCAGTGATCACTCACCCTGCAGGGAGTCACTCCTGTCCACCCAGCAACAAGAGCTGTTCACCTCTCCCTCATGCACAGACTCCAGGTGCTAGCCTGACTCCCCAGGCTCTGGTTTGCTCCCTAACAGTGTCTGGCTTCCACCTCCAGTGGGAAGAGAACTCTCCCAACAAAACTAACAGTGCTCTACAGTCACTCTTCCATTAGTCTGTGGCAACGATGCCAAACTCCTTCGTTTTCCTCAAAGTACGCAGTAAGCTCCATTTGCCAGGTCTCCTGCCTGTCAGGTTGGGCCAACTGACTTCACTCTGGATCACTGAAAGAAAAGAAAATGCTGCTCCCATTCTGCAGAGTTTAGAAGATAGCAATACAAGACAGAAAGAGCACAGGTCGTCAGGCCCCATGAAGCAGAGGCCTCACTTCCAGTCCTGTCCCCAACAATTTGCACTAATCTAAAAGAAATGTATCTTAACCTACTGAGCCACTTAAACTTGTGAATAGTTTTATTTGTTTACTCTTCTCAAAAAAATTACCTGTTAGCCTCATTTGACAGAATCACCATGGCATCATCTTACAGCAAACTAGATGTAAGTGACTAACACCAATGATAAACAATATCATGGCTAAAAGAATAAATCTATGCATCTCTGTGTCTTGAAAATGCATGAACCTTCGATTCATAAGCATAAGTAATTCCTAGAAGTCCAACTTGAACTATAAAACATACCAGCCTGCATGACACAGCCAATTAACACCCACTTGTATCCAAAAATACATTTCACGTCCCCAATAAAAACAGACTGCACCAAAGGATTTTACCTAAAACTTCTATTCAAATTTGAATGAAATAACTTTAGAGTGATAGCATGCTCAAAAATATGGCATACTGAATCACAGATTGGGAAGGAATTGTAAATACTTTATAATGCCCAAGAGGAGTCTTAAAACTCACTACCCAAGCACCTAATACCTCTCTGTGCAGGCTCCTTATGACAACCTTGTAAAACATTGATTTTCTTTTTTTTTTTTGGTACCAGGGATGTGTTCATTGTATCAGGTCTGCCAATGGTATTCAGGTCACAGAATGAAATGTCCTTACTGGGCACTGGGACTGGGGGATTCAAACCCACCCATTTCCTTGGGTTCGTAAGAAGCAAACTGAAGGGCATGGAAGGGTGATTAAGGTATGCACATACACAGATCTGCCAGAATGAAACCCATCAATCTGTATGACTAATACGCACGAATAAAAAATGTGGAGGGGATGTTTTTAATGAGGCAAATCTGGCAGAGTGATCAGCACATATGCCTCCACTGTAATACAGTCCACCCTTACATTTGAAAACTTTTATAATACAATAGAGAAAAGGGAAAGAAACAGCCTTTGGCATTTGTTTGCAGCCCAATTCATTCAACCTTCACTTTCCAGGGTCAGCTCCTCACGGCACACAGTCTCTCCTCTGAGCTGTGCTTACATCCCTCCTCACCTCCCTCAGCCTGTCTGCCTCTCCTGGGGTCTTCACTCTCACCTCCCAGCACCCAGAAGTGAGGGGGCACATGTTCAAAGACCTCGGCTCAGGCATCAATAAAAGTCTTGAGGCCGAGATATGGCTCAGTGGCACAAGTGCCTGCCTGGCAAGCGCAAAGTCCTGAGTTCAATTTCCGGTACCAAAAAAAAAAAAAAGATAAGAAAACTTTGAACAGAGCAGCAACACAGGAGACGTGACAAGATCAGGAGACTCCGACGAAAGAGGCTGACTGGCAGTGCAGCAGCCCAGGCTGGCAGGGGACAGGACAGTTCATGAGGGCCAAGACCCAGGCCGAGGGCCTAACAGCTGGGACAGGGATAAAGAAGTAGGCTGCATTCCCCAGACACTGGGGACACAGAGCAGAGGGAGTGGGGATGAGAATTCAGAGGTGGAATCCTTACAATGGGTGCAGAACTGACGAAGTTGAAGAATAGAGATGACGAACCTGAGGAGGGGCAGGGCACGCACAAAGCAACTGTGACTCCTCATCATATACATCAGAGATACATCCAGCCTTTCTGAGATGCCCTGGACCTCACACTGCATCTAGATGGAGCCAGCTCCCCGCAGGACATGGCATGCAGGCCTCCCTTGCCTCTCCAGGCCCACATCAGCATGCAGCTACCACCCTGCACCCAAGTTCCTGCCTGTGAAGACCCTGAGTCCCAGGCCTCAGGTCCCAGGGCCAACTCGGGCCCCTGGCTTGTCACTCCTCATCCTGCAGCTGAAGCAGTCCCTCCTCCTCTGAGAAGCCTGACGCATGGCTGGCCCAGAAACAGCCCACGCTGGCTTCAGGACCTCAGTGAAAGGCAAGGTGGTGGCACTTGGCAGGAGCTTGATCCTGACTACAACACCCTGCACTTCAATGGAGCCCTCCTTTCTCTTGGCTTCTCAACTGTGTATCCCCAAAGGTCATTTGTTACCAGGCACTAAAAATGCCTGTAAACATGAGTGGTAAGAAGTAGAATCCAAGGGCGTAGCAGAGCCATGCACAGGACAAAGAGGGCTGAATGCCACAGTAGAGCCTCCAAATGACAGTATGCAAGAGCTCTGTTGGCCTGCATATGTGACAAAGAGCCATCCCTGCTATATCACCTTGGCTCATTCTTTGCCTGTCTGCTAGCAAGTTTATGAGAGTTCAGCACTACAATTAATCCCACCTTCTCCAGGCACAGCTGAGCTTCCTGCACAGGTGCCTCTTCAAGATCCTAGAGTGAATCACGTAGGAACAGGCCCCACGAGCACACTGCCACGGAAACACACACAGCAGAGAAGGAGACAGAAAGACCCATCTTCAGGGTGGGGCAGCCACGTGTGGCCAGGTCAGGCACACAGACCAGGCTGGAAACCAGGCTGGCCCCAGACTGAGAGCTCACTGCAAAGGTGGGACAGCCATGGGGAAACATGGAGAACGGCAACCAGTCCACAGACGGGATAGGTGCTGCTGCTTCTGCAATCCCATCACCTCTCTCAGGAGCCAAATGTGACTGAAATCTTCAAGACATGCAAGGCAGCACAGTAACTCAAGACTGCTTCTTATAACAACCTGGAGAAGCCACACCTTCTGCCAAAACTTGCCCAGTGGCATTCTGCAATCCTCACACCCAAACTCCACCTCAGGGTCACTATTCTGCAAAAAGGGTTATCTTGTAACTCATGATGGGAAAGAAGAGACACCCACTTGAGGCTGGTGAGTGCCTCCACCTCGCTGGGGCTGTCCCGGCTGCAGTGTGTGCACCCCAGAATGGAGGGCAGAAACTTTCTCTCAGCAAGCTCAGGGCTGGGCCTGTCCCCAAGACAAACACAGAGAGCAGAGTAAAACAGAAACAGGACGTATGTGTTGTTGGGGCAGGGAAGATATTACTCCAACCCAGTCTGGGGACAGAAGTGGCCAGGTCCAAAGGAAGGTATCTGAGTGCTCTACTGAGTGTTCTACTTCCAAAAGAAGATGCATGCGCCTGTGTGTGCATGCACACACACATACACACATACATGCACGTCCTCTGATGCGAAAAAGTAGGGGCTGAGCCCCTGCACACTCACCTGCAGTTTTATTACACTCAAAGTTGATGACACTCATCCGCTGGAAGCCTGAGCTGCACTCCTCACCTCCAAAATAGATCAAGGTGAGGTCTCCATCAGAGTACCTAGAGTTTTGTGAATATGCAAATGTGTTTTATAGAACCAAGAAACAAACTTGAATTTTTAAAAATTGCTACATTTAGCCTTTTGCATGCCATCAACAAATCATGACTGACATAAAACAGCGAGCTCTCCAGCCAGCTGGGGGAAACATCCTAGAAAATGAGCTCCAACTGCACAGGCTTCAAATAACAATGGGCTGCAGGAAAATGCTGACAGGTTTTGCTGCAAGTACAAAGACTTCTCTTGCTCTCACTTTTAGATTTCATACAAAATAAATAAAGCCCAAGGATCAGGCAGATTTTTTTAGTCACCGCCGTAAGTATAGTCTTACCTGAAGGACTCTGAACAAGACTTATTTCACAAAACTGCCTTAACATGCTTTAGTGATAGTACCCACTGCAAGAATGCACTAAATAGGTCAAAAGAAAGGTAGAAATCATCTGTTCAGCTGCTTATAATCCTCAAACTACCAGAGAAGTCAAAAACATAAATTTTTAAATACAGATGCTAACTGTAAACTAGTTAAGTAAATTTCCTACACTACAGTTCCTCACACACAACAGATTTACAAGACAAACAGTTCTAACGATGCACTTTTACTGTAAAGTCAGGAAAAGCACCCAGCTGCTAAATGACAAATGGTAACAGGCCTAAATTACAGAGTGCTGGTTTTGCTGACTTTCTTGCACTTGGGCAAAGTGGGAGGAGGAAGGGGCCTGGACTGAATGATGTCTCATGAGCACACACACAATGCATTTGACAGCCACGTGTGTGCACATGTGCACGCACACACGGGGGCCGCTGACTCACCGGAGTGTCTGGTTCTGTGGCCTTCCCGCTATCTTGACTTGAGTAGAGTCAGTCTTCTTTACTTGACAAACTGCAGCCTCTTTCCTATTACAGGACGGGGACTTAGCCTCTCCACAGACATTTAAATAAAATACATATTCTTTTCCATCGGAAGTATAGGACCCTACAGAAGGGAATAACCAAGAAGGGCTGTTTGCAATGACAACTGTCCCAAAGTGAAGTATTCCAGCAGTCCAACACAGATCCCACTTCCAAATCCAGCCCAGCGGAGCCTGAGGCAGTACCCTCAACTCCCTGGGCCACCTAGCTCCCTGCCCTCCCCTTCTTCCTAAGTAGCACCAAAAGCCGCACCAACCACAGGCACCTGCTCACCTCCAGCCTGGGTAAGAGGTCTGAGGTCAACAGTGATGTCATGCTGCCTGCTGCTCAGGGCACAGGTGCTGCTCTCCAGGTAGTCCCTGTGGCAGGCGTACTCGGTGATCCATTCAACTTCATAGCGGCAATTGGACTTGGCAGTGAGCTTGGGGAGAGTGCCCTATTGGGAACAATGGAGAAGGGGTAAAAGAAAGTTTTCAATGCATATTAAATGCAGATTTTCCGTGCTTTTGAAAAGCTCCGTGGGTGTTGGGTTTTTACATTTTTCTGTTCCGGATATTTGAATCATAATTCCCCATCATGCATTTTGATGTATGCTATATAACACCTCCATCTACTTTTACTTTTTTTAATCTGTTTTTAACTTTTTTTTTGTATTCAACTTATAGCAACACCACTGACTTGTAACTGCACTCCCTTTCTGATCACCTTCACAGTGCACTCAAGCGTCAGCCCACAGACCCACACTGAACTCAGTATCACCTGAGAATCACTATAACCTTGGCAAGCAGCAAGGCGTGATCAGGGGTGTATGGCCAACATCAAGTAAACAGCTGTATGCATGCAGGGAGATGGTCTACAGGCCCTTTCTAAGGCTGACAAAGGGGACTGGCACCGCTGCACCCGTATTCAAATCTACAGGGTTGGGAAGACACAGGTACCACCCAAACACAAGTCCAGATTTTGCCACCATTATGGTTTCTATCTAGATGTTCCCCAAGATCCTCACATGTTCACGTGCAGGGCTTTTGGACGGTCACTGGACCATAGGGCACTAAAGCTAACTTGCTGTTAGGAGGTGGTCCCGGTTAGAAGCACTCACTAGGACCTGACCTGGAAGAGTACAATCTCCCCTAAGCTCTTCCCTTCTCTCTCTGCTTCCTGGTTGCCATAAGGTAAGAGCTTTCCTCTGCTACTCCAGTACTACAGTCAGCCAACCACGGACTATAAGTGTGAGCCAAAATAAACCACCCCTCCTTTAACTTGTGGGCACTGGGTATTTTGTATCAGTGACCAAAAAAAGTGACTAAGACATCCGCTATTCTCCCTTCACAACTAGGGACACCTACACACATCTTCAGTGTGAACTATGGAGGGTTCTGATGACATCCAGGCTCCCTAGAGAGCCATCACTTCTTTTTAACCTTCTTTGGAAGAAATACCTCACCAGGAAGAGTTGCCTAGGGGCTTATGGCACTGTCAATTCTGTATTTACTGAGCTCCACTACAGGTCAGTCACAATACCAATGCCAGGTTTACAGCAGGTCACACGATGAGTAAGACACACAGCTACAGACTACAGACTCTACACACACACACACACACACACACACACACACACACGTCTGACTCAAAACTGATGCTGTTCCTGAGCTCAGTGCGTGTGTCTCCCACAAAGTGACACACAGCCATATCCTAAGTGAAAGAACCTAGCACCAGAAGCCAATATAGTAGGCTACACTTAAGTAAGGATTTGTAAGAGGCAAAGCCACAGAGACAGACAGTAGACTCAAGGTTATGTAGCTGCCAGGACAAAGTGGCCACGGACTGTGACTGCCGGTGGGCACAGGTTTCTCTTTGGGATAACGGAAGCGTGGTGAAGGTGGCACAGCTCAGTACAAACACTCAATCCCACTTAAATGGGTAGACTTTACAGGGTGTGAACTGAATGAAGCCTTTTTTAGAAGAACTAGAGACAAGCCAATGTCTACTAAATATCAGCTGCCAAAAGCATTCAACAAGCCAACAGAGATGCTTAAATAAACCCTGTAAGTACTGCCATATCCAGGCATGCGTACCACAAGCTCTGGCCAAAAACAGTTCTGCTGGAAACAGAACCTTCCCCCTCAGGAATAATACATCAGCCTCCTCTCCAAACACCAAGAAATGATTCAAACCCTTTGGAGGAAAAAAGAGAGAAACTCTCAATTCTTTTATTTTTAATTCTTTATTTTTGTCTTTTTGAAACAGAGCTTTGCTATGTACTTCAGGCTGGTCTTGAACTCACTTTGTAGTCCAGGCTAGCCTCAAACTCACAGTGATCCTCTTGCCTCAGCCTCCTAAGTGCTGGGATTACAGGCGTGCACTACCACACCCAGCCCAATTCTTGTAACTTGGTGTAAAATGATTATTAGCAAACACAGAACAAACAAATGGGAAAACTAAAGAAAGAAAGAAAAAAAAGAACAGTACCAAGATGTTAATACAAAAGACTTCAATAGGTACAACTGTAAGGTATAATTAAATATTCCTCCGCATTCGATTCAGAACTAGCTCCAGACAGCAAGGTCTCATTAGGCTGACATCACAAGGACACGGGAGGCTGGGAAGTGAAGTCTGGGAAGCTGAATTTGGACTCAATTGGTGTCCAGGTCCACATATATCAAACAGGCCAGGGGCCAGCCTGAAACCAGAGCAAATTCCACATTTGTTTCGGGGAAGGAGAGTGTGGTTTTCTGGCGAAAGAATTCAGGCCCTCCTTATTAGAATGGAAGAAACGAAGATAAGGCCTGGCCCCTTCTCCCAGGGCAGGACTCCTTCCCACTGGCATCCAGCTCCCTGCCCAGCCACTTCTACTACAAACCAACTTACACACAGGCTGCTGTACAAGGAGGGCTCAAGGCAAGTAAGACTCAGCCCTCACGGAGTTTTTAAGTGTGCTACAGACGTAGAAAACAAGCCGGGTTGAGGTGGTACAGGCCTGTAATTCCAGCACTCTGGAGGCCAAGGCAGGATTGCCACAAATTCAAGGCCTCCTTGGTCTACACAGTGAGTTCAAGGCCAGCCTAAACTATATAGTGAGGAAAAAAAAAAGATTTGGAAAACAACCAGAGGGGACTGGGCATGTGGTATGGCACCCACCTCACATGCACAGACCCTGAGTTAGATCTCTAGTATCACAAAAATAAAAAGCAGCAGGAGGACAGAGTGATAAATCTGCCTCTGAAGAGGGACTACAGGCAGGGCAGGGCTGTGGGGTACAAATTAGAGAAGATAAAGGCAATGAAACACCCCTGTAAGAAATCCCAGGCTTGAGGTTATACCTATAGTTTTTCAACTATTTTGTTAAAGTCAACCCAACAGAGCCAGGTGTGATTGTGTACACCTCTAATCTCAGTACTCTGGAGGCTGAGGCAGGAGGATCTCCACAAGTTTGAGGCCAGCCTGGACTTCACAGTGAGTTCAAGGCCCGCCTGAAGTACAAAGCGAGACCCTGTCTTAAAAAAAAAAAAACAGTGGTACCTCAGTGCACGAACTTGATGTGCTTGCTTTGGCAGCACGTATACCCAACACATGAACTTAATTCTTCCCACAGTTCTGTTCAGAAACCGAATTGGTTCAATGTTGACCTTACAGGGAAATTTGATTTGGTTCTTATCCAACTTGGTTTGTGACCAGAATTCTGGAAAGAGTTCAACTCGTGAACCGAGATGCTACTGTATCTCTTCATGATCCACTCAAAGACAAACTAGAACAAAATATCCCAACATCCCACAATGACCATACAAGCCTCTCCCAGCTGGGGTGACACACTCCCCTCTGCACAGAGCCACAGGGCACAGCCAGGGGCTCTCCAAGAAGCTGTATCGATCCTGGCATCTCCCTTCCTGGTCTGCAGCCCAAGACCTCTTTCGATGGTTCGCCCCTCCCTGCACCAGCCTGCCTGCCCCAAACCCAGATGGGTGGTCACTTAGGTAATTGGGGCAGAGCTTCACAGCTTAAATTCACCTTGTGACAAGCCACTCACCTCTCTCCGCTCAGAGGGACACACAAATGTTATCGTTACCGCAGGGTTATGACCATCACAGAAGTCTGGTTTTTCTGCCCCTTCTTTCACGTAAGTCAGGACAAGTCTGCAGAATCCACAGGGAGAAAGAGCGTTTCAAAAGTGCCAATTACACTTAAATTAACGCCATGCCCTGAGCAGGCAGCACATTCACCCAGAGGGAAGGTAACAGAACTAACAAACTATACAAGGAGCTAGACGATAAAATAACTATTTCATTTCCATTTTAAAAACTTAAAAGTAAACTTCAATGAGCACTATTGTTAAAACCAAAATAAAACTAACATATAAACAGAAAATACTAGAAGAGCTGTTTGAATAATAAAAACATTTTTTTGTAACCAAAACTGAGCACAACCAAGCAGGTCAAGTGCATTTTTGCCCACAAGGTGGCACAATCTTTTCCATTTTCTTCCCCCAGTGCTGAGGATTGAACCCTGGGCTTCTGCACTGATTTACATCCCCAGCCCCATCCCTAAGGTGCCCAGCGTGGACTTGAAGTTGCAGTACCCGTCATAGGCACCCAGAGTGCTGGCATTACAAGCATGCGCTGCCATACCCAGCTCTCTAAGAACAACTCTGGATACTGTTCACCCTGAAGACAAGCCAGCACACCTGCCCAGCAGTCACAGACAGGGCTTCTCTAGTGCCCAGCCCTGGTTAGAGGGCTCCTGTCCTCGCAAGAAAATGTGCCCACATATCCCACGCATGGCAACAGAACTATGGAAAACAGATGACCTACCTCTTCTACCAGACAAGCTCAAGCTTCTGCACAGTGCCCTCATTTCACCAAACCCTCGCCAGCCCACTCAGGAGACAGAATCAACAGTTTGTCACTCTGGACACTGTCCCTCCCCATCCTATGGTGACACCCGACCCCTTACAAATGTCAGCTGTGAATGTATTCGGAGACAGAGACTTTAAAGAGGTTAATAAGTGAAAACGAGGTTGGATGTGCGGGCCCCAATCCAAAGAGGAATCAAGGACATGGAGAGAGGAGGAGGAGAGCGCTGGGACACAGGAAGAAAGACAGCAGTCTAACAAGATAGGAGAAATGATGCCAGAGAAACCAACCCTGCTGACACCTTAACCATGGACTTCCGGTCTTTAAACTATGAGGGAAAAAATTCTCTTGTTTCAGCCAACTGATCTGTGCTACTTTCTTATGACAAACTGTGCAAATTTATACAGAAAATTCTCAACATTAGCCAATTTAGGTCACGCGCTAGTATTTTCTATGGGCAAAACTGCAATCTATTATTGCACATCATTCTTATAATCACCCCGGTTGTATACACACCACTGGCTCCAGAACAGAGCCAGGCAAAACCAGGAGTCCACCAAAAGCCCATAATACAGAGCAAAAATCAAAATCCCTGATCTATGTTCAGGATGTAGTCATATATAACATGTTGGAGAAAAACATAACCCTGCTGTTATGGTTGATACATTGTGTCAACTTGAGCAGTTTAGAAGCTTACCTAAGTAAGTCAGCAGTTCTACATTCTGGGTATACAGGACATGCCCTTACTCCTCTAGAATGTTGTTTATCACGTCAACTTGAAAAGTTTAGAAGTTTAACTAAGTGATTCGGCAGGGACCAGGGTCCCTCACTTTGTAAACATCCTCAACCTGTGCAGGAGTAGGGCAGAGAGATGGTGTGAGTGCTACACCCAACCAAGGGCAGGTGGCCTGCTTACAATATGAGGGAGGAAAAGAGGCTTGCTCCCTCCTCCCTTGTACTCTTGTTGCTTTTGTCTTCTGCTGCCTTGAACTACTGCCCCTGAACCAAGCCACCCTGCCTTGGAGCCAGCTGATTACAGACTGAAACCTCCACAAACTGTGAGCTAAATAAACCTCTCCTTCCTTAATTTTGGGTGTCGGGTATTTTGTCTCAGCAATGAGAGAAAAGCAACTAGATACCTGCCAGGTCCCACAATCTTCCACTGTGCTCCACAAGGCTGCACAATCAAGACATAAAGCCCATACAAGGGTGTGTATAACTTATTACCACTCTCTGCTGGGAACTGGGGTGCCCTTCATGCCCCAGCCAGAAGGAAATCCTGGAAGGTCACCAGCAAACTGCCTCCCATCTCTTACCTCCAAAGAACAGATAATTATGGATGCAAAATTAACTTCATGGATGACAGAGGAGGAAAAACCTGAGGAAGCATCTTAAAGCAGGTATGATCTCATGAAGCAACACAGGGATGTGCTATAAAATAGACCATAAGAGGTATTTTGACTGCTGAAGCTGGGTGTGGTGCCACATGCCTATAATCCCAGCACTCAGGGAAGCTGAGGCACAAGGATCACAAGTTTGCCCAACCTGGTCAACTTAGTAATCTAGCAAAACCCTGTCTCGAAATAAAAATAAGAAAGGGTTGGAGATACAGTTCAATGAGAAGGCCCTGGATTCAGTCTTAAATACTGCAAGGGAAGGAGGGAAAGGGAGAGACCAGGGTGGCTGGATCACAAAGGGAGTGAGCAATAACTAACCAGCTGATGTGATTCAGCAGTGCCTGAAGATCTTACACCTGTGAAGCAGCAATTGTGCAGGCCCATCCCAAGTCTGTAGGCAAGGGCTGCACCTGCCACTCACTAAAGATCAGCTACTGTGGGAAATAAATGCAAACCACTGAAGAGGCAGCACACTGACCTGTCCTTGCTTGCTAGCTTCAGCCCTTCCTTGGGCTGGCCAACGTCGAACGCCTGGTTCCCTCGCAGCAAGCAGGCAGCAGTCCCCACTGGACAGGCACGCAGCTGAGGACTTAAATCCCTCAAGGAGTCTGTAACATATCACACACTCTGTTAAAGCAGATGAAGGGTCAGAAGTCGTATTCAAAGCACACCGAGGTCCAGAGGCCCTGATAAAGTCTCCATCAGCTATAGTTAGAGACCGTGGGCCAGCCAGCTCTCTGGCCACACGAAGCTCAGGGGCAGGCATGCTGCACACTGAATGCAGACAGGGCCATGAACAGGGACCACTGCATCATTTGTACTTTACAGAATGTTCCCAACCTCTCCTGGAAGCCTACTAACCTTAGCTTCTCCTCTTTCAAGCAAGCTAGGAAGAAGCTAGAGAATGCAAGCACCCTATAGGAGTGGAAAGATTCAATCAGTGGAAAAAAACCATAAGAGTTCTGAGCTCATATCCTAGATCAACCCCCTCCCTGCTTTCATCTGATGACAGACTGGTCCAGCTGCCAGGGTGTGGGGAGGACTGATGATCAGAACTAATGAATGCATCCAGGACATGCCAAGCATAAGGGACCACACCAGGCTGGCTGTGATGACCACAGCTGGGAGTCTCCAGACCCTGCAGAACTGTCATCATGGCCGGCATCGTACACACTGTCAGACTTTCTCTACACATCTTCCGCTTGGCTGAAAACTCCCAGGGAGCAGGACTTGGTATGCTAAAGGCGGTAGTGCATCCCTCAAAGTAGCATGCAGCATTTAGGAAGGAGTGATGGCCTAAGAGCACTTCCCCGACCTTACTTGCTTTACAGGTCAAGAGAGTAGAGGGTCACCTGCCGCTAGCTAACAAACAGGGAAGCAAACCCTCAGCTTCAAAGCCCTCCAAGCAGGGCGATAACACACTGTCTTACTTGGTGTCCATTTGACTCCACACACCTTGTGTGCTGCACCAGGCTTCTGCCCTCAGTGGGACCACTGGGGTACCCGAAAGCTAGTGCCTGATACACAAAAATGAACAGAGTCACAAACCTAAACTAGGGTTTGAGGGTTACATCCGAAGTCAGTCTGAGGCTCGGGCAATTTCCTGGGGATGGAGAATGTCTGAGCCAAATAGATGCAGAGAGACACCATACAACACGATACAACCATCTAAGGACAAAGTCACTAAAATTCTACCCAAGTTGCCTGTAAACTGGAAAGAAAATAACTTTCATAAAGAAATGTCCAGTGAATTCAGATGACCTTCAAAAGGATAAAGAAGCAGAAATATAAATGTCTGCTAAATCAAAACATACTGTTTCAGAAGCCAGTAATCTCCAAAATTCTTAACTTTGTAACCAAAATGGAATTACCCATTTAGGACAAAGACTTTTCTACCAGCTTTTTCCCACAAGAACAGTAACAAGTACCCTTCGGACAGAAAGCATGACATGATAACCTGACACAAAAAGGTCTGCGTCAGACATCTATAATTCCAACACTCAGGAGGCTGAGGCAGGAGGAGCACCACAAACGCAAAGCCAGCCTGAACTACAAAGACAGACCCCATCTCAAAAAACAAAACAAAATAAAAAATTAAATCATCACTGGCCACTTCTGGTAAGCCATGTGTGAGGAATATTTAATACTTTTACCTTTAGAAATAATACACAAACAAGATGATATACATGTTTACGTCCAATTTAAAGAATCATGCACTGGGCTTATTTTTAAATTATTTTTCCAAATTTTCCAACGGGCAAAGTGTTACACACTGCATGAGAAACAGAAACATGATGAAAACACCCAAAATGAGCTGCTCGTTATCTACTCAGCACGAGTTACTCAGAGTCAGTCACTGCAGGCTACAGAGAACCAGCCCTGGCTGTAACACCCAAACCACGGCCCAAGAGAACCACAAAGCTAGGGAGCCTGGGAAACTAGCAGGCTTGTTTAAAGCTTCAGGGCTCTGTTTAGATAAAGGTCATTTAGTACAGCCTTTGGTTATCCTACTAAAGATATCCATGCTTCACAACCACATACCAACACCTCCAATGTCACCCCTCAGGCTCTTTTACCCAGCCTGCAAACACACAGCAAGCTGGGTATCACCACAAAACCCTGAGACCCAAAGGTCTGTGGCAGGGAGAACACAAAGAAAGGACATACAGTTTAGGTAGAATTTGAAGGGTCAGAGCGGAGGCAGTCAGAATTTATGGAAAAGGTCTCTAGTTAAACAAAGAACATCTTTCAAGACAAAAGTTTTCTTAGAGAGCTTAACTGGTGTCATAGATATCCACAATGGAATAGGGAAAAGGTGGAGTAAAGGCTTCAAAGCAATCCTTCACCATCCTCTCGTCCCCACAAAGCTTCTTACCTATGTCTCTACAGACGTTGATGAATAGAGAAGTGTCTGGGTCGGAGTCATCTACCAAATAGCCACCACTTATTTTGATCAGTGGATTTAAATCATGCTTCTTTAACTCTGTATCAAACACATAGCAGGGCACCTGGAAGAAAGGAGGAGAAAGACTGAGACAACATTCGTCACACCACTCACAGCGTGGGACTCGTGATCATATGAGCCTCTAGTCAGTGCCACACAGTGCTGGTCTCCATTCCTTACAGCTTACCAATGCAAAGGTGGCCAGTGTTTCTCCTGCATACTCAAGGGCTGTGTTTCTGGAATCATCTCCTCACATCTGCATCACTGGTTCTACTCTCTACTGGATTATTTCCCTTATTTACCACAATATCCACCACCTTACAGTGTCCCCCACCCATCCCTAAATCCCTCTCCACTATCATCCCATCTCTGAAATTTACAACACAATTCCTTGCATGGTCCCTCATCACTGTCTGCTCTCCCCTCACCTCACATTCTTTCCTGTTCTCTCTTAAATCCCTTCACAGCAGATCGCTGTCTCTTGCCCATCAAAGCCATGCCTGCAAGGGCACCAGTGACTTCCCTACTTCTGGCTCTGATGCTCATTTCTCAGCCTTCCCTTTCCTCTGTCTCCATGACACGTGATGCTGCTGACCATGGCCTTCTCCTGAAGCCCTTCCTTCTCTCTGCTTCCTAAAAACCCAAAGGCTTCCTTTTGCTCCATTGCTGATTCCTTCTCAGGCTCCTGGCATATTTCTCATTGCTCTTCTAACTAACTCTTACACATCAGACCTCTTCTCTATCTGTGTATGCTGGTCTCCTTGGTGCCCTCATCAACAGCTCTGAGCAGTTGCCTACAACCCTCAAACAGGTGCTGCTAGCCTTGACCTTACCCTACAGCTCCAATGGGAGAAGGTGCATTTGTGAGCACAGACTCAACAAAGAATGCTTGAGCACAAGCCCCTGCTGCTGACACTTAGTATGACCAGGAACAACCTGAACATCCATGCCAATAACAAAACAGTTCTATTTTTCCATGGATACATTTCCTAAAATTTTACCTTTTCCCCAAGGGTCAAATGAGAATAATAGAGTGATTATGTCACAGGGCTGCTACAGGACTGAGAGTCTTGGTGCGCGTATGGCTCTGGCACAGATCCTGATTAAGTCAACCCCAGCACTTCCGCTGTTATTTACCACCAGCATCCCACAGACACATGAAGCATAGCTAACATATGTAAAATGGGCCTTTGATTTCTCCCCCAAAACATGCTTATCCCACTGTTTCCTATCTCAGTAAATGGGACAATCATTCAACCAGTTGCCTGGGTCAAAACCATGGGGTTACCCTACACCTCTCCCTCGCTCACATCAAGTCCAACCACTAGCAAGTCCTTCAAATGAAGTCCTGAGCCCACTCACTTCTCATAGCCTCCACCACGCCCTCCCCTGTATGAACCACTGTAACCTGCCTGTAGCAGTATCTGAACTGGTCCACCTAGTTCCGGTTTATACAATCCCCTGTGTGTCCCTCACCCACATCCCCATGATCACAGGCTCACGCTTACAAAGTAAACTCAGGGTACATCTCTCCCCACTCAGAATAGCTTCCAACTACACAGAGAACAAAACCTAAGCTTCTCCAAGACCTCCAGCCTTGTCCCTGCCACTCCTCTTGCTCCATGTAGCCACACTGGCCTCTTGACACAGCTCTGCCCCCTGAAGCTGCAGCTCTCTCCCTCACTTCACCCAGATCTTCAGGGGAAATGTCACCTACTAGGCTCTCCGCTTATCTCCACTGCCTTACACAGCCTTCAGGCTGGGGATAATCAGATCCTGCCAGCTGCTGAGCTGTCCACTGCAACCATGGAACTGGGTTCCTTGAAGACAGGGCCTGTGTCCTAGCAGTTTTTTTTACCAAAGGAGATCAATGTAGAGAATGTAAGAGGAACTCAGTTAGTATCTGCTCGATAAAGCCTGGAGGGGAGTTTCTCCTGGGGTGTCTTCAGTCACGCTTACCCATTCTGATTTATGACCACACTAGCATCTCCAGGAACAGACTTTCGATTCTAAAAAGGTCAAGAAACCCATTGCAGGCGGCAAAACCCTATACTTTAAGAGTTTTACCTCTTTCTGAAGCGAAGCACGCAAGCATAAAGATGCACGCAGGGGTTAAAGAAAAAGGCCCCGATCACCAAGGTAACACCACCTACTGCCAAACTATGAGAAATGCCCCAGAAATTTTATTCCAAAATAATATAATGATACCATCTTAAGCAACCTAAAGAATATTCTAAAAATGTACATTCTCTGCAACCATTTCAAGGTAGTAGAGCTAGGTGTGGTGGTAAACTCCTAAAGTCCCAGCACTAGAGAGCTGAGGCAAGAAGACCATGCGTTTGAGGCCAGATTGTGACTACATAGCAAGTTTGGAACCAACCTATGATACCCTGTCTCATAAAATAATAAAAAAGTTTTATTATTTTTCCATGGATACATTTCCTAAAATTTTACCTTTTAGGCTGATGCAATTCACAGGCAGGTCTAGGTACAAAGGTTCACTGAATAATATTCAGCTTTTCAATTTTTCTGAGAAAGATGCTATCAAACCAGAAAGAAAGATTCAACACTGACCTTTTCCCCAGGTCTGACTGCAGAGATTTCAGAGAGAGAATACCAAACAACTTACACCTCCATAACCACAGGGGACACAGGAACTCTGGTCAACCAGATCCCTAAAGCAGAGTCTCCCAGGCCTGACAAGTTTCTCAAGCCCATTCTCTTGACAGATGAGGAGACTAGAGCCAACCCTATCAGAAGGAACAAACACAGAGACAAGCCACCCCTCCTACTTCCCCACACCTGGAAGAAGGGCAATGGGAAGAAAAGGTTACAAGTGCAGGCTATAACCAGGCTGCAGTCAAAAGCCATCACAAGCGTCCCTAATCCAGCACATCTAAAGCTTGTTCTCCTATAGCAACACCATACATACTGACTCACGAGGCTAGGATGGGAGACAAGAAGCAACTCCAAAGCCAGCCAAATGGAAACAAGCCTATGGTAGAAAAGGGAGAAGGGTGGTGCCCAGCAAGAGGAGACAGAGCCACCCAGGAAGAACTCATGATTCAGAAACTGGCTCCATTTCACCAGGACACCTGCAGGGTTCCAAGTCGGAAAATCACTAGATCCACGCTCAACACAGTTGGCAACCTCGGCTGTCTCACTGGCCCAGGAGCGCACTGGAGTGGGCACCAGAAAGTGTGTCGGCTGCTGGGGAGTGCTTCTCACTTCCTGCTTCACTGTGCAAGGCAGAGGAGAGACTGGCAGCCTCCCAGTCTGAGGAAGTGGCCAGCTGTCGGCCTTTCCACACTGAGCATGGCTGGCGCTGCTTTACACCTGCTGCCCTCTCGGGTGTCTTACGTAACTCTGGCGGGCCTGCCAGTTCTGCAACTGTAAGTGCTACTGTGACAGGGTGTGTACACAACGTCTTAAACAACTAAGCAAGGTGTGGTGGCGCATGCCTGTGAACCCAGCACTTGGGAGGCTGAGGCAGAAGGATCACCTGGGCTGCAGACTGCACTGAAGGCCACCTGAACTACAGAGAGCAATCCTGTCTCAAAAAACAAAACCAAAAAATCTTTAAACCCCTCCCAGAACCCACTGGATGAGCATTATAAAAACTGTCATTTTCTTTAAAAGGCAAATCATTCTAAATTTGACAGAGCAAAACTAATGAAGGAAATGAGATAAAAAGTAAGGTGTAAAAATAAAGGTTTCTCTGATACTAGCCCAATCAAGATTTTTTATGTATGATGAGCATTGTATAAGTACATAAAACCTTTTTTTTTCAAATTGTCATGTCATACCCTAAAAGGTGCAGTCACATCATACTGAAGACAGAAAAAAGATCATGTGCACTATGAAGATCTGCTAAAGGTGACAGCAAGAAGTTTTTAGAAGTCATTACACTCTAGAGTTCTTTCTAATTAATCTATCCTCATGAAAGAAAAAAAAACTGAGCTTCAGAATATGGATATATCCTCCATAGCATTAGTCTGTGGGCTCCCTGAAAGCAAGAATCATTTCAGAATTCAATGAAATTCTCACTGCTTTGTCTACAATATACTCTCAATAAATGAAACTAAATGAATAAAGCCCCAGCTGCAGACTATACCAGAAGAGATAATAATTGAGAACAAACTGCTAATATTTCTCATGCATCTTCATCAGCTTCTAAAAGAAACTGTTACTGCTTAAGAGAAAACCAGACTACACCTCTCCACTCCCACCTCAAAAGCTACTTAGAATAGAGTTCAGCACATGGTTTCTGCAAAGGGTCACAAAGAAAATATTTCAGGCTCTGTTGGTCACACAGGTCCTCTGTCACATATTTTTCATACGTGTTTGCTTTTCTGTAATCCTATAAAAACCATTCTTAGCTTTGGGACCAAGGGCCAGAGGTAGGATTTGGCCCGCTGGCACCTGTTCATGAATTCTGACCTACAGAAAATAAGCCGCCATTTGCTATTTTGAAAACAACTGTTTCCCAGGTGGTGGAAGATATAATTGTCAGCTCAGCATAGTGAGGTAAGAGGGAAACTGAGGGACACCAAAACAAAAGAGAAAACCATCTCACTCTCGGGTTGGGCAATCTGAGCCCACAAGAACTTCTGCAGGCCTGAGAGAGATCCAGGGCCTAACGGAAAAAGTAAGAGGGATGGAGCAACGATTCGAGACTCCTCCTGGAAACCCAGGAGCATTTCCCCTCCTCCCTCTGTCCAATAACAACTCTCCTCACTTCAGAGCGGGTAGGCAGGCAAGAAAGGAGAGGGATTCACTAACTTCACAGGGGGTGACTGCTCCCAACCAGCCCACAAGAGGGCTTTGGCTTTGAGGTGCTTTTCCTATCACCAACAGACATAAACAGCCGAACTTTTGAAAGTTAAGCAAAGTTTAACTTCGACACTATCTTGCAAATAACCTTAATTCTTTCCTCTTTAAAGTTTGTTTTTCATTGAAATATTCTCCATAGTCTTTTCTGGGAGGCAACATTTCATCTCTTCTATTTCAATGTGTCTTTTCTTTAGCAGATGGCCATATTTGAAAAATCAGTGATAATTTATCATTCATAAATTCATTTTCAAAAAGCAAACATACCTTTTTGCCCTTCATTTGGGCTTTTTTTTGAGACAAGGTCTCACTATGCAGTTCAGGCTGACACTGAACCCACTGCAGAGCCCAAGGTGGCCTCAAACTCACGGCGATTCTCCTGCCTCGGCCTCCCAAGTGCTGGGATTACAGGTGTGTGCCACCACACCCAGCCCTCTTAAACTACATGATATTAGGCTGCCAGAAAAAATTACTGATTGCTACCACTTGCTAGCTCCTAGCTTCCAATAGAGTCCAAAAAGAAAACTAATAGAGAACAGTGAGCAGAATCAGTGGCCTGAACAAGACAACCACTAAGATAGGCAGGGAGTTCAGCACTTCCCCTTGACCAGGGTAAGTGCAGAAGCAGAGCAATTCGAAGGGTTAGGCTGTGAAAGTCACCAAGGGTGACTTCACCAAGACACCCACTGTATATCATGGTGTCTGAAATTAATAACAACATCTATTATGTTCTTGCAAATCACTAAAAGTCGATTTTAAGTATTCTCAGCACGAAGTTTCACTAACTCAATTTAGGTGTTCCACAACATACACATATTTCAAAACATGATGTACACTGTATCTGAAGGGGGTAGAGGGAGAGAGGGGAAATAATCAGCTAATGAATGCCATCCAAGTAATACAGAGACACAGAGTAAATTACAGCAATAGTAACCTTTTCTCTGAAATGAACTGGCCAAAAATTTAAGGGGCAGGGCCACCTGGCCTGGATTTTCAATATATGTGAAAGCCACTCTAAGGCTGAGTAGGGATTCAACAACACAAGCAGACAGAAGGTGCTATCAGAGGGGGCCTACCACAGGTAGGAAGTCATGTGCCGAAAAAGGTCCACGATGGCGTCTATAAGTAAATACTCTAAATCCAGGCCCAGCCCTGTTTGCATGGCTTACTGAGTTGCATACCACCAAAAACAGAGAACTAAGATGTTGTATATGGGCAAGGCATTCTATTTCCAGTCCAGACCAAAAATCACACCCTCTGATATTTTAAATGTCTTGTCCCAAAAATAACCACCCAGCCAGGGATATAGCTCAGTGGTACAGCAAGTGCAAGGTCCTGAGTCCTATTCCTGGCACCAAAAATAAAAAATAATAAATAATAAAAATAAGAACCACCCCAGAAGCCAAGCATGGTGGTGTACACCTGTAATCCCAGGCCTTGGGAAGTTGAGACAGGGGGATTCCTGTGAGTTCAAGGCCAGCTTATGCTACAAGTGAGACCCTGCCTCAAAAAAGTTAGGAAAAAAAAAAACCCAAGATAAATTTTAACATGGTCTCTCTGTTCATCAAGTGGAGCTTGAAAACTAAAAATGATTTACATAGCACAAAACTGAAACCAGTGTTTCAAATCTTAAAGACTTCAAATTTTAAAGACTTTTCTGGAGTAGGCCTGGAACAGACTTCATAATCCCATAAAGTCCTTGGTTACCTCTTTATTTGCTTTAAATATGTCCTTCTTGCAGGCTGCAGTCGTTCTCCACTCAAAGTAATGAACACACTCTGTGGCGGTTACAAATTCAGGAGTTCCCTATTAAAAAAAAAAAAAACAGTTACCATGCCAAATACCATAAAAGTTTCTTTTTTAAAGTTAGGACATAGTAAAGGCTACCGAAGGGCTGGGGATTTAGCTCAGCAGCACAGCACCTGGCTGGCAAGAGCAAGGTCGTGAATTCGATTCCCAGTACAAGGGGGAAAAAAAAAAAGCTACTGAAAACAAAGGACCAGCAAAAGAACAGGGGAACAAAACCACTTTAGTTAAACGAGGTTATCAAGATGTTCTCAAACCAAAACTCTAGGAGACAAAGGCTTCCTGAAATCCTGCTGGAATCTGAGTAACTAGTCCAAATCTGCTCCAGTGCCCCAACTATGGAAATACAGTGAACTCACAGGAAGTAATTCTTGGAATCATCTACTTTCAAACTGCAAATGTTCTCTGCACCAAATGCTAACAAAATCAAAGCCAGAAAGTGTGACCTCATCTTCCTGTGCGGAGGCCCCTGCAATGAGCCCATCTGCACCTGAGAAGTCTCACAGGACCAGGGGCCCCACCCTGAGGCAGCGCCTCCAGTCAGACCACTACCAGAGCCAACTCTAGCCTGGCCAGACACCGGGCAGCTTTGTGGGCCACAGGGCATGGCAAGAATTAACTTCTACAGCCCCATGTACAGATCCAAGGAGCTAACGATTTCTTATATGTAGAACACAGAATTCTTAAGGGAAATTAAAGTAAAACAGCAGCTAGCTTATTCTGTAACAAAAAAATCTTCATGTTTCCTGCTGTGGCAAGCAGGTTCTTTTAAGATCTCAATGTGAATAAATAGTGCGACTGATAGGCTGATCCAAGATTAATAATACTGTTCTGTTTTCAAATATCTTCAGGTGAAACACATGGGCCTGAAAATGCAACAATCACAGCACCAAATTCTAAATGGTATTTGAAAGTTCTTGCAGCGATGAGTTTCACTTTCTAAACACCTGATTTCTTACTCTAATTCAAGAACAATCATAAGATTTGTCTATTAGTTGCTTCTCAGTTCCTAGCTAGCAATTATTTACTACAAGTCTCTTCCTAAAAACTGAAAATCAGCTGTGCATGACTGCACACACTTGTAATCCCAGCACTCAGGAGGCTCAGGCAAGAGGATCACTGCAAGTTTCAGGCCAGCCTGGGCTACAATAGTGAGTTTAAAATCAACCTGAATTACAAAGTGAGACCCTGTCTAAAATAAATACATACACACAAAAGATTAAAATCATAAAGTCATAAATATACTCACAGTAAGAACAAACATGTTTTATACAATTATGTCCCTACTTAACACCAGGTAATATACCCAAAAAGCTCGGAAATTCCATTGCTCGCTGGCCAGGCCTTCTCTAAAGAGATGAAGGTCTCCCTGATTTAACGAAAATGAAGAAGGAAAAAACATTTAAAAAAAAAAAAAAGAAAAAAACTGAATACAAACCAGGTACAGTGGTTGATGCCTATAAAGAGACTGAGACAAGAGGGTCGCTCCAAGTTCAAGGTCAGTCTAGGCTACATACATAGCAAGACTGTCTCAAAATACACACACACACAAAGTTTTCTGAAATAAAAAAATTGAACACACTAAATAAAACCCATCAAATGAAAGGCTAAGCCAGGCATGGTGGCACACGTCTGCAATCCCAGCACTTGAGAGGCTAAGGCAGGAAGATTGCTGCAAGTTTGAGACCAGCCTGGGCTACAAGGTGAGCTCAAGGACAGCCTGAACTCATAGCGAGCCCCTGTCTCAAAAAGCCAAAAAAAAAAAAAGGCTAAGGCTAAGAGAAAAAGTTTAAGATAAAAGTTTTGTCCGCAACATAAATAATACCAAGTGCTTTCAAATTTTAACACACTAACTGCTTTTAACTGTGACTCAGGTTTCAAAGTTGTGATTTTAAGTTTGGGATTTATTTACTGGCCCTTGATGGTGAGGCAACTTGGCTGCAGTTTTTATTTCCTTGTGCTTTACTTTGGGTCAGTTACTCCTCCTGGTCACCTCTACAGCAAGAGTGCCCAGAAAATACATGGCAGGAACATGTGGGCTCACCAGGGTTTTCCCACACAGGAACGCGATGCTGCTGTGGACTTTGTGCTCTGCATGCTGCTCCTGGCAGTCTGTGGTCGTGTTGAATTCCAGAAGTGATCTGGTGGCACTTTTCAAAAGAGAATCACCTACATGCAGGAGAGACAGAGTGAACAGGCTACAGAAGAGCCAAAAATATGTCTCTAGCTCCAAAGGTAAGAAAATTAAACGCGGTGCCATAGTTTACTTGAAAGGCTACAAAATGGTCCCTCCTCAGAATCATCCACCTCAGAAACAGCACCCCCACCCAGCTGTTTGGACTCCACACATGACCAGGAGTCCGCTCCTTCCCTTCTCGGCCACACTCGGCACTTCAGGAAGTTGTATTCTGCGTCAGTGCATTTCAAATCCACCCACACTTCTCCGTCTCCTCCCACTGACACCGTTATCTCTCCTGCACTCTGGCCATGGTTTCCTCGTGGTCACTTCCACCCTCGTCTTGTCCATCACAGCACCCTTCCCAGCCACCTCATACCAATGTGATCTTGAAAAGCAAAATCAGGTAATGCAACTCAGCTACCATGAACTTGCACTGTCTCATCACACATGCCCTAAAACCAAAATTCTACGGTCACAAGTGAAGCGACTGTATCCACTGGGGACATTACTGTCATGATCCAGAATAAAAATGCTATATAAAACTCAATGTAGTGCTGGAGCTACAGCTCACTGGCACAGCACCTGCCCAGCAAGTGTGAGCTTGTGAGTTCGATTCCTGGTACCACAAAAAAAAAAAAAAAAAAATCAATGTAAGGGTCAGGTGTAGTGGTGCAAACTCGTAATCCAGCTACAGTACTCAGGAGGTTAAGACAAAGATCACAAATTCAAGCTAGACATGATGGTGCACACCTGTAATCCTAGCACTAGGGAGGCTAAGGCAGGAGGCCAGACCTAGGCTACACAGTGAAAAGTTCGAGGCCAGCCCAGGCAACTTAGCGAAACCCTATCTCAAAATTAAAAATAAAAAGGGCTGGAAAGTAGTTCAGCATTCTCTGTGTTTAACACTGGTGGGAAAAATCAGTCTGATAAGAGTTGATGTAGTAATAAATTCTGACTCAAACAGAGTTCAACCATGTAAAAGAAAAAAGTACAGAGACACCCGTGTATCAAACTTTGATTATGACAGACAGCAAAAGTACTGTTCAATACAGCAAAGGACACTGGAAACAAAATGGTTACTCAGATGGAAAAAAAAATAAAACTGATCTATATCTACCACTGGATACAGAATTCAACTCTAAATGAATTAAAGGTACAAACATCAAAAACCAAATTTTAGGGGCTGGGGATTTAGCTCAGCAGCAAAAGCGCCTGCCTGGCAAGCGCAAAGTCATGAGTTCGGTTCCCGGTACCGGAGAAAAACCAAAAAAAAAAAAAAAAACCAAATTTTAAAACCTGACAAAAAAATACTTTCGAATATCAATAACATCTACACAATTGCACACAAATTAAGGACAAACTTTTGTAATTATGGGTAATAAACAATGTACTGCCTATTGTGAGAGTATACACAGCCCACTGAAGAGGAAAGAAAAGGAAAAATCCAGCCTAGTCACACACTGGTGAATTTTTATATCAAAGGACAAGAGAAAATTCTAAGAGTTCTAGAGAGAAAGCACAGGTCACATCCAGTAGAATGCCAGGCGTGGTGGTGCACGCCTGTAATCCCAGCACTCAGGAGGCTGAGGTAGGAGGATCATTGCGAATTCGAGGCCAGCCTGGGCTACAAAGTGAGCTCGAGGCCATCCTGAACTGCATAGCAAGACCCTGTCTCAAAAAGACAAAAAATAAAATAAAAAATAAAATGAAAAAACAAAAAGTACTACATCAATAAATGTGAAACTATATCTTGGTGTCCAAGGAATTGCAAATATACCATTTTCAGCTCTTCAGTGGAAGAAATTAAATACTGAGTGTAGGAAATAAGGTGGTACAGGGCTCTGTACTGCTAGTGGAAGTGCCCACTGGTGCAGGAGGGCACTCCATCCTGAAACGGGACATGTATTTACTCCATGACCCCAGCTATTCCACACTTGGGCATCAGACACACCAGGGAACACGCTACTCACATAGTTACAATGAAAGACACGCAAAGAACACCCAATGCTCCCATGACACCAAAAACCAAAAACCAACCTAAGGCCCAGGAACCAAAGAAGAGATAAATAAGCTCTGGCAGAGCCACATAATAAAATAGTACAACAGTGAGAAGGAAAAAGACCACAGTGAAAAATAACAATACGGGTGGTTTTTATTAACATGCTACTGCTGTTCTCACTGAAGTCCCAAAAAGCTACACATGGCAAGGGTGTACTTTCGATAAAGTTAACTACGTACTCACACGAAGTTTTACTTTTCAATTAGACAGTAAAAATTTTACACACATGATGCAGGCTAACACATCCAGCAGAAAAAGTGGAAAGCAGAAAACAGATGTCAAGATCCTAGAACTTGAGACATGGGGTTCACTAATTATACTAAAGTGATTTTTTTTTTTTGTCTTTTTGAGACAGGGTCTCACTGCAGCTCAGGCTGGTCTTGACCTCACTTTATAGCACAGGCTGGTCTCAAACTCACAACCATCCTCCTGCCTTGGCCTCCCAGAGTGCTGGGATTACATGCGTGTGCCTTTTGAACCTATTTTTATACTAGCTCTTGGGTTCCCTTAGTCTACTGCGAGTTCTGGTTTTGTGGTTCTTTGTTTTTTGCTTTCTAGCAGGTTCCTAAGTTAGTTCTCAGCTACCTGCTCACAGCCCCACATGCAGACTTCCATCCTGCTCTCATGTTACTTCTACACCTATCTGATGTGACCTGTGACCCTGTAAGCACCCGGCCCCTGCTGGCCTGTCAGCACTCAGAGCCATACCACACACCCTGCAGCAAGCTGCTTATCTCTTAGACGTCCACCCCTTCATTTATAAGATGAGGGAAATGAAATCACCTACTTCAAAAGGCTGTTCAAGGAATTATTTTACTTAAGCATGTAAGACCTAGCATAAAAGTGCACAACAAATTTAATGAGTTTTATTGTATAGATAAATTAGCAAAATTAGATTTGATTCAGAGTTATCCGTGGGCTAACACTGTCACTATCATGCACACAATTTGCTTTCTCAAATTGAAGAAAAGGGGCAATTACCACCAGGGACCCATCCTCTCTCTGGAGAGTCTGAAGCTCTGGGAAAGGTATCTGTCATTGTGTCTAAGAATAAAACGAAGACTAGAAAGCGCTGGTTTATATCATCACCAACTTGACTGGTAACTCAACTTTCACTCTGGCTACACCAGCCACTCCCCTGGACCAACCCTTCTTAATCCTCTGGGGCCAGCTTTCTAAAAACACCTTCTATCATTCCTTTCCCATACCACTGCAAAGATTACCATCTCAAAGAATCTGTAATAGACCTACAATCTCCCAGAAAACCTCAGCCCTTCTGCTTGGCTTTGAAAGCCTACAAACTTGCTCCAACTTTAAGATGTCAGGCTTCCAAAACATTTTCTTAGTGCAATGACCCATGTGTGTCCGTGTCTGCCCAATGATATACTACACCACCACAAACTACAAGACACACTTACATTACCCAAAAATATTAAACTCTGAGATTATAATAAAATGAAGTGGAAAACTTTCTTCCCTTTCTGAATACCTGAATAACTCTGACCAACAAGTTCACTGTGGCCTCTCTCTGAATTGTCAGAAGATCACAAGGAAATTTAGCGATTTCATCTGCAAGATGTTTAAGTATATCACCAAATAATAAAATATGTCTGAACAACCCTGCACTTTCCCACTTCTGCATCCTGGGCCTCAAATCCCTTACCAGTCTTCTCTTTTTTGAGAGAGAAAGAAATCAAACAGGAGTTGGGCCTCTAGCTGTAGACCCAGCATCTCCTTATCTCTTACTCTAAACATGTCTTCTAAATACCGCCTTTAACTGTGTGAAGGAATTTCTACTGAACATGACAAACCCAGCTGCACAGTAAGCTTCCCTACCAAACCCAAACACCAGCGAGGAGCCTCTCTGGATGCCACTCCTCTCCCAGACACATACTCACATACTGTCTCCATCTCACCACTGGCCGTTAGTATCCAATCTGGCGTTCAAACTGCCTTGACCAAAGGTCACTGCAGACACCCTGCCGCCTAAGCCAGAGCCCTGCATGCTCTCCTGGAGGCATCCACCGGTCCCCCATCCCACATGACCTAGCAGGGCTGCCCGTCCAGCTGCACCCGCATTCCTCCTCACAGCAAAGGGGTCCTGCCCAGGAAGAAGTACATTTGGGGAAATCATGTGAACCCAAGGAAATAAAGAACTGCATTTTTTTCCTCTGAGAGTGCCAGTCTTGGGTCTGTTTGCCAGCAACCATCTCCGACTGGGAGAACACACCGCCTGAGAGTCAAACCACCTCAGAAGAACACCTGACAGGCACCAGGGAGTGGGGGCTGGGCAATAAAGAAAACAAGGAGGTGGGCTAAAGATGGGACTGAAGAAAAACTTGGGTCAGTAGATAGCGCCATATAGAAAACAGCTTTCTATATTAAATGAATAGCTACGTAATCCTCCATTAATTACTGTCTGCCTCCAATCCATAAGACAGAAGTCACCTGATTCTATCTCAGATTGGATATTCAAATTATTAACACCTTTAATAGTTACAAAATAATGTATTATGAACATCAGCAACTGTGTACTGTTACGTCCAATGGCTGCACACATCAAGTCACTCTGCTAAAACTGAGATCCTGCCGCCCATCCTGCAGTATAACCTTAGTGCTACTCACCCACTGACTGAAAGCTGCTCGTCTTCAGATCATGCATACAGACTGCGCTGGATGTCCCACAATGGGTGACGTCTACATTTCCGCAAATGTTGATTTTATAAAGTCTGTTACTTTTGGTATCAACAGCTTCCCATGTATAACTGGAAAGGAAGGAAAATAACTTGTTATTGTCATTGATTTGCCAATAATTGAACTTCTCTCTGGTTTTACATTCAAGCCACGTTTGCTCAAACTACCACAAACTGTAAGACACACTTTTATTAGCCAAAGACACAGAAGCCAATAATGTGAAGTTGAGAAGTAGCCAGGGCAGAAACCACTAAATAACACTTCGCCCCAGTGGTATCTGCTCTGGAGCCACTCGAGGGACTTAACAGTCCCCAAATATCAAAATCCTACCATTAATCTCAGAATAAATAGTTACTTGAGTCATACTGAGCATGAAAAAGCAACCTTCCTAATCCCCCCAAAATGCTGAAAAGCTAAGGGATTGTTTTAACTAGATTTTTACGTCTTATGGCCACAGCCAGGATGGATCTGAACAACACAAGGAAGCGGTGCAACAGAGGACCGAACTACCTGAATCCCATCAGAAGGTCTCCACCTCAGGCCAGCTTGCTCCAGGCAGCAGTGCTGGCATCTGCGCAGCCTCTGCAGGGCAGACACAGAATCAGCCTGCACGCCTGGGACAAGCAGGTGGCCGACAGTCTGTCTCGCTGTCCTCCGCCTGCTACTCTTCCCGGGGAGGCTACTGTGAAATGGGTAACATTTCCTCAACAAGGGTAGAAAGAGAAAAGCAGAAAACAAGTAAAAAACTCCTTGCAGAATACAGAAAAACCTGGTTAACTCTGGGAAGAACTGCTGAACAGAGGGGAGAGGCTAAGCCAGACTTGCTCAGAAGACGTCTACCCTGGCTTGAGGTCCAGGCCGAGTTGCACGGGAAGGGGAGAGGGGCGCGCCATCTCCAATTTATCTCCTTTCTCAAGGCCCCTTCCATACTCTTTTTACAAGAGAAAACATCCCTCACAGAAGCTGCCTGAGCTGCCAGAGCTTCCTAACCCCAGGCATTGGGCAATGACTCAGCACACAACCACCAGGTCACCACAGCCACACAGAAGCCACAAGAGCTCTTCTAGGATCACTGGCAGCCAATGCACCATGCATTCATGCATCCTCCAAACCTAAATCTGGGGCAGTCAGACCCACCTGCCAAGAAGCTAAAGGTGCAAGCACAACTTAGCAACTCAAGAAGCAAGTGGACAGGTCCCCCAACAAGTTGTGGCTACTTACCTGCGAGAAACCTGAAGAACAGGTTGTTAGGTGCCTGGCCTTTGGGTGACATAGGTTTTAGAATAGATATTACCAGACTCAGCTTCTTCATCAATAAGATATTAGCTGTCTGCTGGAGTCAGGCATTCAGAAGAAAATACCCTAAGAACTACCAAGCCAGAGAAAACCATCAAGAAAGGCTTGCTTCCTCTGCTCTTCATTAACTCCTATTTGTCTGCTTCACAAGTATTTCCTGAGTACTTCCTGGGGAAGGCAAAGGGGAGCACAGCAACGAAGCAGAGACTAAAAGCCCCAGCTCCTGGAGTGCATGTTCTGGCAGGAAGCATGGAAAGTACACAAGAAAACGGAGTAATCCCACCAAGAAACAGGCGCTCTGGCAGGACAGCGGGCAACAACTGCACAATTACTTTCAACTAAGATGGTTTCTAAGATGGTATCTACCCTGAGACTGGACTGACAAATAGAAGCTGGTGGGTTGGGGAACATGGCAGAAGAATATTTCAAGCGGACACCTAGCTTGAGCAAGGTGCTATGGTTGAGTGCACTGGGTTCACTCATGGGAAAGACAGGCAACACAGCTGGAATCAGACAGTAGAGGACAGCAGCAGCGGGTGAGGCCAGAGACGGAGGTGATCTGGAGGCTGGTTGCCTACAGGCGCCCTGAAGAGTACAGGAAGCCGTGTTCATTTTATACTTTACCCAAAGGAAGAGCACTCAATGCCTTCCTTAAAAAGCTAAGTAAGAGCAGAGCAGGATGAGGTGTGCAGCTATAATCCCAGCACTTTAGGAGGCTGCTGCAAGAGGATAGGAAATTAAAGTCCCACCTAAACAACTGAGAGAGATCCCATCTCAAAATAAAATATATAAAGTGCTGGAGGCATAGCACAATGCAAGGGCCCTAACCTCAATCCTCAGTACCACCACACACAGACATAAAAATTAAGCTAGTGTTTTTATTTGTGGAATAAAACTTTATTATGTAAACCTGTAATCCCACCACTTGGCAGGCTGAGGCAGGAGGATCACCATGAGTTTAAAGTCCACCTCTGCTACACACCAAGACCCTGTCTCAAAAAAGCAAAAGGAAAAGGAGAAACAAACAAAAAAAAATCTCCTGTACAGGAGCCATGACTAAGTTTTTCTGGGCTACTAACAGCAAATTTAAAACCTCAGTGTGTCATTAAAAGTACTTGACAGTTCCTAGCAATGGTAGAGGTACATAAAGGTATCATTTAAAATGACCCCAGGGGTGGAAATCAACTCTAAAGAAACTCACATAGTACTTAAAATGCTATGCTTTTCTTGAAAACCGAACACCCACTGCTGCTTTTACAAACTGATATTTAAATCAGGCCAACGTAAAGAGTATGTGTCCCCGCGGAGCAGAAGAGAAATGCAAGACTAAATAAGAGCTATTACCTTGGTCACCTAGAAATGCGGCTCCTGGAAGGAATAACCTGTCGTACTGGACATGCTCCTATCTCTCTGCATTCACACTTGCTTGGTCAAGGTTTACAGAAACACGAGCGACGGCGGGAAGAGAACCAGCGGATCTATTAAAGGCTTGCATGCTGACTTTCTTCCAGGTCGGCTAAGGCACTCAGCAAAGGGCACCACGCAACCACGCACACATGCTACAAATGCACAGTGCTGGACTGAAGGCACTGGCAGCTCCGAGCTCTCAGCCACACTGTTTGAAAACGCAAGCACTGAAACAAACGCACTCGAAAGCACTTGTGGGCTGTCAGTGCTTGGAATGTTCTCGTTCCAGAGTGTGCTGTGTGTGCTCTAAAACAAACCAGCCCAGGCAGGCATGGTGTGCAGGAGGTCACTGGAAATTCAAGACCAGCGTGGGCTGATGCTGAATTGAAGGCCAGCCTGGAATATGTAGGGAGATCCTGTCTCCAAGAAAAAAAAAAAAACCTGGTGACTGGTATCACAAATACTCCAGCACCTTCACTGCACTGAATGGTTAAAATAATCTCTCTGGAAACTCATGAAATATATTTCAAAAACTACGAACTCTGGCATGAACCCTCATCAGATTAAACTGCCATGCAGTTATTCTTTCCCCAGCTGTAAATATTTCTTAAAAACTATTTCACAATAAACTTAAACGTAATATAAATACCTCAGCACTTTTTAAGAAATCACGTTTGAAACTGGATGACTATAGATTTTTGCCAGATTAAAAGACCAAGCCACCACAATGACCTAGGCTGAAATCATTCTTAAAACTACACTGACACTAGGGGGAGAGAGGGAAGAGATAAGGGATGAAAAATGTAACTGGGATGTGTTCTGTCCCTATACCAGCTCCACACAGGGAATGTAAACAACATGTACTACACACATGTACTAATAAACTAAAAAGAATTACACTGACACTAAACTTACAAGCTCTATAATCAGATTAGAGAATCAGAGAATGAAAATAACTACAGACTAAATAAAATGTAATGATATCTTTGAAGAATAACAAACTTTGGCCTGAAAGTCTGTCTGTTAGGAAATTCTCGGATGGGATGGAATGAACACACACAGCCAAAATTAGTAACCAGCCTTCACAGCAGTTTGGTTTCACAGCCAAGCAAGTGAGACCACTCAGGCTAGAGCGCTCAGAAAAGCCCATCTTCTATCTCAACTAAGTCATTTAGGCTTACACAAGTAAAGATGTAAGGGGAAAAAAAACGAGATGAACATATTAGATCACAAGGAAAACAAAGCTGTAACGCTGAAGTTTTAAATTTCAACAAGAAACAAAGCTCTGGAAGAAAACGCCCGCCAGCTGTGTGCACACACAGTCATCACTTACACAAGACTGTTACAAATATATTTCTATAACCCAGCAACTCCCGCCACAGGAGAGGCAAGAAAGCCCAGTGGCACCTTCTTCAAACTAGCACTGCTTGGGGCACAGGCTTTCAGAATTCCATCTCAGCTGGGGAAGCAGCAGAACCCAAGGAGGTGGGGCACGGAGCGTGCGATGGCCCAAGGAAGCAGCCGGGAACTGGTCACACCATCGTCCCTGCCTGAAGAATTCACTTACCATCCAGGAAGCAGGCACCCCCCTCCCACAAACTGCTCTTCTGGACCAAAGCACGTGTGAGAGAAGTCTGGTTTTGACAGCTACTAAGAGCCAGCCAAATCCCAGTTACTCCACCTCACTTTCCAGGGTGTAAAAACGTGGTTAACTGATGGTCCCCCTCCTGCTCGCAGAAGCTTCAAATCCATGCTACACACCGTGTCTCCTCCAGACCACAACCCACATGGACTTGGTCCTGTTGAGTCCTCAGGGTTTCACTGGGAAGAAGCTTGAGGTGTCCGTGACACTAACCCTCGGGGACAGGACAGCCTGCCCTCCCAGCACCATGCCCAGCATGTTCTTTCATAAGGAATTAGGTATTTTATTTCCCACCCACATAACTCGGAAAAGGACGACTCTGGGCAGCAGTGCAAAGAGCTCCGTCCTCTCCAATCCTCTCTTCTGTCTTAAATCACTACGACCTACTCCTACTTGGCTCCCACATCTATCCAGGTCACCTGCACTTCAGTCCCACGAGAACCTCCATTTACCAACAGGCTGAAAGGAAACAGGCCAGTGGACTAGGAGTGCATCTTGGCACAAGGCTTCCATCATCCCCACTGTGGCAGACACTAGTCCCTGAGCCACAACACCTGTGCACCTGACCCCATCTTCCACTCTCCCACATTCCTCAGCTTTGGCATCAAAGAGCCCATGGCTCAGAAAGATCGAGACCTTGCCCACCATCACACAGCTATAAAATGACAAAGCCAGGAATAAATCCAGATCAATCTGAGCCCCAAGGGCAAGTGCTGAACCACTGAGGTGAACAGCCTCACTCATTTTCAGTTTTTAACCTTTTAAAGAAACTCTTCAGCAGTATTATTTCAAAGCTGGGCATGGTGGTACACACTTGTAATACCCGCACTCAGGAGGGGAGGCCTGAGGCAGGAGGACTGCTGTGAGGTGGAGACCAGCCTGTGCTACAAAGTGAGCTCAAGGCCAGCCGGAACTGCATAGTGAAACTCTGTCTCACGAAGGAAAAAAAAAGGAGAGAAAAAGAAAAAAAGAACTACTGTTTCAATTATAATACTAAAACTGACAAAACAGTCCAGAAAACTTTACAGTTTAAACCTTGTCAAAATAAGTAATGACAGACTCTGTCTGACATAAAAATTTCCAAGTTCCTATCATACTACACAACCAGGAAGAGTATAATCTGATTAAATAAAATACTAGTTATACAGAAAAACGTAAGTCAGCCTTTATGAGACAGACACAGTAACCCTATGTGTGAAACTCTCTTCTCACGTGGCATGTCCTGCCTCACTCAGGCAGCAGGAGCCAAGTCCATATGAGGACAGCTCGAGAGACAGCTGGGAGCCTCCTGAACGTTACAACCAGGTCACACGCCTTCCCTGGCTTGGCTTCTGCTTTCTCTGTGCAGTCTGAGGGGCCAAACTCCAGAGGCACTGCCTTCAACCGCCTCCCCACACCCTACAGAATCCCCACGCCCCTTCCCACTGGCCTCACTATCATACTGAAGCAGGTGGGGGCTCCACTAAGGAGGAATCAGTCCACACTGTTTGCCTCGTCTCAGATTCACACACGCAGCAAAGAGCCAGGAGAACTACATACAGCCAATGACTTTGCATGACAACTGATTTTAAAGGAAGTGTGAGGCAGGACATGGTGGCACACGCCTGTGATCCCAGCACTGGGGGTAGGGTGGGGGACTGAGCGCAGGAAGGGTCACAGCAGCAGAGTGCACAGAGAGCCTGGACTACCCAGGGAGACTGTCTCAAAAACCAACAATTAATTAATTAATTATTTAAAATTAAAACAACAGGAATTCTGTGGCTGAAATACATATGCCCTCAGTTGGGTTACCAAAGTCTGAGACCTTCCTTTTAACGTAAGCCCAGAACATACTGGGAACCTGAGGCAGCAAGATCAATAATTAAGAGACCACAGTGAGACCCTGTCTCAAAATAAAAAATAAAGAACTGAGGATGTAGCTCAGTGCAAGGCTGTAGGTTCAATCTGCAGTTAATGAAAAGAAAAGCCAAACCTAGCCAAGCCAAGCCAACAATGCCAGGCACGGCTGCATATACCTACCATCCCAGCACTCAGGAAGCTGATACACCAGGATCACTGTGAGTTTAAGGCCAGCCTAAACTATATAACAAGACTGTCTTAAAAACAACAAAAAAGAAGAAAGCTTAACACTGTTTCATTCCTGACGGTGATCTCACTGCACCTGCTGACCTGCCCTGCCTGGAGTGCTGCAGTCCAACCACACCTGCACAGTGGCCCATGTTACCTTACTGGTTTAAATGTCATAACATCCAGAAAAGTGTTGGCAGATTACCACAGACAACTAAAAGACTGTGAACATGCCCAGGGACAGGAAAGCACTTCTCCTTTTGCAGGACTGCTCCAGCAAATAAAATCTACCGGGGTCACACCCAGACCAACCAAGGGACAATAATAAAGGAGCAAGTCTAACCGGCTGGCACAAAGCCTTGAGCTTCAAGAGCACAACAAGGAGCTGCACAGAGCCACCACCACTAATGAGCGCCACACGTGTCCAAGGGAGGGAAAGTCCCATACACAAGTCACAGGGACACCGCGCACAGTGCGTTTAAATTATCTGACACTGGTGCTGTGGTGAGACCCTTCTCAAGGTTTTCACACATGTCACTGCTGAACACTGCAAATATCTTACAGTGGTAATCTGGAGTTCTTTCATTTTTAAGATCGCAAACATTTAAATTGACCTATATACAGCTGGAAGGCCAAAATATGTATGGCATGCCCAACCACTTAAAGAAAAAAAAATCTTAGAAAACTTGGTTCTGTTCCTCCGACACATCTCCACAAACATCCTTCCTTCCTCCTTTAACATCACACAGTCACACACGTGGTATTCTGAGACGTGTGGTATTGTCTCCCTTACTCCCTGTGAGTCACAATGGGTCATGGTGACTGGCACAGTCTGCACCCATCTCCCAAAGCCCAAGAATGAATTTGAGGATAAAGGCAGTAGACAAGAAAAAATGTTTCTTTAAGAAGAAATACCTCCCACAGTCAGGAGACCCAAAAGTGACAAATACCTCCCATAGTGAGGGCTCTTCATCTAAGAGTTTTTATACCAAAACATGACCAGGGCCCAGATCACCTTGCATCAAATTAGGGTCCATGCTTAAACCAGAAATGGGCCTACACGGAATTAAGGCATGCACCAAGCATGTGTCTGCAGTGCCTCTTGGCTGCCATCCTGCCCAAACGGTTCATTAAAGGAACAAAGTAAGGGGGAAAGCTTTCCAGATAGGTAGGAACAGAAAACGTCACAGTGGCCACCCATCACCTTGTTACCTCAACTGTTATTTCCCTGGACTTAACTGCCCCCCCACCAGGTCTTGTTAACTCTAACCTCTAGTTCCTACTTATCTGAACAAAGCATGGTCATCCTGACTCTACCGTGGGCCCAGGGCCTCTCGGGCCAGCTGCTGTCTTCTGCCTAACCTGCATGCCTGTAAGAATGGTGATGGCCACGTAGCTGTTAAACATTTTGTAACTGAGTCTTGGTTACTTTTCTCTCGTTGCTGGGACAAAATACCTGACGCCCAAAATTAAGGAAGGGAAGGTCTGTTTAGCTTACAGTTTGTGGAGGTTTCAGTCAGTGTGGGGCTGGTTCCAAGACAGAGAGCCACTCACACCCATAATCCCAGCATTGGATCATGGATCAATCACAAATCCTAGAAGCCCACCCCATGACTGCATGAGGATTTGGGGGAACATGCAGACACAAACCATAACAAACTGGCCTGCAATTATCACTATACAGAACAGGTGAATGGAATCAGCCACAAAATTAATAAGCATATGTGAATCTGTAATTTGGTTTTTCCTTTAAAAAGAAAAAACCTACCTCATCTGGGGATATACCAGCTAAATCTAAATACCATAGGAAGATCCATTACACATGCATTAATCAGAGAAATGTGTTTTTGTGAATCTAGCGTAAACAGAACACTTTAGAGAAAAAAGAATACAGTCTGTCCAACTTTATTTTCCTACTCTAGGCACACATCCAAGCCCTCTAAAGAATATTCAAACTGGTGTGATGTTGCATGTCTGTAAACCTAGCACAAGGCTGAGGCAGAAGGATCACCAGAGTTCAACGCCAGCCTGGGGTTAACAAAGTGAGTTCAAAGCCAGCCTGGGCTACACAGCAAGACTGTCTTTTAAAAAAAAAAAAAAATTCAAGACCATCATTTGCTCGTTACTGCCTCTATTAGCGATTTCTCAGCTCATAAATTTATTTATAACCTTAAAATTCTGGACCTTGCCTGGGTGTGGTAACATACACCTATAATCTCAGCACTTGGGAGGCTGAAGCAGAAGGATTCCAAGTTTGAGTCCTACCTGGGCAATTTAGCAAGACTGTCCCAAAAAGCTTTTCTCAGCCAGATGTGGTGGCGCATGCCTACGGGGCTGAGGCAGAGGATCAGGTTAAAGGCCAGCTTGGCCTACCTAGTGAGTTGAAAGCCAGCCTGGACTACATAGCAAGACCCTGTCTCAAAAAATAAAAAATAAGCCTGGTATTGTGGGGCACATCTGTGGTCCTAGTACTTCAGAGGCTGAGGCAGGAATATTACTGTGAGTTTGAGGCCAACCTGAGCTACAAAGTGAGTTCATGGCCAGCCTGAACTGCACAGCAAAACTCTCTCTCAAAAATAAATAATTAATTAAAAGTTAAAATAAATTTTAAGGGGGCTGGAGCCTGACACAGTGGTACACACCTGTAATCCTAGCACTCAGGAGGCTGAAGTAGGAGGATCCCTTCCAGTTCAAGGCCAGCCTAGGCTACATATGAAGTTCCAGTCCAGCCTGAAACACAGTGAGACCTGGACTCAAAGAACAAAAATAAAAACAAAATAAAAGCTAAGAAAGGGGCTAAAGATGTAGCTCAGTGCAAAGACTCTGGGTTTAACCTTCAGTACAAAAAAAAAAACCTTGACCAGTCTCTAAACTAAGAAGAGGGAAGAAGATAGGAAGGACAGCACAAAGAGGGCTGGCTCCCAGTGGACACAGTGGCAGGAACAGAACCACTGCTGACAACTTCTACTGCTGCTGACACTGTAAGACAAATAAATGAATAAACAAGTGACTTGGCAGATCTCAAGCTGGGGAACACAAGAGCTTGACTTGGCAGGGTCAGAGATATATAGGAAGTACTTCACTTCCTTTCTAAAAAGCCACAAAGCTGTGGATAAAGATATGATTCCACTCAAAAATAAATAGAGGGGCTGGGGATTTAGCTCAGCGGCACAGCGTCCCCTGGCAAGCGCAAAGTCGTGAGTTCAATTCCCGGTACCAGGAAAAAAAAAAAAAACCACCAAAAAAATAAATAAATAAATAGAAAAGGATGTGAGAAAGCTAGACATCAGTCTTTGGTTGTCCCAGATCACTATGCAAGGTCTGGGAGCGGAAAGTCAGCTGCACAGGGTGGAGGCTCCTGGAGATCTATCTAGGTGAGCTGTGCCATTGAAGTCCCACTCAGAGCCTAAGGAACCAGGCAGTTATGGGACCAACAGTGTAAGAAGCAGCATCCTGCACATGTGTAACAGGCAATGTGAGCAGGGGAACAGGAGAACATCCCCCTAAAAGGCACCACGGTCACAATGGGAAGAGCACATGAACCCAGGCATGAATCACCCCACCCTTCCTGGGCAGCCAGGCTGCATGAGACGCTTTCTCTGTCTGAGCCCCAATTTTCTCATCTACAGAACCCAGCTAACCCACAAGGTCACTATGAGGGAAAAACCAAGGCCAGGGCATTTTGGTGCTTTTGAGAGAGCTAGGATCTAAGGCTTCCATCTCGATCAATAGGTTTCAGGTGCTTAAAAACTGAGTTTACAGGAAAGGTCCTTGGGGCCTCCCAGAGGAGTGCCCCATGGTGCTGGTGACGAACAGGAGGGGGAGGGCCTGTCCTGGGCCTCAGCCTAGGAACTGAGAAGCTGGCTTAAGACTGAAGTCCGCCACACACACACACCCACCAGCTGCCTCTTGGGGCTAGTGCTCAAGACAAGACAGCAGCTGAGCTGCCCAACCCCGCCCCTTCTAGCCTCCAGCTCTGCCTCCAGAAGAGCTCAAGGAAGCAGAACCCCTGGGGGAGGAGCAGGGGACCAGGACACTCACTTCCTGAAGTGAGCTCACTTTGAGGAGCTAGCAAGTCCCCTTCACAACATGAAAAAGGATCCTGCCAAAGGACCAGCCAAGCCCCTCAAGCACCAGCCTCATCTCCTGTGCCACAATCAACTCCATACAGGTTGCAGATAGCCACTGCTTCAACCCCACACCCTGGTCCCAGATGAGTCCTCAACATGCCAAGTAAGCGTCCAAGAGACCTCATGCTTCGCTGTATTCCTCAGAGTGTAAAGGCTGCAATACAAGCTCTCCGCTCTCCAGTATGTGGGTCCGAAGGCAACTAAAGTTAATGCCAGCCTGCAGCACAGAACTCACCCTTTCTGCTCAGTCTCCTCCCCTGTCACCACGGTTCCAGAAAACCCTCCCAGACCCGACGCATCTTCCCCCGAATTTTTCTGGTACTGAAGACTGAATCCAGGGCCTTCACATAGATCTATACTGGCAGTCCTTTTTTTTTTTTTTTTTTTTTTAAGTTAGACAAGGTCTCACTAAGTTGCTAAATTGCCCAGGATGGGGTCCAATTTTTGTTACACCTGCCTCAGCCTTCCAGAGTGCTGGGATTACAGGCACGCACTTGCATGCACGCCTCCAAGGCCTTTCCAGTAGAGCCCTAAGCAAAGGGAAAGTGAGCTGCACTGACCGGAGCTCACCTGGTCAGGTCCCAATGCTAATGAGGTTACCACGTGCTGGTTCTTCACAGAGGCCAAAAACCGACATGCAGACAGCAGTCCCTGCTCTGATTACGTTGGGTCAAATTCGAGACTGACACACAGACTCAGCAAACTGAACACCCAGGGAAAAGGGAAGCACAGCACATTCCTCAGGCCAAATCCATTCTCACCTTCCTGCATTCATAAAAACAACAGCGGCCAGCCTGGGCTATACAATGAGCTCAAGCCCAGCCTGAAATCCATAGCAAGACCTTTCTCGAAAGAAGAAAAAGAACAGCTGCATCTCACACAACCCAAGACTCTGAGGAGCACCCTTGAGCAGCCACCTCCCCACACCGACACCCAGCCCTCACCCTCTCCAGGGAGGCGCTGCCTCTTCCCCATTTCTGCAGGCACAAACACCACAGGCAGCTGAGGGCACAGCCTCTCCTCCCATCACAAATTTAGAGAGCGGCAAGCCAAGAGCAGGTCACTACAGGCACATAACCTGGAAGCCAAGCACTTTGGGAGGCTGAAGCAGGAGAAGCACAAGTTTAAGACCAGCCTAGGAAATGCAACTCCTTGGTGAAACTCAGTCTCAAAAACTAAACAAAAGAAGGTGGTCAAACCAGAGAAGAGTCCTGCCCTGTATCAGAGCGCATGCTATCTCTACTATCCCAGCAGTAAACACAGTGCCAACTTAAAGGTAATTTACAAGGGGAAAAAAGCAGGTATGTGCTAAATTGAAGGGATTACAACTTCCACAGGCTCGAGTCATTACAACAGACACTGAGACCTGGCCCCAGGCTCATTCCTGCCATGTCCTCTGTCCTCTCTTGTTCTCTCTCCCAGGCGCCAGGCCACTCCAGCCACTCTGGTCCCTTTGTCTCCAGCATGTCATGGGGGCTCTTGCAGGCCCTGGGCAGCTGGCTCTTCCCTGTTACCTGCATGCCTCCTTCCACCCAGCGGACCCTTTGTGAGAATCCCCTCCGAGGTCCCCAGCCCTGGGGAGCCCCTTGGTATCATGGGAGTCATGGCCTACACGCCGCTGACTCACATGGCCTTCTCCTGAGGGTGGACGGGGAGAGAGCAGTGGTGGCTCCTCACTGTGTGGAAAGCAGCACTTCTACAGCTGGTGACGGTGGGAGGGGGAGAGGGAGGAACAAGAGGGTGACTCACTGCGTGACGCCCTTCTCACTTCTAGGAAACCCACTTCTCAGCTCTTCTACTCTGGCCGCTGGGTGTTCTATTTGCAGGCTCAGGGGAGCAGGGAGGGTTGGGGGAGTTTAAGTTCAAAACAACTGCTTTTAAATTTGTAGTTGATTCTGAGGCACAGATGAATCAGATGGCACCAAATTAACTTTACACACAAAACAGTCAGGCCAGTCCTAGGTAAGCACCCCACATCCGCTGGGCACAGCATGACAGCACACACTAGGTGTGAGGAATACTGTCACAGCACTGGGGCAGGAATGGTCTGCTTCAAAAACCACCTCCTAAACTTCCCTCCAAGACCACCCAGGGGCAGGAGAAATTGCAAAGGCCACTTTTCATGGTTTACATGTTCCCTCACTCCCTAGTCCCTCTACACTAAAATAGAACTAGGACCAACAGGTCAATGTCTCTGGTTCCCTAGCCTCTCCTCTGTGCATACAGAACTGTTTCCCTCTCCTGAGGACCTTGCCCTCCACCTGTTTGCCTACCAGCAGCTGCCCAGGGGGTCTGGGAGCACACCAGGGGAGAAGAAAAGCCCCACAAAGGTCTCCGGTTGGTAGGGAGGGCAAGATTCATGCTCCCAGGCACGGGAGGGACTGTGGAGGATTCACTCAGACCTGCCCTCTGCACTGGTAACAGACAAAAATAGGGCATGACACAGGGCCCTGGGCACCTGTGAGACTGGGCCAGCAGCTCTGAGCACCAGCTGTCCGCCCTAGTGGAGTTCAGAAGCAGGGCCACTCTGCCTCCTTGGCTTAGCTCTCTTCCCACCTGTTGCAGACATGCTGCCCCCAGCACCCACTCCCCCCCCTGGGGAGGCCTGGGGAGGACAAGAGCCTTGAGTGCTGACCTGGATTTCCTGACTCCTGCCAGAGGGAAACAAGGAGGCCTCTTGCTTTCAGCCCAGGCTGAAGCCCCAGAGGAAGTCGGGTGGGGCAGGAAAGCGTACCTGGCACCCACCCACTGCCTGCAGGCCCCTTTAGGTGCTGGGGCGTAAGGGTTGGAGAGGCTGCATGACTCAGAATCTCAGAATTCAGCATGAAAAATGGACCTGGAGACCCATGCTGCAGTGGCTTCCCAACTGTTTCACACAGGAGAAGCCTTTCTTCCTCAGAAGTCTTGCAAGTGCCAACAGATGAGAGGGAAGCACTCACGGAGGCTGAAATTCCAACACACCAACAGTGAACGTGCAGATGTCAAGCAACAGGCTGGAAAAATGAGTCACTGACCTACAGCCCCATCCACCAGCACGGCCCTGACCAACACCGAAGCTGAGCCACACATTCAGCTGCCGGGAAGCATGTGCAGCACCCCACACAACCCTTGAAGCAAGGACTCAGAGGCCCCAACCTTGCCCAGTGCCTGTAAAGGGAAGAGTATGGGTTCAAAACAAGAACAGTGACTTCCAGAAGGGATTTCCACCTGTCCCAAGGAGCAAAATGAGCCTCAGAGGGGAGGAGCATGACACAGCCACTCAACCATCCATTCCCCATCCTGGTTGCAGAAAGGACCCGCACACTGACAAAAGCAGGGGTCAATGCTGCTTCCCTGCAGAAATAGCACTGGATGACACTCCAGAGGGGGTGAAGGACTGGCACTCCAGGAGCAGCCACAGGCATGCGCTGCCCATCACCAGGCTGGCCTGAACTCACTATGTAGCCCAGGCTAGCCTCAAACTTGCGGTGACCTCCTGCTTCAGCCTCCCGAGTGTTGGAATTATAGGCATGCACCACCATGCCTGGCCTTAGAACATTTTATACCAAGTTCCAATAGCTGTTTCCAGGCCTAACCTGCACAACTGCATAGGGAGACAACACATGTTCAAGAGGAGATTGTGCATAGAGCACAGTCAGGTCCCCCACCCCTAGAAAGGCACCAATACCATGAGCACCATACCCCTTCCACACCTGCTCCAGAGCAGGATCCAGATGCAACACAAAAAAGCAACTAAAAAATCACACAGGACCAAGAGGAAGTTAACAAAAGGAAAAGCTGACCGGCATAATGAATAACCTGGACCCAAACAGAACAATTTTCCAAACACATACAGCACTCCCAACTTGACTAGGTGCTAGGCCACAAGGGAAATTCCACCACACTTAACTGGCCACAACGGAAAAAATAAATAAACCCCCAAAACCTAATTAACTCGTAGAGCAGTCCATTTTAGTGCACATTAGTGAAATGCCTGAAGCAGACTGACTTTTTGGCTCATGGTGCAGGAGGTGGGAGTCCGAGGGGTGTAAGTGGCAACGGCCTCCTTGCTGGGGGATTGCAGACACCACGCAGGGTACCACCCGGCAAGAAGCAAGGACCAGTGACAGGAATGTGTGTGTGTGAGCTTCTGGTCTCTTCTTCTATAAAGCCAGCAGCACTCATGGGGTTTCTATCCTAATCCCCTCCAAAGGCCCTGCCTCTAAGCACCTGAATTGGATTAAGTTGCCACTCTTTTAACACCTCACTATGAGGATTAAACTTCAACACATAAATCCCTGAGGAGGGGAGGTCACTAAAGATACAGCCAGATCTAGCACCTGGAGAAGAACTGTTAATGAGCCCAGGAAATCTAACTAGATAAAACTAGGGTCAAAGAAGCAGATACAGAATAAAAAGGGGGTATATTATCAAACCTTGTGCACTGGGCATGGTAGCTGCCACACACCTGCAATCCCAGCCCTGACAGGCTGAGGTAGGGGGTGCCAAGTCTGAGCTCAGCCTGAGCAACTCAGCAACTCAGTGAGACCCTGTCTCTAAACAAAGAAGAAAGAGCTGGGGAGGGCTGAGGGTACAGCTCAGTGGTAGAACACATCCCTAGCAGGACAGAAAATAAAAATTTGTTTAAGAACTGAGAATGTAGCTAAGTGCAAAGGCCCTGGATTCAATCCCCAAAACCAACCTTGTAAGAGTGCTATGGGATTCTGCAAAAGAAATATACAGAAACAATACACTTCTTAACTATGTAACGTGACTTAAAATAGAAGAGTCACATTTTCAATTCAAAACAGAACCCCCCCCCTCAAAAAAAAGAGGTGGGGGGGTAGCTGCCCTTTTTTACCCCTCTAAAGGAGGGAAATTATCTTGGGCCACATATAAAACACTGTACAAAATAAAGTGAACACATACAAGTAACAAAGCTTCCTCTTTTTTGGTGTGTGTATGTTTGTGTTTATTTGTTTGTATTGAGACAGGGTTTGGCTATAAAGTTCAGGCTGGCCTTCAATTTACTATGTAGCCTACGATGGCCTTGAACTCATGGTGATCCTCCCGCCTCCCAAATTCTGGAATCACAGGCATGCACCACCATGCTCAGCTAAAACTTCTTTTTCATTATTTTTAATTGTAACTTTTTTTAAATGAGGGCAAAAAGAGGCAGCTACAGGTTGGACATATCTAAGTTAGTATTAGAGAGAATATAAATACGTCAGAAGTACTATCCACTGGATGTGACAGTGCATGCCTAAGTCCAAGAACTCTAGGAAGATGGAGCGGGAGGGTCACAGGTGTGAGTCCAGCCTGGGCAACTTAGTGACTTCACAAAACTTTGCCTCTGAATAAAAAATAAAAAGATCTAAGAATGCAATCCACTGTGAAGGCCCTGGGTTCAATCCCCAGTAATACTTTTTTAAAAAATCACACCTGTGATCCCAGCACTCTGGAGACTGCGGCAGGAGGATCACCGACAGTCAAGGCCAACCGGGCCTACACAGTAAGTTCAAGGCCGTCTGAACTACTTAGCAAGACCTTGTCTCAAAAAATAAACAAGAAAAGGCCAAGATTTAATATAGTCTCTATTATAGCAAGAATTTTTTTAAAAGTAAAAGCAAATATAATAGGTAGTGTACAAAACAAAATCCTAATTCCTTTTAAAAGACAAAACAAAAGTAAACAAATCTTTGGTAAGGAAAAAGTGCCCAAAAAACATCAGAACTTTAAAAAATTAACCTACGAACAGTAGTTTGAAAAGTATACAAGAGTAGCATGCTACATATTGGTATATGAATGTGTAATTAGAATGACATTCACCTAGAAAGACTATAAAAATTGTTTCAGAAAAAGTATAAAATCTGAATTGACCAAAAAAAGAGGATAGCACTGAGTCCATCCCCAAACTTGCCCACTTCTCTCTAACTCCTCAAGGGCACCAGGTCGCAGTGGAGTTGTATGGAAAAGGAAATGCACAGTTTGCACAAAAACAGCTCCTCTGCATACAAAAAAGAAATGCTGCACCAAATACTAGCCAGTTTCCTCCACAAAGCAAACATACTCCTGACAGCAGGTCAGTAGTGAACAGCACAGCAAAGGAAATTACTGCCAAATCTCACCAAAAACTCAGTTGCTGCAATATCACATACAACATTCAGAAAACTGTATACATACACTCATGGAAAAAAATTAACTCTCACCCTTTTTGGACATCATACATAAAAACAGACTACAGAGTTAAACAAAAAAGTTAGAACTTTAAAACTTCTACAAGTAAACAGGAGAGAGAACCTATGCGACCTGGGGTAGACAAATGCTTCTCAACTAGGGGAGGTAGTTTTGTACCCCAGGGACCTCCACAATGTGTGGAGACGTTTGTATTTGTCACACGGAGAGAGAGTGGTGGGAGGGTAATCTCGGCATTACTGGGCAGAGGCCAGAAATGCTACCCTGGCCTCTACACTCTGCTCAACACAGTGCTCAGGGCAGCTCCTGCAACAGTTACTCAGCCCAAATAACAATGGTGCTAACACTGTGAAATTCTGCAGGAGCCAAAGATTTCTGAGGCTATAAAAAATGCAAGGCACTGCCACAGGCATGGAAGTACACACGACTGCCTGTAATTCCAGCACTCAAGAGGATGAGGCAGCCAGCCTGGGCTAACAGTGAGTTCAAGGCCAGCCTGAGCTACACAGTGAGACCTTGTCTCAAAAAACAAAACAAGACAAAAAGTACAAACCATTAAAAAATACCAATGCCTACCACACACAAAGCCCTAGGATGAATCCCCCATAGCACACACAGAAAAAAAAAAGTTTGCCAAGCATAATGGTACACACCTATAATCCTAGCTATTCAGAGGTCTGAGGCAAGAGGATTGCAAGTTCAAGACCAGCCTGGACAATTTCGTGAGACTCTATCTCAAAATTCAAAAATAAGGAGCACCAGGGATGTTGTAGCTCAGTGTTACAGTGCTTATCTAGCATGGGTGAGGTCCTGGGTTCAATCCCCAGTACTACCATCAAAATAATAAGAAGAGTATGTTGGGGTCCACTGAGTTTCTAAAGATATATGCTCTTTAAAGAGTATCAACAAGAAACTAAGACAGCAAAGACTGGCAGCAAATATCCATGACACACACCACACATACCCAAGAGAGGAGGACCTGCCAAGGACATGCAAGAAACTCCTAAACTCCAATAGAAACAGAAGACCCAAAAAAACTGTTAAGGAAAGGCAAAGTTTATTTTTAAAGGACACTATAGGAGATGTACACATGGCAGATAAGCATATGAACATGTTCAAAATCATTAGTTATTCCAATAAATACAAGAAGAGCTGGGGGCTGGGAATTTAGCTCAGTGGCACAGCGCCTGCCTGGCAGGCACAAGGTCGTGAGTTCGATTCCCGGTACCAGAAAAAAAAAACAAAAGAAAAAAGAAAAAAAAAGAAGAGCTGGATGTGGTGGTACACACCTGTAATCTCAGCTACTGAGACAGGAGGACTGCAAATTCAAGGCCAGTATGGGCAACTTGGCGATATCCTGACTCAAAATTAAAAATAAAAATGACTGGGGGTATAACTAGGTGGCAAAATGCCCTGAATTCAATCCATTGTACCCCCCCAAAAAATAAAATTTTTTTCTTGTTCAACATCATGAGCCAAGAGAGATACAAAAAGTACAACCACAGTAATACAACTTCACAAATCCTCTAAAATGGCTAAAATTAAGACGGGCGAGACCAAAGGCTGACAAGGACACAGAACAAAGGGAATACACACTGTGGGAAGGAACACAAGCTGGTACAACCACTATGGGTCACAGTTAGGCGAGTCCTATAAAGTCAAACAGCTATTTCCACCTCTTCATACACCAACCATGACCAGCGGGGGCACTGCTGAGAGAGACAGTACTTGTGCCTGGGCCAATTCCAAGGAGAAAAAGATGATGACAAAGGATAGCACTCTCAGGGTGATGAGCCAGCCACTCTCTGCCACGAAATGCAGCTCTAGGGCCCGAGATATAGCTCAGTGGCAGAAGTACCTGCCTGGCAAGCACAAGGTCCTGAGTTCGATCTCCGGTACCTAAATAAATGAATAAATAAATGCAGCAGCTCTAGACCCTGCTGAATTCTCTCTGTCCAGGACCATGCAGATTATGTGCCATGGTCAAAATAAAGAACACCTGAAATACTTTTCTCAGGCCTATCTTCTAAAAATCCTTCTCTCTAAAAAACATAAAAGGTTCAATTAAGGATACATTTTTTGGGCTGGGATTTAGCTCAGTGGTGCAGCACCTGCCTGACAAACATGAGGTCTTGAGTTCAATTCCCGGTACCACCCCCAAAAAATGATACATTTCCTGGGAATTTATTGGGATGCTCTTCTAAGAATGTATGAGACCTAAAATAAACATTATTAATAATCATAGGCTTCTACATACACTCATGGTTTAAAACATACAAATAAATAATGCATGTGATCCAGGCTAACGTCATCCACACTGGGCATATGAGCAACTGTTCCTCTGGGAAAACAGCAGGAGGAGAAAAAAAGACTCTTTAGAGATAGCAACTAAACAACCTCAACTCTTAGGTTGCTTCATTATTCTCTTGTCCTCAATATAATAATTTCCAGCATTTCTACCCAAACAGTTTGTGGGAAATTTGCTATGTATAAATTGTAAAACAGTTAACTCTCCAAACCAATTCAGATGGGTGCACTTCCCTATTAGTATAAAGTATCAAGACTTCGACTGTTAAGAATGTTAACACCTAAGGGTGAAATCATACATTATATGTATAACACAGCATTTTATGAAGTTTGAAGCACACAGTAATAAGGGAAGTCACTGGCCAGCTGAGAGCATTTTGGTTACTTCTGAGGGTTTATATGGCTTGGCCTCTCTCCTCTCCCTCAAGCTCCTCTTATTCTCACTGGTCCTGTGCCACTGACCTTCAGACACTCTTTCAGGCACCCACCTCCCACCCCTGCAAACTCCACCCAAAACTCCCAGCACCAGCCAGTGGCTTAGCAAACAAATTCTTTCTAAGAGCTCTGCACATGCACATTCCCTCCCAAGAAACAGCTGGGTAAAAGAAACACTTTTTTCATAGTACAGGGCTCACCGGGCACAGCAATCCTCCTGACACATAAAAACATAGATTACTGAGTAAAGAACAGCACTTGACATGCTGCTGCGAGCCTGGTACATGGGGACTTACCCCGTCCTGCCTGCTGTCCAATGCCCAGGTCACAGCAGCAGCCTCCTCAGGTGCGCAGAGGACCTGGACACTGTCTCCTCCAGAACTGCACCCCCACCCCAGGAGTGGTCAGAGCCCAAGCTCAGCCCCACGCTTTGACAAAAAGTGAGGGCCCTATCAGTAACCGTCACCCTAGCAGCAGGCCCAAACTGCTTTCCTGGGTCCTACAGTACTGTAGATGAAGAACATCCTAAATTCTAGAGAACTGGGCTAAGGAGGGGGAAGCTGTTTCCCCAAAAATCCACCTGCATCTTTCCAGACAAACTCTTTTCCACCTGGGGCTCTCAGGAAGCTGCACGGAGTTTGGGTGCTCCACCACCTTGGCAAAGATAGCTGGTCCCACAGACTGCCCTGTACCCCAAAGCACAGCCAAGACCGCTTTCAGCAGGAGGAAAAAGTATTCCTCATTTAAACAGCCAGCTTGTGATGCCTCTCTAGGTGACCAAGTGTCAAAAACAATAACAAATGTACGATTTTGAAGGCATCTGTTTCATACCTGAGACCATGGTGAGCTATTCACACTTCAGCGATGGAGTCAGGGCCAAACAAACAGGCAGCCTCAAGAAGCCCGCGCTGGGACGCCCAGTGAAGCGGTTCATACTGGGTTTTTAAACAGCTCACATCCCAGTCCTCAAGTATGTGCAACAGTTAAGGAATTTTAAGCCACTTTATCTCGTAACACCACACAGACTAGTTCCCATATTCTCAAGAAAAGCCTTCAGCATTTAAGAGAGAGAGACTTAGAAAGAACACAAGTGCTCAGGGTGTGGCTCAGGGGTAGAGCAAATGTTTGCCTACGGTGCAGAAGGTCCAGGCTTGCTATGGGGGAAAAAGGGACCCTTCCCCACTGTTGGTGGGGGTGTAGACTGCTGCATCCACTGTGGGAATCAGTGTGGGAATTCCTCAAAAAACTAGGACTAAAACTCCCACTGGACCCAGCTATTTCCCTTCTTAGTATCATCCCAAAAGAATTAAAAGCATCATACCACAGCGATATATGCATACCCATGTTCACAGCGGCAGCTTATAATAGCTAAATCTTGGATACAGCTCAAATGCCCATCAACCAATGAATGGATAAAGATGTGGTTCTTTTACACAACGTAGTACTCTGCCACAAAAAAGGATAAGCTTGAGACATTTCTAGGCAAATGGAGGCACCTTGAAAACACACTCTTAAGTGAAATAAATCGGATACACATATAAATACCTCATGCCTTCTCTGGTGTGAGAAACCTAAAGTGTAAACAAGGACCAAAATGTACAACAGATATTCTGAAATAGGAAGAAATGTTCAAATGGGAAGGAGAACTACGGAGGAGTCAGGAGGAAAGGAAAAAGAAAAAAAAAAAAAGAGAAAAGAAGGAAAAATGGAAACAAAGCTTTTGTAAATAGGGAGGGGAAGAGGGGTTGAAGAGAGGGTAGGAAAATGGAAAAAAAAAAAGAATTCCCTATGATGAATGTTATCATTACATACACCTAAAATGCACCAATAAACTTAATTACTCTTTTCCTAAAGGCCCAGGCTTGATCCCCAGCACTGCAAGAATACAACACAGCAAAAACTTCATGTGCAGGTAGAATTTAGAATAGAGACCAAACAGCTCTAAACAAGTTTCCACGTGCAACTACAGGTCAGTGACAAGGGAAAGGTGTGCAAAACCTACCTGTTTTTTTTTTGTTTGTTTGTTTTGGGTTTTTTTTCCAGTACCGGGAATCGAACTCACAACCTCACACTTGCCAGGCAGGCGCTGTGCCGCTGAGCTAAATTCCCAGCCCCTTAAAACCTACCTCTGAAGGGATGGGGATGTTTACTGTCCAGAGGAAATTTGCAAGAAAAACTAAACACAACAACTTTAAAAACAGTTAAAGACGAGGTGGCACTAATAATGCACATCACCCTCAGAACCCTTTCTGGCACTAAATCATGCCCACATGCCACAGTGGCCAAAGAAGGCAGATTTCAAAGCCTTCCTTCCTGGACAGCTCCACCTGGAAATCAGGTGAACAAACACGTTCAGGACACTGTGCTGACTAGCCTAATGCACTAGTGAGGGCTCCTGAATCAGCCAGTGTCAGTCTACCTTCAAAGCCAACTCGAACCTTAATGATTACAAAATGATTTCCAATCAGCTTCAACACCAGAAGCCCAGCTGAGCCAATTTTTTATGGCTGTCCTTGGTCAAGGCAGCCTTTTTTTCCAAAACTTCCTGCTTTACATGCCTCTCAGCCTGGCCTTGTTTATGTTGCTGCCCTTCCTCCACATCACGAAGTTACCAGCACAACAATGGGTCTCGGGGCAGCTAACCTGTCTATAAACTACAGCACCACTAACTCCCTTCTGAAAAAGGGAAAGGGCCCGGGGTGGTGGGGAACGCCTGTAATCCCAGCACACATGAGGAGGAAGTAAGAGAATCACCAAGTGTCTGAGGCCAGCCTGGGCCACACAGTGAGCTCAAGGCCAGCATGAACTATTTCGTGAGTCCCTATTTAACAAAAAAAAAAAAAAAAAAAGGAAAATAAGAACACAGGGTGGTCTTTACAGAGGGTTTCTGTTCAGGTCAGCATCGATCGCCTAAGAACAGTTAACTTCTGCAAATTTCGAACTCAAGGTGTTAATAAACTATCTCTGATACGAGGGGAAAACAAAAATCCTATAAACCCCACCACAAACGGAGTTCAGCTTAAAGTAGGATGAAGTTCATTTTGAAAAGCCACTTGTAAGTGCAACTGGGGAAACGACTGTCTGGAATTCAACTCATTTCTGTTACCGAAGTGTCAAAAATACACAGAAGCTGGGTTTCCCATCACCCTTAACAGTCCAGGGGATTATTCAGGAGCTGCTGGTCATGGACGCTCCCTGGCCTGCGACTCCTGGTCCTTGTCAAACACCGACCAACTCCCACGGGACCAGCGATTACACAATCTCGGTTCCTAGAACAGCAGAGTCCACCAGAATAATCCACCCAGGAGACAATGACATCACGCGGCCACTCGACAGAAAGTTGGCCGCAGAAGTGTAGGGAAACTCTAGAAAGCCGACGCGGGATGACCACTCCGGCCCCCACCGAAAGACGGAAACTAAGTCGCCACTGCCGACAGCCGACTCTGAAGAAAAGATGGAAATCGACACGGAGGAAAGCATCCGGCAAACAAACCCGCACCCCCACCTCCG
>NW_004955439.1:20874578-20898945 GCF_000276665.1 Chinchilla lanigera
CATCGCTCGGCCGCGCTGCGGAGCTGGCCGAGGAGCGGACGCGGGCTGGGGGCAGCGGGGTCCGGGGCCGCGTCCTGCACGGCTCGGAGGTGGAGCCCGAGAGGGACGACACCAGAAGGAGCGGAGCAAGGCGGCGCGGCTCGGCACCGCTGGGCGCCCCAGAATCGCTCACGTGACCGCCCCGGCGCGGCACCGCCCCGCCCCGCCTCCAGCTCACGTGACTCCCTTGTTCAGGTGATCGCGGCGCGCGGGGCTCCGCCCAGGTCCGGGTCACGTGAGCGGCGCCCTGGCGGGACAGGAAGCGGCGCGGGCGGGGCGCGGGAGTGAGGTGTCTTCCGATGCCTCTGCGCTCGGATGGTCCGCGCACCCGGGCCTCGGTTTCCCCGCCTGCTGCGCCGTGAACAAGTGTGCCCAGCCTCGATCAGCAGTGTAGAGTAGATCAAAATGCCAAGGCGAAAAATTCCGTAGCACAGCGGCGTTGATGCCGATCCGTGCGAGGTAAGAACACAGCTTTCTTGGGCCCCACATGGAGATTTTCACCCTGTGCCCCGAGGACCTCGCGCCGCCTTCTCTGGGGACGTGATTTCCCAAGCGTGGGCTTCCTGGCGCGGAAGGCGGCACAGGTACAGCACCATCGGCATGATTAGAAGTGTGACTCTCCAGCAAGTGCCGCCCAACAAAGCTTCTTCAGCTGTCCCATAGGGCCCATACTGTGTGACTGGCTGTAAGCCAGGCAGCGCACATAGAGGACAAACTGAAAAGACCCCCTCAAGAACTTACTTCCTTTGCAGTGAATAAAGACACAAAGCTGGTGGCATAGCTCAGTGGTAGAACACTCACGTGGTCTATAGGAGGCCGAGTTCATCCCCAGCACTGCAAAACTTTTTAAATCACTATGACAACCAATCTTTTCAGTGCTTATTCCACACCAGACAGACACTACAATGAGCACTTAAGCGTGAATCTTCACAAATCTATAAGGTGGGAACCTTGTTACTGAGGAAGAACTGAGAACATTCTGATAAGTGGCAAAGCTAGACCTGAAATATTTGTTAAATAATCACGAGCAGTATGCGGTAGTACCTGACAGTTGTGGAGCAAGTGATCAAGTACCCACTAGAGTTCTAGGACTTTGATTTACTTACTCTTAAAAACACTTTAAAAGAGGTTCATTTATTTCACCCATTTACAGATAAGGAAACTGAGGCATGGAGTAAGTAGGTGGTCATACAGCTGATAAATGAAAGAGGCAGAGTTTCAGCACAGTCCAGGCGGTCCAGAGCCCACGACATAGCCAGTGTGCTCTCCTGCAAGGATTATACAGCTCTGATGGCTCCGGGTGAGAGCCCACATGTGAACTGTGGGTATCAACAAAGGGTTCATGGTTTGGTAATCCGGAGTTCTGATTTTTACAGACAAGGGTCATTGCTGATACCATCACTTGAAAAGTTATTGTGAACCAGAATATTAACTTTGTCTCAAAGTATTGCCCCCTAAAGTATATTTCTCTAATAAAGGGGGAAATATATCTTCACAATGAAAAGAGCTGGCAGAAGCACCTCAATCAAAGATTAAAAGTAGTATCACCAAGCCAGGCATGTTGGTGCACATCTGTAATCCCTGCACTTGGGAGGCTGAGGCAGGAGGATTGATAGGAGTTCAAGGCGAATCTAAGTTACATAGTTCAAGATCTGCCTGAACTACATAAAGCAACCTTGTTTCAAAAAATAAGTGAATGCGTGGGTGTCATCAATTCTTTCAAAAACTGACGTTTCTCTTTTTTAAAGAGAATATATAACAACAATGAAGACAACAAAATAATACAAAAACAATAAAAACAATACAGGATTTCAAAACAAGATGATACGAAATAACAATCTTGTTGTATTACATATTGTTATCTTCAATGAAGCTGCTCAGACAACCAGATGTAGGAATGCAAGATTGATCCAACAATTAAAGACAATAACAAGTAATAAAAAATTAGAAACGATACAGAGCTTCATTAAACAGGATGGTAGGAATTTAGCAATAGTGGCTATATTGCATATTGTTGTCTTCAAATTAGTTCTTCCCATTATCAGATATAAGAATGCAAAATTGGTCAAGAGGAAAAAAACATTTAAGCATTAACTGTTCCTTTCAATAAACCAATAGACATCGCCAATACGCTTATCTCAGCTATCCATGTATATACATATATTTTTTCTTTTTTTTAATTTTAAAGAGAAAATATCAAAAACAAAAGGCATAACACAAAGGCATAAGCGAAACAACATAAAAGCAATAAAAGTGATACAGAATTTCAAAACGGTGATAGGAAATTAACAATGGTTGTTATATTACATATTGTTATTTTCAAAGTAATTACTCAGATAACCAGATATAGACAAGTAAGCATGATCAAACAATTACACATTAACTGTTCTTTTCAATAAACCAACAGAAGTTAGTAGTACAGTTACCTTAGCTATCTTACGTATATAAATATATCTACTTTTTTCCCTTCTTTCTTTTTTCTCTTTTCCCTCATCCCAGTTGTTCTTTCCTATGTGAGCACTTCCTTCCCTTTCACAATATCTATTGGATTTCTCAGATATTTTTTGCTCTTTCAGATTCATATGCTAGGGAGGGAATACAGTGTTTCCACGTGTGAGTCTGATTTATTTCACTTGTGAGTATGGTCTCTAGTTGCATCTATTTACCTATAAAAGCCTCTAGTTTATCTTTCTTTAGAGCTGAGTAGTACTGCATCATATAAGAAAACCACATCTTTTTTATCCATTCTTCAGTTGATAGACATTTCGGTTCTTTACAACATTTAGCTATTACAAATTGTGCTGCTATAAACATAGGTTTACATATATCACTGTGATGTAATGTTTTCAGTTTTTCTGGAAAAGTGCCCAGGAGGGGAATAGCTGGGTTAAGTGGGACCTCTAATCCTAGTTTACTGAGGAATCTCCAGACTGATTTCCACAGTGGTTACACCAGTCTGCACTCCCACCAACAGTGGAGAAGGGTTCCTTTTTCCCCATACCCTCTCCAGAATTTGTTATTGGTTGATTGCTAACTGATAGCCATTCTTTCTGGGGTGAGATGGAATCTCAGTGTTGTTTTAATTTGCATTTCTCGAATGACCAATGATAGTGAACATTTTTTCATATATTTATTTGCCATTAGTATTTCTTTATCTGAGAAGTGTATATTCATCTCAGATGCCCATTTTTTGGATTGGGTCTTTGAATTTTGGCAGCCTGATTTTTTTAAATTCTCTTTATGTTCTAGACAGGAGTCCTTTGTCTGAAGGACAGTTGGCTAAAATTTTATCCCAATTCATGGGTGTCCTTTTCACCCGCTGGGTGATTTCTTTTGATATGCAAAAACTGTTCAACAAGATGAGATCCCAGTTGTTGATTCTTTGAAGTGCTTCACATGCAGTTTTGTTTTTGTTCATGAACTCTCTGCCTACCTCTATGTCTTCAAGACTTCCACCTACTTTCTCTTCCAGGAGCTCCAGGGTTTCTGTTTTAATATTTGGATCTTTAAGCCATCTTGACTTTATTTTGGTGTATGATAATAGGCATGGGTCTAGTTTTTAGCGTTTCTGTTGTAATATTCAGTTCTTTAAGCCATTTTGACTTTATTTTGGTGCAGGCATGGGTCTAATTGTAGTCTTTGGCATGTGGAAATCCAGTTTTTCCAGCACCATTTATTAAAGAGTCTATCTTTCTTCCATTGAACATATTTGGCTCCTTTGTCAAAGATAAGGTGGCTGAATGTATTTGTGGTTGTGGCTGCATCTTCTAGTCTGTTCCATTGATCTTCAAATCTGTGTTTTGTTTTGTTTTGTTTTGTTTGCAAATACCGTGTTGATTTTATCACAGTAGCTTTGTAATATAATTTCATGTCAGGGAATGTGATACTTCCTGCCTTGCCTTTGTTGCCTAGGATTGCTTCTGCTATTCTGGGTCTCTTCTCATTCCACATGAATTTTAGGAGTCTTTTCTCTAGATCTGTGACGTATTTTGATCATGATTGTACTAAATCTATATAACAATTTTGGGAGCATGGCCATTTTCACAATGCTGGTTCTTCCTATTCAGGAGCAAGGAATATCTTCCCATTTTTTAAAATCATCTTGAATCTCTTTTTTCAGAGCACTGCAATTAGATCTTTTCTTTTGTTAGATTGATTCTTAAGTATTTCAACTTTTTGAATGCTGTCATGAAAGGCATGGTTTCCTTAATTTCTCTCTCAGTGTGTTTGCTGTTTGTGTATAGGAATATTGTTTATTTTTTAGTGTTGACTTTGTATCCAGCTATGCTACTGAATTTGTTTATTAAATCTGTAAGCCTTTTGGTGGCGTTTTGGGGGTCTTCTATGTAGAGTATCATGTCATCTGTGAATAATGATAATTTTACTTCTTTTCCTATATTTATTCCTTTTATTTCTCTGTCTTGTCTAATTGCTCTGGCTAATGCTTCCAAAACTATATTGAATAGGAGTGCTGATAGTGGACATCCCTTCTTGTTACTGATTTTAAAGTGAAAGATTTCAATTTTTGTCCATTTAGTATGATGTTAGCCAGTAGTTTGTCATAGATGGCTTTGGTCAGATTGAGGTAAAAACCATCTATTCCTATTTTATGTAGGGTTTTTTATCAGGAATGAGTGTTGGACTTTATCAAAAGCTTTTTCTGCATGAATTGAGATGGTCATGTGATTTTTGGCTTTGGCTCTATTGATATGGTATATTACATTAATTGATTTGCATATATTGAACCATCCCTGCATTCCTGGGATGAATCCCACTTGGTCATGGTGTATTATCTTCTTCATGATTTGCTATATTCTATTAGCTAGTATTTTAAGGAGAATTTTTGCATCTCTGTTCATTAGGGAGATTCACCTATAGTTCTCTTTTTTGCTTGGGTCATTCTCTAGTCTTGGTATCAGGGTAATATTTGCCTTCAGGATTGAGTTGGGGAGAATGGCTTCCCTTTGAATTTCATTAAAGAGTTCAAAAAGAATTGGCATTATATCTTCTCTAAATTTTTTGTTGGATTCAGCTGTGAATCCACCAGGAGCTCAGCTTTTCTTTGTGGATAAGTTTTTGATTACATTTTCAATTTCATTGTGTAATATTGGGTTATTCAGAAATTTTATATCTTCTTGATTCAGCTTTGGTAGTTTATATCTATCTAAGAATCTTTCCATTTCCTCTCTGTTTTCCATCCTATGAGAGTAAAGATTTTCAAAGTAGATGTTAATGATCTTCTGAATTTTTACAGGATCTGTAGTGATTTCACCCTTTTCATTCCTTATTGCATAGATTTGAGCTTTTTCTTTCCTTTTTTTGATAAGGTTGGTTAGGGGTTTATCAGTTTTATTTATTTTTTTTAAAGAACCAACTCTTTAATTCATCAATTCTTTGTATTTTCTTAGCCTCCATTGCATTAATTTTTGCTCTGATCTTTATAATTTCCTGCCTTCTTTGGGCTTTGGGCTTGACTTGCTCTTCTTTTTCTAGAAGTTTAAGGTGCAGTATAAAGTTGTTTGTATTTGTTCTGTTTTCCTGATGTGGGGATTCACTGCTATAAATTTCTCTCTGAGAACTGCTTTCATTGCATCCCACAGGTTGCAGTAGTTTGTATCTGCATTTTCATTTGATTGTAAAGAGTGTTTAATTTCTTCTTTGATTTCATCTGTGACCCATTGGTTGTTCAGGAGGATATTATTTAATTTCCATGTGTTTATGGAGTTTTTGTGATTTCTCTTGCCGTTAATTTCCAATTCCATTGCACTATGGTCTGACAATATGCCTGGGATAATTTCAGTTCTTTTGCATTTACTTAGCATGTTCTATGTGCTAGTATATGGTCTGTTTTAGAGAATGTCCTGTGTGCAGCTGAAAAGAATGTGTATTCTAATCTTCTTGGGTGGAATACTCTGTAAAGGTCTACTAAGTCCATTTGTTCACAAGTTTGTTTTACTTGTGTTATTTCTTTGCTGGTTTTTTTATCTAATTGATCTATAGTTTTGTGACAATGGGGTGTTAAAGTCCCCTGTTATGATTGTGTTGCTGCTTATTTGATTTTTTGTGTCTGTTAAAATTTGCCTTGTATATTCAGGTGCTCCTATGTTTGGTTCATATATATTTATGATTGTTATCCCTTTCTCTTGCAGTTTCCCCCTAACAAGAATGTAATGACCATCTGTTTGTCTTTTGATCATTGTTGGTTTGAAGTTGACATTGTGTGAAAACAGTATCTACTCCTGCTTTTTTCTGGGTTCTGTCACATGTGAGTATTGTTTCCCACCCTTTGACTTTCAGTCTATGGATTTCTGTTTGAATTAAATGTGTTAATTGTTTACAGCATATTGTTGGCTTTTGTTCTTCATCCACTCTACCAGTCTGTTTCTTTTGATTAGTGAATTGAGGCCATTTACAGTAATGGTTATTACTGATACGTGTTGACTTATCTTTGTCATGTTATTTTTCTGCTGTTAGTTCTGTACCTTCCCCCTCTGTTTAGTTGCTTACCTTGCTTGGTGGTTCTTTTCTATTGTTCATCTTAAAATTGTGGTCATTTTTACCTTTTTGTAGAATATCTTTCAATACTCTTTGTAGGGTTGGTTTGGTGGTCATGAATTTCTTCGGTTGATCTTTGTTGTGGAAGTATCTTATTTCTCCATCAATTTTGATAGTTTTACAGGGTACATCAATCTAGGTTGGAAGTAACTTTCTTTCAGGACCTGAAATACTTCACTCCAAGCTCTTCTTGACTTGATGGTTTGTGTTGAGAAGTCTGCCATGATTCTGAGAGGTTTTCCTTCATAGGTGATCTATTTCTTTTCCCTAACAGCTTTTAACATTCTGTTCTCTTGCTGAATTTCTGGGATCTTGATTATTATGTGACTGGGCGTAGATTTACTTTGATTATGGCTAATTGGAGTTCTATATGCCTCACTTAACTCTGTGTCAGGTTCTTCTCCCATTCTTGGGAAATTTTCTGCTATTACTTCTACAAATAGTCTTTCTATGTCATTCATGTTGCCTCCTGCTCTTTCCTTGACACCTGTTAATCTTATATTGTTTTTCTTTGCCTCATCTTGCAGCTGTTGAATTATTATTTGCTGGTTCCTTGTTATTTTTAAGAGATCTTTCCTTTCATGATCAGTAGTTACAGTGCTCTCTTCAAAGTCTGAAAATCTGTCTTCCATTTTGTTCAAGTGCTTTTGCCAGCTTTCCATGGAATTTTTAATTTCCTGGATTTCTCTTTAAGTCAGTTTCATGCATTCTAATTCCAATAATTCATTCAAGGTTTCCATCATTTTCTGTGTTCCTCTATTTTTTTTATCTATGTCTTCTTTTGGTACTGAGCAATTCTTTCATTATGTTTGTCATTTCTTTTTTTACTTTAGTGATTATTTCTGATCTGATTTCCTCTATAGCCTGATGTAGTTGGTTCTTTACATCAGTTGCTATCATTTCAGAAATTTCAGTTGTGTGACTTCCATGTTCTTCCATGTTGATGTTTCCTGGACTTGTTCTGGATGGGGTAGAGGGCTGAGATTGCATTTTGCTCCTTCTTTTTGTCATTTTCAATTCTTCCTACATTTCCTGGGATTTGGGGTCATTGCTGAGGCTTCCTGGGTTGGAGCAACCTTCCTGCAGTGGTAGCAGGGCTTGGAGCCAGAGGTTCCAGAGTCCCAGACAGCTCAGTGAGGCTTCCCAGTCCAGAGGGACCTTCCCACAATGGTGGACGGGGATGGGGGGAGCCAATGCTACTTCTTAAAATGATGAAAAATATTGCTAGGGCTGGAAATGTAGGTCAATGGTAGAGAGCTTGCTTAACATGAACAAGGCCCTGGTTCAATCTCTAGCACTACAAAGAAAGCAAACACACTAACGAAACTACTGCTAAATAATAATATCTAAAAGAAAGTGTAATTGTAGCTCAGATGCAAATATAAGATGAACATATGTCAAAGATATTCTTTAATCATTAATGTGAGATCCAGTGACATGGTACAACTGGTTCAAAAGAGAATCCAAAGAAAGTCCAACACATATATAGAAAGTTTCCTAATAGTTGGAAGGTTGGTCAAAAATCAACTGCACATCCAGTGTATTTGCACTTCTAAAGACAAGTAATCGCTGGGCATGGTGGTGCATACCTGTAATCCCAGCACTAGGGAGGCTGAGGCAGGAGGATCGTTGTGAGTTTGAGGCCAACCTGGGCTACAAAGTGAGCTCAAGGCAAGCCTGAACTACATAGCAAGACCCTGTCTCAAAAAGACAAAAAATAAAAATAAAAAAATAAAGACAAATAATCATATCTATCATCAACATTCTACAATTTACAGAGTTGCAAAATACCTCCAAGACCATAAGAAACACAGCACACCCTACAATCAGATGCATTAATTTCCCCTTATTGTGGTTTTCATTTCTGTGATTTCAGTTTCCCGCAGCCAACCTTGATCTAAAAGTATTACATGGAAAATGCTAGAAATAAATAATTTGTAAGTTTTAAATAATTTATTACAATATGTTGTTATAATTGTATTTTACTATTTTTTTGTTTGTTTGTTTGTTTGTTTATCCCCAGTACCAGGAATCAAACTCACAACCTTGCACTTGCCAGGCAAGCGCTGTGCCTCTGAGCTAAATCCCCAGCCCCCATTGTTATTCTCCTACTCTGCCTAATTTGTAAATTAAACTTTATCAGAAGTATATATATATATATACACACACACATATATATATAGGGAAAAAAAGCATTCATGTTTCTGTTCTACCTGATCGTTTCAGGTACGTACTAGGGATCTTGGAACTCTGTTAGGTTTACTAGACAACACTAATTTTCCGTGAAAGCTTACCAAGAATATTTTTAATGCATTTCAAAGTCTTTCATAATTTTCCCTACCATGGCTGGGTGTGGTGGTACAGGCCTGTAATCCCAGCACTTGGGAGGCTGAGGCAGAAAGATCACTTAGAGTTCAAGGTCAGCCTGAGCTACATAGTGAGCTCAAGGCTAGTCTGTCTCAAAAAACAAAAGCAAAAAAGATGAATTCATGCTGGAGTAGAGGAGGGCTTTCAATCCAGAAAGACTAGTAGAGTTCTGTTTCTGTTGTTTGTTTTGTTGTATAGTACTGGGAATAGATACCAAGGCTATATCACCATCTCTTTTAATTTTTATTTTGAGGTAGGGTCTCACTAAATTGCCCAGGCTGGCCTCTAATTTGTGATCCTCCTGCCTCAGCCTCCTAGGTTGCAGGGGCTACAAGAGTGTGCCACCATGCCCAATAAAACTGGAGGCAGAAACACACAAGGGGAAGACAGATAGGAGGATGGAGAAGTGATGCATCTTCAGGCCAAAGGGAGCCTAGGATCACTGGCAACACCAGAAGCAAGGAAAGTGGCCTGGAAAAGATGACCCCTGGAGAGAGTGTGGCTCTACCTATACTTTGATTTTGGACTTGGAGCATCCAAAACTCTGAGACAATGCATTTCTGTTCTGTCAGTCACTCAGCGGCACTTGTTACAGCAGTGCCGGTCACAGATGCACTCCCCAGCCGATGGGGAAGATCCAGGTGCTCCCCAACTCTGTCATTATGAAGGCTCAGTCTTCCTGCACCTGACATTCACTTTGGCCTGGCCCTAGAAACATGAGCGACAGACCAAGGAAAGAAATAGGCTGCTGCGAGGACGTCAGCACACCGAGGCAGAGCAGAGGCGGGGCAGGTTGATGGCTGCCCCGGGGGAGTTCCAACCGTGAGCCGCCAAACTGATGGTGTACAGCTCTCTCTAAGCCTCTGACAAAAACTTACAAAACGTTAAAAACTTTTCAGGACATCCAGGAAGCTCCTGATTCTGCCACAGGACCGCCAAAGCACACTGTCATCCCTTGCAAGTGTTCCCTGACTCCTAAGATGATAAACGGTTTTTGGTAATGTAATCAAGGAGGAGAAGGTCCCTAGGGATACATGCCAGATATGAACTGTCATAATGTCACCTTCCAGATGCTTCAGGGGGAAATATACATAGAAATAGAAAGCAGATGTTGGGCCGGGGATGTAGCTCAGCGGCACAAATGCCTGCCTGCCTGGCAAGCACAAAGTCCTGAGTTTGATTCCCGGTACCAAAAAAAAAAAAGCAGATGTTAAAAATATCACCAATTGCAAATTGGGTAAAATTATATCAGTTCTCTTCAGCTATTCTTTCAGCTTTTCCATGGGCTTGATATTTTCTGAAAACACGTTGAAAAAATCCTTCTTCATTATAGAAGAGACATCTTAGGAGGTGAATCTGGAAAAACAGGTTATGGAAATATATAGAAAGGACATTGCAGACAAGGAAAACTATAAGTGCAAAGTTGTGAGTTGAAAAATACAGAAATTGTATTTTCTTTACAAGACATTTAGCTTAAGTAGAAATCACATGGGAGTAAAAAGAACTATTTTTGGTAGATATAGTGCTAAATCCAAGGCTTTTAAAATATAATCTTTAAGGATCCTGAACTACATGGGGAGACTGTCTCTCAAAACAAAATCCCTGCGTAGTTCAGGCTGGCCTTGAACTCACGGTCTAGCCCAGGCTGGTGTCAAACTTGTGGTAATCCTTCTGCCTCATCCTCCCACTAAGTGCTAGGATTACAGGCATGCACCACCACACCTGGATCAGATAGATGATTTTAATGTCCGTTTGGGGAAATTTTATTCAAGTCAGCTCCTAGAGGATCTTGAATGCTTACCTAATAAAATCAGATTTAATTATATATGGGATGGGGACCCATAACAGATGGTGATACATGTTGAAGCCTCGTTCTGTATCAGGAACTGTCTCTGAGCATTTCATTTACTCTTCATAGTAACTTAATGAGATAGATCAGATTATTGTCCTTTTTTTTTTTTTTTTTGGTACTGGGAATCAAACTCAGGACCTTGCACTTGCCAGGCAGGTGCTTGTGCCACTGAGCTAAATCCCCGGCTACTGTCCTCATTTAAAAGGTGTGAAATTCAGGCATGAAGAAATTGAATACTTTGCCCAAGGATCATGCTGTTGTTATAAGGGACAGAGCTTGGTGGGTAACTCTGCTCTAAGACTCATACCCCAGCTCTTCCACGAGACATGCATGCCTGAGAGAGATGGTCACAGCCACGCATCAGAAGATGTATCTGGTTGCAGGATGGACTGAAAGCTGCTTGGTTAAGAGGATCAGAATTAAGGTAACGAAACGCACAGCAGACAGCCTTTTGGCTTTCTCCAAGAGCAGCCAGTCTACAATTAGTTAACGCCTGACTGGGGTAAGACCTCAGGGTTTGTGACCACTTAAGGTGGTGACTCAGGAGTAGCAAGGGTGACAGAAGGTGTGGTCAGCTGCCTTCCTGCTGGCACCCATGGCCTTTGCCAGCCATGCCCACCTCATACAAACAAGGCTGCAAGTGGGCTCCTTGATTCCCAGCCGTGCTTCCAGCCAGAGCAAAGGCGTAGAAGCAGCGCTGACAGGAGAACTTGGTGGGAGCATTCTGGGACTCATACGTGTTTTCCTTGTCAGTACCAAGAGATGCAAGGCAGGAAATTCCTTTCTCTTATTCCCAGGAAGCAGTTATGTGCACACGCCACTTGCGACTTCTGTAGCCCTTACAACTGCGAGAGGAGATACAGCCAGCCCAGGGGGCGCAAGAGACAACCATCTTTGTCCCAGACGACCCTGCTGACTGCCCCTGAAGCTCTGCAAGTGGGTGCAAGTGGCCTTTGCTCTGTGAGGGAATGAAGACGTCTGCCAGGTGTGCTGGTTACAGATTGCCCTCACTCTCAGTGCACCCCACTCTGACCTGTGACTCGCAGTAGAATTGCTTTCACTGGTTCAGTTTAAAGGGAGCTGGCATTAAGCTTTTGGGGTGGAGGGCTCTGCAGTGACATTGTAGAAAAGGTCCCCTGGCCATGCCCAGACACCCATCACAGGGTGCTGCCCACCTATGCCCGCCCCCTGTGTGAGGAGTGCGGCCCATGGAGTGGCGGAGCAGCTGTGGCCGGGCATACCCGGTAGCTACTGGGCTGAAGCGCACCTGCTCTGAAGAGATCTGTAATCCCAGCACTCGGGTGGGCTGAGGCAGGAGGATCATTGCAAGTTTGAGACCAGCCTGGGCTACAAAGTGAGCTCAAGGCCAGCCTGAACTGCATAGAGAGAACCTGTCTCAAAAAGGGAGAAAAAAAAAAAATGAAGAGCTCTGAACCCTCCCTAGTTTGTCCTCCTTTGGGTCCCCGCCCCCGACAGCCGCAGAACTGAGTTTCCTTACATCTTGCATCACTGCCATAGTGGTTAGCAGTTTCTGACCTTAAACTTCCCCTCGGTGTGTGAGTCAGCCAGCTCCAGTTAGCTATCCCACATGTATGCACATCTCGGAACCTCACACTGCATCTGATAAGTCTATACAGTTTCACTCATCAGCTTAAGCATAATAATTAGTTTAAAAAGTAACCCCAGTGTAAACCAGGCATGGTGGTGTACACCTGTAATCCCAGCACTGGGGAGGCTGAGGCGGGAGGATCATTATAAGGTCAAAACCAACCTGGGCTACAAAGTGAGCTCAAGGCCAGCCTGAACTGCATAGTGAGACCTTGTCTCAAAAAGACAAAGATAAAAAAAAAATAATAATAAAATAACCCCAGTGTGGTGGCACACTCCTGTAATCCCAGCACTTGGGAGACTGAGGTAGGAGGATCACCATGAGTTCAGGCCAGCCTGGGCTACATAGTTAGAACCTGTTTCAAATAAACAAACAACCTGTGATTCTATCCCCTGTCTGAACCCAAACCATTACACCATGGTTAGATGGCTTTTGTATTACTTTCAGCCAAAACATATCAAGTGGCCAGGCATGGTGGTGCATACCTATAATTCTGACATTAAGGAGGCTGAGGCAGGAGGATTGCTGCAAGTTTGAGGCCAATCTAGACTACACAGTGAGATGCCGGCTCAAAAGACAAAACAAACATACCAAGTGACCCAGTGAAACACTTCGCAGGTGGTTGGCTAGAACAGACAGAAAAAGAGGGGCAGATGATAATGTTTCTAAATTGGAAAGTTTGTTACCAAGAACAGAAAGAGCAGAAGAAAAGACTTCTTTTGGGGTTTGTTTGGTTTTATACTTAGACAGGATCTCACTACGTAGCCCAGGCTGGCCTCAAACTCACTACAGTGCTCCTGCCTCAGCCTCCAAGTGCTGGGATTATAGATGTGTGCCACCACTCCCAACAGGACTTTTATTTGGGGAGGAAGAGCTAAGTGGCCATGTGGCTATGGATCTGCAGAGTCTCTGCAGAAAGTGTGCCTTAGGCAGCCAGCAACACCAGGCCCCCTAGCTGGGCACAAGACGGCTGCCCCAGAAGGGAGGATGGGGTACAACAGGAGGGTTGGGAGGGACGGAAGTGACAGGAGGAGTGACTGGACCTCCACAAATGATGGGCGTCGCTAGGGAAGGAGCACCAGAGCAAAGAGATTCTTAGTGTTCTATAATCAACTGCCCCCAAATGCAGTGACCTAAAAACCACAGTCATCACTCATGCCCTCCCTGGTCGCCCAGGGTCAGGAATGCCAAAAGCCAGGAGGGGAGCTTCATCTCTGCTCCTTGACTCTGCACACCAGCTAGGGCTGCTGTGGTCCATGCTGCCTGAGCCAGGACCTTAGCTGCAAAGGCCTTGTGCCACCTCCATGGAGGCCTAAATGCCTGCAGATGCAGGCCAGGCCAGGGTCCAGTCAAGCCAAAAGGGAGGTAGACAGAGGTGACATCCTTCCAGCCCTTTATTTTTGAGACAGGATTTTACTAAACTACTACATTAAGGCCGGGCATGGTGGCACACACCTGTAATCCCAGCACTCGGGAGGCTGAGGCAGGAGAATCTTTGTGAATTCAAGACCAACCTGGGCTATAAAGTGAGCTCAAGGTCAGCCTGAATTGCATAGTGAGACCCTGTCTCAAAAAAAGACAAAAAAAATTAAAATAAATAAATTACTAAATTAGCCAAAATTTGAATTTGAAATCCTCCTGCCTCAGCCTTCAGGAGCACTGAGATTATAGGCATGTGTCACCCTGCCCAACTTTGAGCTAAGCTTTGAAGGAAGTGTTATTCAGAAAACTGTGAACTTGCCTCAGGATGGGTACAGCTTGTCTTGGGCTGAGTCCTGGGACAATCTTGGAAATGTGTCTCATCTGGTGTGGCCAAAACACAGGTGTGTGTGTGTGTGTGTGAGAGAGAGAGAGAGAGAGAGATGGGGCTAGTGAGCTAGGCTCACACCAGGTCTTAGGGACTCAGTGCTTCAGTAAAGAGAAGTGAAATTTTCAAGGCTTTTAGCTGAGTCACCACACAGTCTCATTTTCACTGTGAAGATGAAAGATCAGGCCCTGTGATGATCAAGTGTTGGGGGAAGGGGAATTATTGGAGCAAGATTTGGGAGGGGCTCGACCGATTGGGCCTTACCCCAGGAGTTACAAGCTCTCTCCCCAAAAGAGGCTCCAGTGCTCACCCCAGCACTCCAGAGTATGACCTCACTTGGAGAGAACCCTGGCTGGCAGCACACCCAAACTCAGAGCGCAGTTTACACTGAAGAGGCGGTGTCTTCACACCACCATAAAGTGGAGAATCATGAAGTCCTGCTGATAGTCATTGCATTGTTTTTTTCTTTGTATTATTATTATTATCATTATTATTATTATTTAATTATTTGATTGGTTGAGACAGGGTTTCACTATGTAGTTCAGGCTGGCCTTGACCTCACTGTGTAGCCCAGGCTGGGACTACCATGATCCTCCTGCCTCAGCCTCCTGAGTGCGGAGATTATGTCATGCACTACCACACCCAATTTGTTTTGTTTTATTTCATTCATTTTTTGAGACAGGGTCTTGCCATGTAGCTCAGGCTAGCCTCAAACTGGAGATCCTTGCCTTAGTCTCTCAAATGCTAGGATCACAGGTGTGTGCCCACACACCTGATTTTTCCTTTATTTCAAAAACTGTGAATTAAACCCATCCAAATAAACCTGAATCAACATTTCACACACATGGAGTTATGTTTTGCACATCTTTAAGTTTATCCAACTGGTTGGTGAAACTGTCCATTTATTCCAGTTGGTGTTTGCTTGTCTTTGAAATGGGGTGTCAGACATTCTGTGAAAAACTGTAAAATATCTCTCCTATTCCCTCACATCCCCTCCCCCACTCTTCTGTGTATATGATGGTATGAAATTGCTGTTTCCAAGAGTCAGTGGTCACAGGGGACACATGTTTCAGCAGGTCTGTCTGTGTCAGAGTTGCTCTCTGATCACTGACTGACACCACAAGAAAAGCACATATTGCCAGTAAGTGCTCCAGGTGGAGCGGGCAGCTGGCAGGGCTGAGGGCACCTGAGTTAGAATCTAGTCTCTGCCTCTCATCAGCGCTTCGACTTTGGACAGGTTGTACAATCGTGACTACACTTTCTTCATCTAGAACAAAGTCAGCAAACTGTCTGGAAAGGGCACGCTGTAGATATCCAGGCTCTGTGGACCCCACGGTGTCTGAAACAACTGCTCAGTCTGCTCTCGTGGCACCAAAGCAGCTACAAGCAATCCATAAGCATCTGAGCAGGGCTGTGTTCCAAGAGCACTTTACTTAGAAAAACTGGCAGTCAGCCAGATTGCATCCAAAGTCTGTAGTTTGCCAGTTCCTGACCATATGACCCCCAGATGGGCATGACGTAGAGGGCGGACATTGTGGCTGACTGTCCAGTGTCTACCAGGCGGTCAGCAGAAGATGTACTGAAACAGGCACAAGTAAGCCTGTGTGGATGTGAAAGGCGAGAGGGTTACTGCAGGCTTCTGGGGAAACAACGTCCTTGCTCTTAAGGAAATGCTACTATAAGCCGGGCGTGGTAGCGCACGCCTGTAATCCCAGCAGTGGGGGTGCTGAGGCAGGAGGATCAGCGAGGCCAGCCTGAACTGCACAGCAAGACACTCTCTCAAAGGAAAGAGAAGAGCTTGCTGTAGAGCTGGACCTATAGTTCCAGTGCCCTAGGGGACTGAGCCAACGGGGTCTCAAGTTTGAGCCCTGCCTGGGCAACTGTTCAATTTAGCAAGATCCTACCTCAAAATTTTAGAAAAGGACTAAGGATGTGGTCGGTGTGAAGGCCCTGGGTTCAATTCTCACACAAGAATAGAAAAGAAAGGAGAAAGGGAAGGGAAGGGGGAGGGAGGGAGGGAAGGAGGCAGGCGAGGCTGCTGTGGGAAGTAGGCCTGTCCCTCTGCAGGCCCAGGCAGAGAACCCAGAGCCTCCTAGAGGAGCAGCAGCCATCCCTCTGGCCCTAGGACAAATCTGACAGTGAGGGTGGCAGAAAGGGGGCCCCTCTGGACTTCTTTTTATGTAAGCAAAAAAAAAAACCTTCCAGTTTCTCTTAACTCTGAATTGGGTCATCTGTTACTTCAGCTAAAAGCATCCCAAGTGAAAACCTCATGCAAGGGGAGTTAGGAGATGTAAATGGAAACTGTGTGATGACGACATGCAAATGAGAACGCTCTACCAGCGTGACCCTTTAATACTGAAATAATCACACTGCCCTCTCCCCATCGCCCCGGGGTCTCAGTCACATTAACCAGGGGCCGTGCCTTTGACGCGTATGTTCCACAGAAAATGAAAACTCTTCATCTCACTTGAATAATTTCTTTTTAACCATGGGGTGGTGGCGTACACCTGTAATCCCAGCACTTGGGAAGCTGAGGCAGGAAGACTGCCTGGGGGGTTTTTTTGGAAACAGGGTCTTACTATGTAGTTCAGGCTGGCTGTGAACTCACTGTATATCCCAGGCTGGCCTTGAATTTGGGGCATTTCTTCTGTTTCAGCCTAGGAAGTGCTGGGACTATTGGCGTGTGCCACCACGCCCAGCCACCTTGCTCTTTTATAACATCCCTCCCTCAAGAACTAACACGTGCACCAGGAGACCAACATTAATTCCTTCAGGGAGCAGCACCCCCAGTAACTTCCCACTAGGCCCCAACCTTTAAAGGTCCCATCACTTTAGCCAAGTGTGGTGGCACATGTCTGTAATCTTGGCACAAAGGAGGCTGAGGCAGGAGAATCACTGTGAGTTCAAAGCCAGCCTGAACTACACAGCTAAGACTTGTCTCAAAAACACAAACAATCTGGGCATGGTGGCACACACCTGTAATCCCAGTACTCGGGAGGCTGAGGCAGGAGGATTATTGTGAGTTGGAGGCCAGCCCGGGCTACAAAGTGAGTTTAAGACCAGTCTGAACTGCATAGTGAGACCCTGTCTCAAAAAGACAAAAAAAAAAAAAAAAACCCCAACTCTAATCGTCATCACACTGAGGACCACACCCCAACATGTGTAGTTTGGGGGAGAAAGTGCATCCAAACCACAGCCGTTATAGATGAAGATGTGTGGTTGTTTATTAAAATCACAACGTGCTGAGCACCTTATAAACGTGAAATGCACGGGCTGGGGATATAGCTTAGGGGCACAAGCACCTGCCTGGCAAGCACAAGGTCCTGAGTTCAATTCCCAGTACCAAAAAACTAAATAAATAAACAACAAAAAAAAGCCAGGCATGGTGGGGCATGCCTATAATGCCGACACTTGGGAGGCTGAGGCTAGAGAATCATTACAAGTTCGAGACCAGCCAGGGCTACAAAGTGAGCTCAAGGCCAGCCTGAACTGCATAGTGAGATCCTTTCTCAAAAAGACAAAAAAAAAAAGGTGAAACGCAGTCTCATTATTTCACTTTCACCTCTGCATGGAGAGTCTAACAGTATTTTTTTTTCTATTTTTTTATCTTTCCATGATGACCCAGTTCCATGATGATTTAAAATTTGAAACAAAGGAATAAATGAGTCCAGTGTAACATTCACTGACTTGGACTGCTTGTGACTGCGTTGCAGGCCCAGGGTACTGGAGGTGGACAGCAAAGCACAGTGCAGCTTAGCCAGGCCGTGCATGGTGCTTCAGGGCTGAGGGGATTGACAGCTGACTTTCACAGGCTTCCTTCATTTCACCTGTGGACAGAGACTTGCCAGAGGTCCAAGCAGCTTGCCTGAGGGTATAAAAGGAGGAAGTGCAAGTGAGAAGGTCCAGTCAGTAAGACTTCAAAGACGTTGCAGAGAGCTCAGCTCAGAGTGGAAGCTACGAAAGTCAGGCCCTCTAGCAGCTGGTGTGCAGTGTGCTACTGGCTACTGCCTGCACCTAGTGGGAGGTCAGGACTCTGGGGAGGTGCGTGTTGAATTGGGAGTGAGCAAGGAACCACATGTGAGACACTGGGCCAGTGAAACTGGTGAACTGACCTGGATTCAGACAACTGGAGAGCCGGGAATATAGCTCAGTGGCACAAGCGCCTGCCTGGGTGGCGGGGGAGCTTTTCAGAGGTGGCTGAGTCTAGAGTTTGTGATTGATTGATTGAATGATGGCCCAATGCTGGAGGCGTGTGTTCTCTGTTCTCTGTCTCTGTCTGTCTCTCTCGTTGCTTGTGCTGTCCACCTCAAGCGTAAAGTCCTGAGTTCGATCCCCAGTGCCAAAAACAAAACAAAACAAAACAAAAAAAGGCCTGAGATTTCACAGCTGTCTTCCTTGTTTGTTTTCGTGGTACTGGAGATTGAACCTATGGAGGCCTCACTGAGCTGTATCTCCAGACCTTTTTATATTTTGGGACAGGGACTCACTACTTTGCAAACTGGGATCAAACTTGCAATACTCCAGCTTCAGCTTCAGCTTCCCAGAGTGCTGGGATTGCAGGTGAGGGCCACTATGTCCTTTTTGTAGATGTCTTTGTGCCCGGGAAAGCTTGGCAGCAGACTGCAGCTCACACACCTGGCTAATGACAGCTCTGGGACCCCAGCCGATCCTAGTTTCTGTTTCAATTCCATTCTTTACCCCGTGCACCAACTACCTTCCCTTCAGCCCCAGCCCCCAACGCTCCTCCTCCACAAGACCTTGGCCAATCCCCTGGACCTGCCTAATGGGTTCCAGCTCTGGATTCCAAGGTCACTCCTTAGCTCTGACTCTCGGGGTGGCACTTACTGTTCACCACTTCATGCCATTTTCCACATTTGTGATTTATTGCAGTAAGGTGAAAGGCAGGGGCTACACCTTATATTACTTTTTGTGTCCACATCACCTTTCCTGTGTCCTCCATAAGAGCCAGTAGCAGGTCAAGCATATACCGCCGCTCACCTGTGGGGAATGTCAGGCTGACATGGTAACGGAGACTGCAGTCCCTGGCGATGGCGGGGTGAGCCTTTGCCCAGGGCCCCTGAAAGCACAGAGTTGATGGGGTGCATTAGGGCTCAAGGGTTAAGCACCTGGCTTTCAAGACGTTATCCTGGATGTGAAGGCTTGCTCTCCCATACGAACACGGGTAATGACGAAAGTGCCTAGCACTGTGGAAGCAGACTGAGCACTCAATCCGGAGCTGCTGGGCGCTCAACAAAAGAAGATGGTGGTGGCTGCTGCTTTCAAACACCAGTGACCCTTATGGTTTGGACCTTAGTGTCCCTGGCGGTGCATGCACCAAAGACCTGGTCAGCAGCCTATGGTGCCTTTGGGAAGTGATGGAACCTTTTTGCTGTTGTTTTGCCTTGTTTTGTTTTTTTTTTTTTTGTGGTACTTAAGGTTGAATCCAGGGCTTTCACACTGAGCTCCATTCCCAACCCTTTTATTGTTTTTTTTGTAAATTTTGAGACAGGATCTCAGTAAGTTGTCAGGGCTGGGCTCACATTTTCAATCTGTTATGATTTGTCTCCTGAAAACCTCATGCCTTCATGGCGGGAAGGGGGACTTTTCAGAGGTGGCTGAGTCTAGAGTTTGTGATTGATTGATTGATTGATTGATTGATGACCCAGTGCTGGGAGGTGTGTGTTCTCTGTTCTCTGTCTCGGTCTCTCTCTTTGCCTGTGCTGTCCTCCACCACCATGAGCTGTTGCCCCTCTGCCACGTGCCACCCTGCCTTGGAGCCAGCTGATTACAGACTGAAATCTCTACAAACTGTGAGCTAAGTAAACTTTTCCTCCTTTAACTTTGGGTGTTGGGTATTTTGTTTCAGCAACCAGAGAAAAGTAACTAAGGCACAGTCCTGCCTCCCTCTTTCAGAGTGCTAAGATTACCAGCCTGCACTACCATGCGCAAATGAGTAGCAAAACTTTTAGAAAGTGAGGCCACCTGGAGAGAAGTTAGGGCATTGTGGACATTCTCCCTCCTCCTCCTCCCCCTCCTCCCCCCTCCCCCTCCTCTTCCCTCTCTCCCTCCTTCCAGGTCATTAAGAGGCCACCAGCTTTGCTCTACCACTGTTCTACCTTGATCCAGCTCGAGAAGCAGTGGAGCCAGCCAGTCATGGACAGAATCCTCCACTCCTGTGAGCTGAGACAAACCCCTTCCTCCTGTAAGTTGACTTAGCTCAGGTTTTTGTCACGGAGCCTCAAAGCTGCATAACACAGTGACCAAACCATTTGTTGAATGCACATTAAAAAGTGGACTAAGAATTTGTAGAAGTGAATTTATCATTAATTTTGCTACTCCCTTATTGGGAACCTGTTCTGGGGACATATTTTTAATTCCTATAAAACAGGAATCTTCTTTTCCAGTCTTAGAGCTGTAGATTTTAAACTAACTTGCAATAATTTAATGCCCCCGTACGTGCAAAATAGGGCCTACTATCCGTGGTGTCCCATTGCAACACGGATCTCATTTCGGTTCTTTCTAGTAGCAGTCCTCAAGTGTGGCCCAGAGACACCTCAGGGGCCCTGAGACCCATTCGGTGTGTCTGTGAGGTCAGAGCTATATTATTGCACAGACACGTCCTCTCCTCCTTCACGCTCATTCACACATGTGGCCCAGAGACACCCTGACGTGACCGTGTCATCGCTAAGCTGAGGGCATCTGGGCTGGAGTAGTCCTGTGTGTTTGACTTTCTCCATTTTAATTTCGAATATGATACATATCAGTGGCTACTTAAGAAAGCCAAAAGCTCTTGGAGGGCTTCAATCATGCTTAGGGCTGCAAAAGAGCCCAAGACCGGCAGGTTTGGGGATGGTGGATCTTGGTGCCTCTGGACTTGGTTTCAGGGTGCTGTGTGGGTCCCTCCCTCACGGTCCTAAATCACTTCTACTTTCAGCCCCTCCACTAGACAGCAGCGTGAGCAGTGGGGAGCTTTTGCTTTTTATTTGTTTGTTTACTTGTAGTACGGGGATTGAATGTAGGGCCTCTGAACTGAGTTACATTGCCAGCCCTATTTTATTGTGAGACACAGTCTTGCTAAGTCACTAAGGTTAGGCTCGAACTTGTGATCCTCCTGCCTCAGCCTCCCAGACTGCTGAGATTATAAGCATGCACCGCCATACCCAGCTTGTTTTTATTTTGTATTTATTTATTTTTTGTTTAATTGGTTTGTTTTTGAGACATGGTATTGCTATGTAGACCAGGATGGCCTGAAACTCACAGCAGTCCTCTTGCCTCAGGTTCCCAAGTGCTGGGATTACAGGCATGTACCACCACATCTGGCTCTTTGATTTTTGTTATACATTTCTCCAGTGGGTCTGTATAACTAAGTTCTGCTGAAGGTCCTGTTTCAATTACAGTTGCTAAACAAGCAAGAACAAGGACTTCCCACCACTGCCAGCCCACAGATGCTCAGATGAAAGAATCACTCTCCTTAAGTTGATTAAAAAAATGTCCACTCTGGGGATATAGCTCAGCGCCACAAGCGCCTGCCTGGCAAGTGCAAGGTCCCGAGTTTGATTCCCAGTACCAAAAAAAAAGGAAAGACAATCCAAAAAAATGTCCACATTCACAGGCAGCATCTCCAGAAAAAGGTCCCCAGGCAGCAGTTTCCCACTTCCTGCACTCTGCCTCGGAGTCTCCACCCCAAGGGCCTTGCATAGCTGTTGGGCAATTCTCTCCTGGAGCTGGTGAAATGCTCCAGTGTAATCACTGAACAGTTCTGAGGATTTCCTGTTTCCCAAGACTGTGGGATGGGGCAGTGGTTATCACAGTGTGAGGGTCTGGCTGAGGGATGATTATATCTGCATTATTGCTTCATGTTTTCTGTGCCACAGACTCCATGCAGATGGTGTGATTGTTCACACAGCAGGGCAAATTTGCCTCTAAAGGAACAGGAAATCTTGGCAGGAAGCACAAGAGTGCCAGGAGAGAGTCTCCTGTTGACCCTGGCATCTCTCTAGCAAATATTTCCTTTTTGGTGAATGAGGAAGAAAGATGGCTTATGCTGCCCCTGCCAAAGCTAATCAGACTCAGGTTTTCCCAGCACTGGAACTTTCCAGCTTTCAGCTGCAGAGAGAAACCAGACACATTTTAGGAAAGAACAGCAAATGCACATTCCATTCAACCTTGAACCACAGAGCTTCGCAATCTGTTTAATCATTTGCAAAAGAGACCCCTTTCTAGAGGGCCCCAGAGATGAGCCCTCAGGAGACAAAGTGATCCTGGAGGTAGTTACCAAAGAGAACTGCTTTCTTTGCCTCCTTGTTGACATTAACCAAGATTTACTTTTTTATTATTTATTTACTTTATTTTGTTATTGAGATAGGGTCTCGCTAGGTAGTTCAGACTGACCTTGAAGTCATTCTGTAGCCCAGGCTAGCCTCAAACTCACTGTGGAAAAAAAAAAAAAAGCAAAACCCAAATATAAAGAAGTAGTCTCAGCCAGGCATGGTGGTGCATACCTGTGATCCCAGCACTCGGGTGGGCTGAGGCAGGAGGATCGTTGCAAGTTCATGACCAGCCTGAGCTACAAAGTGAGCTCAAGGCCAGCCTGAACTGCATAGTGAGACCTTGTCTCCAAAAGACCAAAAAAAAAGTAGTCTTCAAAGTCCTGGAGATAGTAAAATAAATTCTCTGATTAAAGAGTACACACAATAGCCAGGCGTGGTGGTGCACACCTGTAATTCCAGCACCCAGGAGGCTGAGGCAGGAGGATCCTTGAGAGTCTGAGACCAGTCTGGGCTACAAAGTGAGCTCAAAGCCAGCCTGAACTGCATAGTGAGACCCTGCTCAAAAAGACGCCTCCTCAAAAAGAGTACACACAGTATGCCAGCGCCTACCCATACAAAACAAATCCTTAGGACTAGGTGTGGTGGTACATGCCTGAAATTTTAGCACTTGGAAAGCTGAGGCAGGAAGATTGCCTCAAATTAGAGCTCAGCCTGGGCTACATAGTGAGACTCTGTCCCAGAAAAACTAAACATCCTTATAGTTTGTTCTTTCCCAGTGCTGCCCCCAGACCCAGTCACCACCCATCCTACCTGGCACCTGACTGGCTTTTCTCTTTCCCAAGGCTATAAGCAGCCACTGGGACAGTTGAGAAAGTCTAATGATTTGAATCAATTTCAAAGCTTTCATTGGTGAACTTCCTGCTTAGCTCTCCACCCCACCCTCCACCAGAAAGTCCTTCACTGTCACTGAGCCTGTCTCCCCTCCCTGAGGACAGGCAGACACTTCTGAGCCAAGTTTACAAATACTTGGCTCCTCGGCCCACAAGCCACCATCGTCAGGGCCTAAAGTAAAGATTCAGATGTGTGCCCAGAAGGGGTCTGGTTTAGGACGCAGCTTCTGCACTAGTGCAAGGCAACGGGCTTCGTGGGCCTTTGTGTCATGTCCTCAAGGCCTCCTAAGGGTGCCCAGGGACACCTCTTAATGGGTCAGCTTTGTTGGTCTTGTTTGTCCTGCTCAGGAGGGCCCTTGTGGGACTGCTGGATGATGCAGACATGCAGAGCAGATGTGCAGCTTCCAGCGCTGAGATAAAATACATCATAGTTGGAGACAGCGGAGAGGAGGATGAGTCGGAGAGGAAAGCGAATGATTGCAAAAGACAAGCTGGGCTTGCACAGCTGCAGGTACAAAGGGATGGAGAAACCAGGCCCAAAACTGCCATCCTTGTGGTAGTGGTACCTGATGCAGCCTGGACCTCAAGACTACGCAATCCGCTGTCAGAAGCCCAAGATGCTCCAGGAAGCCCTGGGACAGAGGCTGGCGGTGCAGGCCAGGCGAGGGCTGGGCAAGGAGAAGGGAAGGCCCGTCTGCAGCATGGCAGCAGGCCCAGTAGAGCCATAGTTTAACCTGTTGGCTGGAGAATACACACCTATTGCACTTGCCCCTGGGAAGGGGTAACTCTGCCTGCAGAGTGGGAAACAGGTGTCAAGGGACAGAGCCAATTCCCATCCACACTGCCCAGCTACCTGCAGGTGCGAAAGAGGACAGGGAGAGACCCTGGGAGAGAGCTGACACCCACCTCCAGGACTGAGTAATGGGGTGGGGCAACAGAACCCAGGTGGGCTAAAGAGTGCCTGGCTTCCAGAATTCA
>NW_004955439.1:20899271-20899840 GCF_000276665.1 Chinchilla lanigera
AGTACTTTCCCAACTGACTGCTGTGGCAGGCCTCTGGACATGCAGGGAAGGCCAGCCAGGCTGCGTCCCATCTGACAGTAGTCCCTTTCCACACATGTGAGTTTGTGGATGGAGAAATGTGTGCCTTTCATGGGTCATGGCAATGTCCTGCTAAAAATGTTGTAGTAATTTTCCATTTTCTTGTAAATGAATGCAGTATGGGCTCTGGCCTTCAAGTCTCTGGCCCCTTCCGTCCCTGAGCTTTGGTCCCACTGCTTCCTGCTTGAATGGTAAGCTTGCTGTCATGAGCAAGCTATGCCTGTTACACAGACACATTTGTGTCTTTCTACAAAGTCAGAATTTGTTGAATATAGTTGTTTTTATACAATGAAGTACTACTCTGCCATAAAGAAGGATAAACTTGAGACTATTCCTAGGTAAATGGATGCACCTTAAGATCATACTCTGAAGTGAAATAAATGAGACACACATATACAAATACCACATTGTTTCTCTGGTATAAGAGACTGAAAGTGGTGCCAGCGATATGCTGTCACACAGTGCCTGCCTGGCAAGTGCAAGGTCCTGAG
>NW_004955439.1:20900315-20923993 GCF_000276665.1 Chinchilla lanigera
TTTTTTTTTTTTTTTTTTTTTTTGGTTTTTCTCTGGTACCAGGAAAAATCTTCTTAGTTTCTTTTTTTTTTGGTTTTTCTCCGGTACTGGGAACAGAACTCACCACCTTGCGCTTGCCAGGCCAGCACTTTGCCGCTGAGCTAAATCCCCAGCCCTATTCTAATCTTAATGACTAATATAATTCTACACCCAGGCCACATGTGTAACTTCGCACGCTAACACACAGTCACACAGTGGCTAAGAAGTGATAAACAGTGGTTTTAGGATTCCTTGAAGAAGAACTGAAAACCAAAGCTGCAAGGCTGCAGAGATATGGGAAGTCCCCACAGGGGGCTGCCGAGGAGGCGCGGGCTTGCGGACAGCACGGAGCCAGTCACAGCCAGCATGTGGGTGGCAGATGGTTGAGGGCGAATCAAGCAGGGAGATGGAGCTGAGGTGAAGCTGGGGACGAGACCTGGGGTTTGTGACCTGTGGCCTGCCTGAGGTGTGCACCGAGGTGGTCTGATGAAATGACAGGTCACAGTGTCAGATGTCCCTCCTTTTATATGAGCCAGGTAAGGGGATGCGTTGCTTGAGAAACCTGGTCTGATATTTCTGATAAGCCCTTCAGCCTGGTTTTCTTGGCTATAACTCAGATATGTCATGTGTCCGTGTACCCCTGATTTATGCTTGATTTAATAAGTTTGCAGGTAGAAATTTTTTATTAGCAAGATTACTTTATTGTTTTGGTTTTTTTTTTCTGGTACCAGGAATCAAACTCATGACCTTGGGCTTGCCAGGCAGGTGCTGTGCCGCTGAGCTAAGTCCCCAGCCCCAGCAAGATTAATTTATCAGTTTATGCCTTATGATCATCTGTGCAGCTGTGTTGTTTTGTTTTGTTTTGTTTTGTTTGGTACTGGGGATCGAACTCGGAACCTTGTACTTGCCAGGCAGCTCGCTTGTGCTGCTGAGCTACATCCCCAGCCCTGTTTTTGTTGATAAGTTCAATGTGTCCAATAGCTGGAGATTCTCTATTGTCACAGAGTTCGCAAGTCATGCTGCCTCAGCATTTTGCACTTGAAATGGAGCCAGCTGCTGTTTCCTAAAATTGGAAACACTTGGGGCAACGCTCAGGCTGAAATTGACTATTCTTTCTTTTTTTTTTTCAGACAGGGTCTCACTATGCAGTTCAGGCTGGCCTTGGGCTCACTTTGTAGCCCAGGCTGGCCCCAAACTCGCAACGATCCTCCTGCCTCAGCCTCCCGAGTGCTGGGATTACAGGCGTGCACCACCACACCTAGCATGACTATTCTATGTGAAATGGAGTCGCAAACAGCAGATCACTCCTGATCCACACACTCACTGAGCTCTGTCCTGCCCTGGGGCCATGTGTACAGTAGTCCCCTCTTATCTGTAGTTTCATAGTCTACGGTTTAAGGGCTGGGGATATAGCTCAGTGGCACAAGTGCCTGCCTGGCAAGCACAAGGTCCTGAGTTCAATTCCCGATACAAAAAACTAATAGAAGTCCACAGTCTATGGTTTAGTCCTCTGTGGCCTACCCAGATCTAAAAACATGAAATGGAAAATTTGAGAAACAAACAATTCATGAGTTTCAAATGGCACCCCATTCTTAGTGACATAAAGTGTCACTCAAGTTCTGTCCTGCCTCGGATGGGAATCATTCCTGGTGTACTATATCCACAGTGCATACCCTACCCTCCTGTTCATCACCTCATCTCTGTCTCAGCTCAGCTGTCCCAGTGTCACAGTGCTTGTCTTCCAGTGACCCTGATTTTACTTAATGGCCCTGAAGTGCAATGGTAGCAATGCTGGCAGTCCAGATATGCTTAGGAAAAGCCATAAGTGCTTCCTTCACATGTGGATTAGTGGTGTCACAAGAGGAAAGGTGAGTACAGGATAAGCTATTTTGGTGGAGAGATGCCATAGACATGACTTTTATTATACCATATTGCTATCATATTGTTCTCTTTCTTTTTTTTTTTTTTTGAAGTACGGTCTTACCATGTAGCTCAGGCTGGCCTTGAGCTTGCTATGATCCTCCTGCCTCAGCCTTCCAAGTGCTAGGATTACAGGCCTGCACCACCACCCTCAGTTTATTATTATTGATCTCTTACTGTGCCACATCTATAAATTAAACTTGACTATACGTCTTCACATACAGAAAACCAGTTATACATCAGGTTTCTACTGTTTGTGGTTTCAGGCACCCACTGAGGTCTTGGGTCACACTCGCAGATAGCGGCTGGCCAGCTGTGCACACTTCCTGCCAGGAAAGTAGCATCCCATGGAGAAGCTGGCTGCTCTCAGCCTTGGGGGCCAACTGCCTTTGATCGGAATAGTTGTTCTCACATCTCAGCAGCCTTTGCTCATGCACCAAAATTTCATAGCATTTCATGCTAGTCACTTTTTTCTTTTTTCACGCTAGTCACTTGTTTCATCTGATTCACCCACTAAGGTATGAGCCAGTGCCCCGCGCGACGTTGCGCACTGAAGAGAAAGCCGAGGGAATACTGAGTAAACCAGCAAGTGAGAAAGCCAGCGCATGACGAGTGGTTTCCACCGCTTTGCTGAGCAGAGGGCTGCACTGGTGGAGAACCCCATCCATTAGGAACCCGACAATCAGGTAACTGCAGGGAGAGCCCAGTGATCTGTCTCTGGCAGGATCTAAGTGCAGATTGCACGCCCACCAGCCCCGCCGTCGCCTGCTTGTCCTCAACTGCACTCAGGTAAGGCAGCACCGTCCCACCTGGGCCGCCAGGGAGTATGGGGCAGCCTGGGACATCTCCCTCCTTTGTCCGGAGTCCTGCTCTTCCCCACCTGTTCTCCGTTCTTAATAAATGAGCAATGTGCTATGAAAGGGAATTAAAAGTAATTCTGTCTTCAGAATTTCATGCCTCTTCAATAGACCAAAACTTTCTGTCATCCAAAGCCTGAGGCTAGAAACCCTAAAACAGGGTGGGAGTAGGTGGGGAAGAGAGAGAGGCTCCTGATAAAAATGCTACCTTATCTGTGGCGTTGCTCACTCAGAATATGCAGAGCGATAGACAAATACAGCGAACGCTGACATTGTAAAAGATCACTTACAGTAAAAGACATGTCGCCATTACTCCTCTCCAAAGACACCCCTGCCTCAAACACACTTAGCCCATCTTTTCTGCCTCTTTCTGAGGCAGTGCTGATGGCTCTTTCATGAGTGGCGGCCTCAGTGTCCTAAATCAATTCAAAATATATACCTTTCGTGATCATTTTGGATTGGGGGAAGAGCAAGAAGTTGTGCAGTGCCTGATCCAGTGAATAAAGCAGGTGAGGACATGCCGTCCCTGGTCGTGGTCGTGCACACCTGTAATCCTAACACCTGGGAGGCTGAGGCAAGAGGATTGATACAAATTTGAGGCCAGCCTGGGCTACATAGTGAGAACCACACAGCAAGACCCTGTCTCAAATAAAGCAAAACAAAACAACCCATAATTTTTTACGAGCTTGCCTTTTGGCTGGATGGCACAGACCAGCAGCATTCAGCATATCTTTAACAACACCTTGTAAAGACACAAAAGAAGGCTTCCAAAGCCTCTAAGAAAGTTGGGGGGCAGTGTGTCCGAAGTGAGGAGGAGGAATTAGAGGGGGTTAAAGGCAGTGTATGTCTTTCACTGTAAAACATTTTAAAGTAAATGGTTGCTGTGTGTTTTGATCCCCCTCATAGGCCTGACCAATGGGAATGGGAAAAGGAGCAGTGTTCCTAGACAGGATAAAGCCCACCCCTGTCGTTCCCGAACATCCATGCTCATTCAGACATAGACAGTTCCTCTGCACCAGGCTCTGCTGGGAGAGCTCCTCTCCAGCCACCTGACACAGCCCTCAGGGGCCACAGAAAGGGGCACAGCCAGGCCCTGGCTGGAGTCCAAACTGCTGGCTGAAGGTTCAGCTTTCAACCAAGGGAACCACTCACTTTCCAGCAGCCTGATGAACATCACCCAGGACACAGTTGGTAAAGGGTGAGTGAAGGATCCTGAATTTGAGGGGCATCTTACCACTGGAACCCCAGCTGCCACCAGGTCTCCTGTGCCAAGAGCAGCTGGCGCAAAAGGGACTTGTCTTACCAGCAGGGAGCTGCCCTTTCATCGTGTGAAAGTGGAGAATATAGGTGCCCCAGGAGGGCTCTGGTAGTCCCTGCCCAGTGCTGACAGTGGCTAGACATCATTCAGGAGCCACAGCCCAAGAAGCCCGGAGGAGCAGGGCTTCTGGTCACACAGACAAGCTACCTGAACCAGTGGAGGGTGCAGGGCGCAAGGACTCTAGCCTGGACAGTAATGGAGGGAGCTGGGGAAGTGCAGCAGCCCTACCCTTGTGGCTAGAGATGCCCCCTGTGGTACACACTCAAAAAGCTTGTGTCTCACTACCCTGCGAGGTCAGTCCCGTGATTCTTCCTCCACACAACCCTCCCATTTTTCTCCTATGCCCAGAGGTATTTGGTGACTCCCTGGGACCCAGTGGCACCTCCCTCCTTAGACCTTAGACCCATTTCCACTATTGTCAAGACTTGTTCCTACCTACTGAGAGCTCTCCATTGAATGCATACTTGTTTTGATTACTTTCTCATTGCTGAGACAAAATACCTGACACCCAAAATTAAGGAAGGAAAGGTTTATTCAGCTCACAGTTTGTGGAGGTTTCAGTGCGTACTTGGTTGGCTCCAAGGCAGAGTGGCACATGGAAGAGGGGAACATTCTTGGTTGCGGAAGATAGCAAAAACAACAAAAGCAAAAGGGAGGAGGGGCGGCAAGCAGCCTCTTTCCCTCCTTTACACTGTATGCAAAATACCTGCTGCTGGGCAGGTGTAGCACTCACACCCATAATCCCAGCATGAACTATGGATCAATGAAAAATCTAGAATAAAAGCCCACCCCATGACTGTATGAGGATTGGGGGGGATGTGCAGACACAAAGCATAACAATACTTACGTTTTTTGCCTTGTGATTTTGATATGTATGTAAAATGCCTCTACTCTGGCAAGTACAGGCTCATTAAAGGCAAAGATCATATTTGTATAGTTTCCAAGAGCCTAACATTGCTCCATGCATATATGTAGAGAGATGTTTGCTGAATATTTGAAGTTATCATACACAATTGTTAATTTTTTTTCTTTTCAACACTGGGAATTGAACCCTGGAATACTACTGTTGAGCACTCCAGCTGCCACCAGGTCTCCTATGCCAAGAGCAGCTGGCACAAAAGGGACTTTTCTAACCAGCAGGGAGCTGCCGTTTCACAGTGTGAATGTGGATGTAACCCAGCCCTTTTTATTTATTTATTTTGAGACAGGTCTCACTATGCAGTTCAGGCTGGCCTTGAACCCACTGTATAGCCCAGGCAGTCCTCAAACTCCCAGTGATCCTCCTGCCTCAGCCTCCTGAGTGCTGGGTTTACATGTGTGCACCATCATGCCTGCCTTTTTTTTTTTTTTTTTTTTTTTTTAATTTTGGAACAAGTTCTGGTTAAATTGCCTAGGCTGACCTGGAACTTGAGATAAATATTCTCTTCTTCCTCTGTTTCCTCTCCTGCTTCTACTTTCTCTTTTCTTCCTCCTCCGTCTTTTTCTTCTTCTTTTGTTTTTTTTTTGAGACAGGGTCTCACTATGTAGTTCAGGCTGGCTTTGAATTCCCTGAACTGGAGTTCATGGATCCTCCTGCCTCAACCTCTCCAGTGGTAGGATTATAGGCATGTGTCACCACATCCAGCACTTGAGATCCTCTTGCCTTTACCTTTTGGCAAGATTAAACTTAATGACAGGCTTCCAGTTAAATAAACAGTTCTTCATAAGAATCATAATGATAGCTAATAAGGCGTGGTGCTGGACTAAACACTTTTTTACAGAAAAGTAAGTGATGCCTGGCAGCTCCTATTTTCAGTCCACAGTACTGAAAAAAACCCCGGTGAATGGGATTACCACAAGGTGGCAGGATGGTATTGCTCTTTCAAAGGACTTTCCTCCAGTGCATCATCAGCCCCGCCCCTGAGCTGCACTGGGAACACGTGCAGTGCCCCGCAAAGAAAACAGCAGGGCTGTTGGACTCACAAGCCATCCTGTGTGTGCTGACCTCTGACCAGGGCTGGTGGGTTTCCCCAGAAGAACTGAATGCAGCCAGCCTGGGGATCAAGGGTCACTGGGCCCTGGGAGTCCAAGACCTGCTTGGGTGTCAGTCTAGATGCCAGGGTTCCCACCAGGAGCTCGTCCACAGCCTCAGGCACCTCCTCCCAGGCCACAGGGAAGCTCTCAGGAGTGAGCAGTTGCACACGTAGACAAGGGCTTCCCTGCACTGCCCTGTGCAGCTCCCTGACCTGTGGCTCTACAAAGATCAGGAAAGACAACAAAAGAGCCTGCCATGGTTCTGGACCTCAAGGCTGGGGAGGTGCGTCTTGGAAGGGTTCATTCTGAGGAGCAGCCAGGCTTTCTCCCTGAGGGCATCCAGGAGTCCCAGACCTCTCTCAGGACGCCAGCCGCAGGTGAGTAGAGACAGAGGGACGTAGAAAGAAAGTCAGTGGGGGGGCTGGGGATTTAGCTCAGCGGCAAAAGCGCCTGCCTGGCAAGCGCAAGGTCGTGAGTTCGGTTCCCGGTACCGGAGAAAAACCAAAACCAAAAAAAAAAAGAAAGTCAGTGGGGCCCTGTGCCACCTTCCCTGCATAGAGCCAGGCAGAAAGGCAATTGGTGTCCCTGGGTCAAGCTCAGTGGAGTAAATGTCATTTCCTGAAGACTCACTGTGCCCCAGCAGTAAGTAGTGACTCATTTAATTTGCTCCAAACCCTAGGAGTGAAACTGCTTTAGTCCATGTTGTCTTCAGATGCAACAGTGGCAGAGCAGGGTCTTTTCCAGAGCCCACACCTCTGACTCCTTGCATGAAGAGCTTGAAGCCCCGATGCTGACCAACTGGAGGCTGCACACATGGGCAGCAACAGCCTGTCCAGAGCTCCAGCCTCTGAAGAGCCCCTAACCCACAGGCCAGGACCCCCACAGGCATGATGAGCAGAGGCTCCTCAGCCCCAGTGTGGTCCATGTAATCCTCTTGACCTGGAATTTACCCTGACAAAAGGCACCAAGCAAAGCAACTGATTCCTATGCTCCAGCAGGTTAATGGCACAAAGTAGAAATTAAATTCAGCCCCACAAAAGTGAAGGAAAACGTGCTGTCTTGCACATCTGACTTGGTGGAATGAAGAAAAGAAAGAGCATAAGGGCACATGACTGTAATCTCAGCACTCTGGGAGGATGAGGCAGGAGAATTCTAAGTCTGAGGCCAGCCTGGGCTATCTAGTGAATAGTTTCATTTACTTAATGAAAATAAAATAATAGCCAGGGATACAGCTCAGCGGCACAGCGCCTGCCAGCACAAGGTCCTAAGCTTGATTCCTGGTACCAAAAATAAAATAATAATTTTTTTTAAAGAGCAGGGGATGTAGATCAGTGCAAAAGCCCTGGCTTCAATCCCCAGTAGACCCCCTCCCCAGGTCCAATTTTGTTGTTGAGTTTTGAGAGTTCTTTATTGCCTACGGATACAATGCCAACCTAAGGCCTCCCGCACTCCCGCGGACAGGGAGCAGCGCCCTCCTGTGGTCACAAGCACTCTCAGAGTCCCTGGCTCTGCTCACGGAAGCGCACTTGCTAGAAGCTCCTGTAAAGACCTGCAAACAAGGGGACTGCACTTAACCTCTGAAATTCAAATTAAGAGTATCAATGGATTCGTTGTAAATACCCACCCCAATGTAGTTTGTTGTCTGTTGGTGTAACAGAATACTCCCAACTGGATGATCTATACAAGGAAAAAGTTCATGTAGCCGGGCGTGGCAGTGCGTGCCTACAATCGCAGCACTCTGAGAGGTGTGTGGGAGGATGGAAAGTTCAAGCACGGCCTGAGTTATTAAGCCTCTTAGCAAGACCCTTACTCAAAAATAAAAAACAAACAAACAAATAACTTTTTTCAAGAACTGGGAGCCTGGCATGGTGGCACACCTCAATGCTGATAATCCCAGCATTTAGGAGGCTGAGGCAGGAGGATCGCTGAGAATTGGAGGCCAGCCAGCATTACATAGTGAACTCAAGGCCAGTCTGAACTACATAGCAAGAGCTTGTCTCAAAAAACCAAAAAAAAAAAAAATTGTTTTAAATAATAAAGGGCTAAGGACGTAACTCAGTGCACAGGCCATGGGTTCAATCCCCTGTACCGAAAGGAAAAGAAGTTGACTCAGCTCATAGTAGTGGAAGTTCAGAGCTGGACAGCTGTATCTGGTTAGCGCCTCAGGGAGCATCACAACCAGGCGGGACAGTGAGGAGCACACCGGTGCACACGGCAGAGACAGACACAGAGGCGACTTGCTGCGCGCCTGCCTCCTCCCTCCCTCTCTCAGCCTCAACCCTCCCCACCGGCGCGGACCCCACACTGCCCACAGATTTGAACGTGAGTTTGGTGGGACATAGAGTTCCCGAGCTGCAGCGCCCTGATCCCTCAGCTCTGACGGCTGTGAGCCCAGAAAAGGAGTCAAATCGCGAGAGTAGGGGCGCACACCTGTAATCCCAGCACTCAGGAGGCTGAGGCAGGAGGATCGTCACAAGTTTGAGGCCAGCCTGGGCTACATAGTGAGACCCTGTCTCAAAAAAAAAGAAAAAAGAAGGAAGGTGCCTCTGTCTCCTTCCTTGCCCAGGGCCTGGTGTCAGTGGCATGTTGACACCTGGAAAGCCTTGAATAAAGGTTAGGGAAGTGAGGGTTCATGGAACCTTCTGAACAATCTGTGAAATTTGCTTGTAAGCAAATCTATACTAAATTAAATCTATTTTATTTTATTTTTTTGAGACAGGGTCTCACTTGGTAGTTCAGGCTGGCTTTGCAATTGCTACATAGTCCAGGCTGACCTCAAACTCACAGCGGTCCTCCTGCCTGAGCCTCCCAAGGGCTAGATTATAGGTGTGCGCCACCACACCTGGCTCTCTAAATTTATTCTAAACTATAGTTTTTGGTTTTTTGCATACTGGGGATTGAATCCAGGACCTTTGCACTGAGCTACCTACATTCCAGCCCTTTTTCACTTTTTCATTTTGAGACAGAATGTAAGTTGCCCACACTGGACCCAAAGTTGCAATCCTTCTGCCTCAGCCTCCCAGAATGCTGGATTAATAGAGATTAATATACAGCCGGAGAGGGACTGGGCCCTCAAGGAAGCCAGCGCAAAAAATAGAGACCTTGGAATTGTGGCCGGAGGCTCATCTGAAGAGAGCTGGCCTTGGGACAGAGGAGCAGGGGCGGAACAGACAGCACGCTGAGACCACACAGCCATGAGCACCGCCTGGCCCTGTGAGTCCAGAGGGCCAGCAGATGCCCAGGCAGGTGACCAGAGCCTCCGGACCCACCCTTCCCAAAAATGCCTCTGCGCTTTCTCTGTGCCCTTGCTGTGTGCCTCACCAGCCCACTGGAGCAGCTAGCACACAACTAGACTGGAACCCCACGGTGATTGCGGTTTGATGCACACTGTACCCAGGTTGTGCCTTGGCTGTATAAATCACCCCTGAGAAAGGGCTCAGGGGCCACCCACTCAGAACTGCCAGAAATCCAGGGGCCATTCTTCCTCTCCTTATTTCCAATAAGACTCTCCTAACTGCCACCTTTGATTCATGACTTCCTTCCTGGATGTTGGGAGACCACGCACTCTGCACATTTGACATCTCGGGAATTATACTTCTCCTTGATCTAGATAACAAGCTTGAACCACCATACCCAGCTTATGTTTTTAAAAATTAAAAGTATCCACTTAGGAGCACTGTCAAGGAAAGTTTACTGCATTCCAAAAGGCAACATCCACTTTGCTTCTTACCTTCCCCACTGAGAAATGACCACTAGCTTCCACCCTTCCAGATGTTTGGCTTTGGTGGGGAGTTTATCTCTTCAAACAGTAAAATGGCTCTTAGACAGCTCCGTAGCAGGAGTGTGTTTTGGCTTCTCCCCAACCCTGGCCCTTGTGAGTGCAAACAACTTTCCGGCTCCTCCTCCTCCCAAGCCTAGTAGGAGATAAGAAAATGGATATTGAAAGTTTCTTCCTAGGAGAGGGTGGAGGTGCTCAAGACTTTTTTTTTTTTTTTGACACAGGATCTCCTTATATGGTTCAGGCTGGCCTAGAACTCATAGCAATCCTCCTGCCTCAGCCTCCTGAGTGCTGACATTGCAGGCATGTGCCACCACCCCGAGCTACTGTTCTCTGAGCACCATAACCCCTTGGAGAAGTGCTGCCTGCCGTGGGGTCCCCGGGGCGCTCTGGGGCTGAGTGTGTCCTGCTCACTTCAGTGCTGTCTCTGGTTTGTGCTTGGTTCTAGGTGACTGTCCATAGCTGGATACAGTGACCTTCAGCCTGGGCAGAAGGTCAGCACAAGCCCAGTTTTAAATTTGAGTTAACCAGTAACCCCAGATGAGACAGCAGGTGACCTGTGTGGCTGCCCTGAGTGACCAGGTGCACTCAAGAGCTCTGGGTGCCCCCAGTGGGGCGGAAGATTAAATTCATTGTTTGATTTTGGGGAACACGAACTCTGACATCTAGCAGGTTGGGAGTTACCTTTTTCCCTATCCCAAGAGGCTGAGTGAGGGTCTGTCCTGGGAGAGGTTTGACTCTCAGGACCCCAGGGACAGGCTGAAGCCCCTGAGCCCATCCAGCCTAGGAGCCGAATGTGGAACTGGAGTGCGCCAAACCTGACCCGGCCTTTTCCTCCCTGCAGGGGTGGGGCTGGCAACTCCTTCAACCTCTCCTCTCTGTCACGCTACAGCGACAACTGGGAGATGTGACTGGCACAGGGTCCACTCCAGTTATAATGTAGCCTATTGGTCACCTCAACTGCTGCCTGGCACAACACGGAAACAAGGACCTAACTGCATGTGCCTAGATCTCCTGCCCTTAGAGACACTGAGATAGCAAGTCAGTTTTTTGTGTTGCTATAAACGCTTTTTAGACAGGGTCTTGCTATGTAACCCAGGCTGGCCTTGAATTAATGGTGATCTTCCTGCCTCAGCCTCCTGAATGCTGGGATCACAGGCATAACAAATGTGTTGTTTTAAACTGCTAAGCTTGCAGTGATTTGTTATGCTGGCAGAGCTACATAGTATGGAGGCTCAGACAGAGTTTGGTTTGTGGGTCACTTTTACTTGAAACATAAGCATTTTTTTAGTGGTCCTTTCATTCTATGAGAAGTACCTTTTTCCACTCCTACCACCAAAGAAGGGAGCTCAGTCTCAAGCTCCCGGTGAAGGCCTGTGAGAGAGGAGAGTGTGGAAGATGGGCTCCGCAAAGGAACACGGGGTCTCTATGCTGGAAAGGAGTGAGATGGAAGTAGGCCCAGAGAAGTTAACTGCTTCTAAAATCACACAGCTCCGTAGCAGGTCCAGAAGTGTAGCTCAGTGTCCTTGGAATCGAACTCAGGACCTCACACTTACCAGGAAGGCAGCGTGCCACTGAACTATCCCCCTACAAGGTTTTGCATTCTTGAGGCTTCGGAATAGTCCCACAATGAAAAAATAGAATAGGGAACAAAGACCTATGGGAAAAAAGAAGGAAGGGAGGGAGGGAGGAAAGGAAGGAGGGGGAGCAAGGGAGAGAGAGGGAGAGAAAGAAAGAAAGGAAAGGAAAGAAAAAGAAAGGAAAAGAAAGAGGTTTTTTGGTTTCTTCTTCCCCATCTCCTCTTTTTTTCTCCTCTTACATAAAAATTCTCAATACACCCCCTCATCTCCCCACCCCCATCCCTGGCTCTCACACCCTCTCTCTTGCTCTCTCAGTCTCTTTCAGTGGTACTGAGGATTGAATCCAGGCCTTTGTACTGAACTACCCGCCCCTGGCCCTTTTCTATTTTTTATTTTGAGACAGATTCTTGCTAAGTCTCTAAGCTGCCCAGGCTGAGCTGGAACTTATGATCCTCCTGTCTCAGCCTCCCTGAATGCTGGGATCACAGGTGGGTGCCACAACACCCAGTGAAAGCTTCCTTTCATACAGAGATGGGAAGGCAGCTCTCTCCTGGGAGGAAAACTTTAAGCTTGTGTAACCAAATGCCCTCTGTTATGGTTGATACATTGACCAACTTGAGGAGTCTAGAAGCTTAACTAAGCACCTCAGCAGTTCTATATTCTGGGGTGAAAAGGACACGCCCTTAGCGCTGTAGGATATTGTTCACTGTGTCAACTTGTGAGACAATGAATAAAAGTTTAACTAAATGATTCAGCAAGGGGCCAGGGTCCTTTCTAAACCTCCTCAGCTTGAGGAGGAGGAGGGCAGGGAGATGGTGTGGACGCGGGCACATAGCCAGCATACAGTATAAGGAGGGAAAAGCGGCTTGCTTTCTCCCTTTGTGCTCTCGCTGTTTTGCTGTCTTGTGCCACCTTAAAGTGCTGCCCCTGTGCCAGGCCACCCTGCCTCGGAGCCAGCTGATTATGAACTGAAACCTCCACAAACTGTGAGCTAAATAAACCTTTCCTTCCTGTCTTGATTACTTTTTTTTTTTTTAATTGTTGAGACAAAATACCCAACACTCAAAATTAAGGAAGGCAAGGTTTATTTAGCTCACAGTTTGTGGAGGTTTCAGTCCATAATCAGCTGGCTCCAAGGCAGGGTGGCCTGGCACAGGGGCAACACTTTAAGGCAGCAGAACACTGCAAAAGCAGCAAGAGCACAAAGGGGGCAAGCAAGCCTCTCTTCCCTCCTTATATTTTATGCAGGCTATCTGCCCACCCCAGGGCAGGTGTAGCTCTCACACTCATGATCCCAGGGTTGGACCATGGATCAGTCAAAAACTCTAGAGGCCCACCCCAGGACTGCTGAGGCTTTGGGGGGACATCCAGACACAAACCATAACACTTCCTTAATTTTGGGTATCAGGTATTTTGTCTCAGCAATGAGATAAGAGTAACCAAGGCATCCTCCTTCACACATCAGTGATGGGGTGGCTAGAGGGGCCAGACTTGTGCTGAGCCTGTCCCAGCCAGTGGCGGCATCTTGAGGTCCCTTGTGTGTTTCCTTCCTTCCCTGTGGGATTTCCATCCATCACACCCGTGGTCCAGGTACAGTGGAAGCTTCAGAGGACAGCTGCAGGCATGAGATGGCTTTCTAAGATTGAGACACAGCTGCTCATGGGCTCACAATGGCCCCTGTGTGCACAGGGTGGCTGCCTTGTAGAGTGAGCGCCTTGTGAGAGGCGAACCACTGCCGTCAGAAGGCAGCCTGGCCTTGGCTCTGTACCTTACGTTCGGTTCTGACTGAACGGACGTCACTTCTCAGGCCTGCTGCTAGGCATGGCCCAACTGCATGCAGGCCGAGGGAACGGGAAAGGGGAGGCTGCAGGTGGAGGAAGAGAAAGCAAGCACACTCAAGTCTTGAGAATGCGCTGCCAACCTGCTCTCGGCCCGGGCCTCTCCTGTCTAAAATAAAGGTGACACTCAGGGCCCTGCGACCCCGGCCCAGGGCACGTCAGATGAGCTGTGTGGATGCTGTGCACAGTGTGGCTGATAGATGGACCCTGTAACCTCATCTCCTCACCCACAATGGAAGCCTTCCATTTCGAGTCACAGTAAGGGACGCTCACCGGGGACCTGGCCAAGATCCCCAACTGCCTGTGTGAGGGGTACAGCAAAAGGATGAAACAAGAAACAGACAAATTTAGTAATGCATGAAGTGGGGCTGGGCGGTCGATGCCTCAGGATGGGCGGAGACAGAGATGCTCCAGCCAGCTGCTGTGTACTGGGCATCTACAGTGGTAGGAGGGACAGGTGGAAGATACAGCGACTGTGGGAGACTCCGAGGCCGGTGACTCAGTGGGCAGTGGATAACCCTGGGACTGAAGCTTCCACTGTGCCTGTGACTCAAGAGGGAGGAGACCCCGTGCTAAGAAGGACCTTGACCTGGACTGCTTTTTAATCTCAGTGGTCTTAGTTTAGTCTTCGTGGGTGGGAGAGGATGGCCATCCCTAAAGAGTGAATGGGAACTCTCCAAAGGGTGACACCCATAATCTCAACCTCCATGTACCCCTTAGGGCAGTGTGCAGAATCAGCCACTGTGAATTTGTGAGCCCCTCCTTGCTGGCCAGTCCCCTCAACCACACGTGAGACAGATGGTATGTGAATCATGCCCAATGTCTACACAAGGAAACAGAGTCACGTGAGGTCAGGGTACTGAGGCGCAGTCTGTAACAAGAGTACCGCTTCAGCCAGGATCCCGGCTCAGGCAATGGGCGCTGCACCCGCGTTCTTTCCACCACATTCTCCTGCTCACAGTGAGCACAGCATCGACAAAGCGAAAGCCTGAGCTGCCCAGGTGCCCCCTCTCCCTGCTTTCCCCGGCGCCTCGCCAGTGGCTGGGCCTTTGAGAGGCTCCTCCTCGGTCCTGCTGAAGTTCCTGGATTCCCCTCCTCTGGGGCACCATTGGGTCGTCGCCCCCTGCCCTGTTTCTTGGGCACCTGTAGCTTTCCCTAAATCACCTGCTGCTCCGGCTCTGCTATCCAAGGGATCCTCCATGTGATGAGGGAGACAGTAAAGCGACCAGTGCTTGTCATTTGGCAAGGAAGCTGCTTGGGTGGCCCCAGCATGCAATGGTCACACAGAAAGCACCTGACCCTGCTGACGCTGCACTGAGGCCCAGTCATGGAGTGGAGGCTCCCAGGAGCACAAGACCCAGGTGGTGTTTCCCTGCAGGTAGCACCAGGAGGATAAGGAGACACAGCATGGGGAAGAGAGCACTGCTGAGCTCAGGTCTGCTGCAACAGAGACTTGAAAAATAGGGTTCTAAAAAGCTTACAGAGGAAGGGGAGCTGGGAGCTGGGCATCTCCCATCCAGCACCTGCAACACAGGGTTTTTGGCATCAGGCCAAGCTGTGGGAACTGCATAGAGCTGCAGAAAGATCCCTCCATGTCAGAGTTAGGTTAACTTTTTTTTTATTTCATTTTGTCAAAGTTCTTTTAAATTCATCACAATCTCTTTTTCCTGTTTTCAATCTGAGAATGGTTTGGGACATTTCCAGATCACTGGTCAAGGGCTGGGGATTTAGCTCAGCGGCAAAGCGCCTGCCTGGCAAGCGCAAGGTCGTGAGTTCGATTCCTGGTACCGGAAGAAAAACAAAACAAAAAGAACAAAACAAAAAAACAAAAACAGATCACTGGTCAAAAAGCCAGACGTGGTGGTGCATCCGTGTAATCCCAGTACTTGGGAGGCTGAGGCAGGAAAATTGCCATGAGTTTGAGGCCAACCTGGACCACAGAGTGAGTTCAAGGCCAGTCTGAACTACACAGAGAGACCCTGTCTCAAAACGGCAACAACAACAGCAAAAACCGTTACTGGTCAGTGCATTTTACAAGTGGAGATTCTCGTAATGATGCTTAGAAACCCACATCTGATATTACAGTAGCCATATCAGTGTGGTCAGCTGAGAGTCCTACAGCTCAGGACCAGTCCTCTGTGGCTGGCTGCTTATACTGTGGTCACTTAGCCAGGTAATCACTGGGTCACGTGGGCAGCACTGAGTGTGGCTTGTGTTTGGTGACATGGGCCAGAGCAGTGCGATAAATGTGCATGTGACTGTCCTGGGAAGTGTTTACTGCCCTCCTCAGATGGCCAGGGGCCGGGGTTCCCAGACTCCAGGCTTGGTCACCAGAGCCTCTGGCTGAAGGAGCTGTGACTCCAGCAAGTTCCCACTGGTTGCTTCTCCTGCGGCTGCTCCAGTGAGTGCCTTTCTCCTCCATGCCCACATCCCGTTCTGCAAACACAGTAACTTGCCCGAAGGTCATGACCTCCTCAGGGAAAGAACAGCCCTTCTTAGCACAAGAACATTTTCTGCTCTGGGAATGTATGGTGGTAGAGAGCTTGCTTAGGCCCTGTGTTGAGCCCCCGGCATGGAAAAGGAAAAAAACAATTCAGAGATCTTCCTGTAAAGCTCGAATCAGACCTGACAGTCCCAGCCCCGACCAGCCTGCAGAAGAGGGTTATTCTCAGCAGGGAACTCAGCTCAGCACCAAGGCTGTCATCAGCAAACACAGGATGTCCTAAAGGAGATAAGACAGGACAAAGAATCTTGCAGGTCCCCAGACATCTGGAGGCCCACTGAAGTGCAAGCCTGCCAGAGAGCTTTGACCACAGATGTTTATTAAAATCTTCCGTTAATGTTGCTTCTCTTCTTTTAATTCCTATGAAAGGGGCCTGCTTCCCTTTGTTCTGGACGGATGGCCTTATGACCCTGTCTGCCTGTACCCAGGTATTAAACCCTATGCCTTAAAAAAATAAAAAATAAATAAATCCTATGCCTTGTTGCTTCCACAAAAGCTGTCAAGTGGTCTCTGCCCCATTTGTTCCCTTGCCTTGTGTTTGTTACAGTATCCACATGCATTTATGAGCGTCGTGGGAGACACAGTGTCTAGTATTTGCTTTAAATTACTATAGCAGTGATAACCACAAACAATAGCAAATTGGAGGGGTGATAGATAAAAGAGAACTACAGAATATTGACCCCAGTGGAAGCTGAGCAATGTAACTTATGTCTACAGTTGGTTCGGTTGTTGTTGTTTGTTTATTTTCATGAATGAATGAATTTTATTTTTTGAATTTTATTTTCATGAATGAATTTTATTTTTTGCCAGACAGTAGGTTATAACCTCTTTTGGGTCATATAGTCTTTGGAGAATTTGACAAAAATGAGGGAGAGAAAAAGGATAGATACAAATTAGGCAAATGGACACATGGCTCCAGTCCTAGCTAACACTGGTGAACAGATTTGTGCAATGCTCAAGTACAGGGTTTTTTTTTTCTTTTCTGTGAAACATTCAGTCTAACATGTGGAAATTTTTTTTAATTTTAAAGAGACTTTTATTTATTTTTTTTTTAAAGAGACTTTTAAAAAAGAACAATAGAAAAATGTCAACAACATAGACAAAAACAAAACAAAGCAAAAATAATAAGAATGATACAGGGTTTCAGAACAAAACGATAGGAATTAACAGTGGTTGTTATATTACATATTTTTATCTTCATTGAAGTTGCTCAGATTACCAGATGTAAGAATGCAAGATTAATCAAACTATTAAAGAGAATAAAAAATAAAAAAAATTATAAATGATGCAGACTTTCACCAAACAAGATGATAGGAATTCAACAATGGTTGTTATGTTGCATATTGTTGCCTTCAAATTAGTTGTTCAGATTACCAGATATAGGCATGCAATATTGGTCAAAAAAATAAATAAAACATTAACTGTTCCTTTCAATAAACCATTAGACATGAGCAGTACAGTTCTCCCAGCCATCCTTCTATACACATATATTTTCCCTTCCTTTTTTCTTTTTTCTCCTTTCCCTCATCCCAGTTGTATCCTCTTTTGAGCAACTTCTTTCCCTTTCCCAACATCTATTGTACATTTTATGTTCCACTTACTCTTTCATATTCTTACACTAGGGAGACAACACAATGTCTATACACGTGGGTCTGATTTGTTTCACTTATGAGTATGGTCCCTATTTGCATCCATTTACCTATAAAATCTTCAAGTTTACCTTTATACCTGAGTAATACTCCATTGTATAAAAATATCACATCTTTTTTATCCATTCCTCAGTTGATGGACGTTTGGGTTGTTTCCAAGATTTAGCTATGACAAATTGTGCTGCTATAAAATGAGTGCACATATATCAATGTGGTATGATATTTTTAATTCTTCTGGGAAAATACCCAGAAGGGGAATAGCTGGGCTAAGTGGGACCTCTAATCCTAATTTTGTGAGGAATCTCCACACTGATTTCCACAGTGGTGTCACCAGGCTACACTCCCATCAGCAGTGGAGAAGGGGTCCTTTTTCCCCACAGCCTCTCCAGCATTTATTATTGGTTGATTCTTAATGATAACCATTCTTCTGAGGTGAAATGGAATCTCAGTGTTGTTTTAATTTGCATTTCTTGAGTGACCAATGATGTTGAACATTTTTTCATATATTTATTTGACATTTGTAGTTCTTCATCTGAGAAGTGTGTATTCATCTCAGATGCTCATTTCTGGATTGGGTCGTTAAATTTTGGGGTCCTGATTTTTTAAAATTCTTTATATGTTCTAGACAGAAGTCCTTTGTCTGAGGGGAGTTGGCTAAAAGTTTTTCCGAATTCGTGGATTTTCTTTTTACCCTGTTGGTGATTTCTTTTAATGTACAAAAACTTTTCAATAAGATGAAATCCCAGTTGTTGATTCCTTGAAGTATTTCCTGTGCAGTTTAGTTTTTGTTCATGAAGTCTTTGCCTACCCCTCTGTCTTCAAGATTTCTACCTACTTTCTCTTCCAGTAGATTTAGTGTTTGTGTTTTAATATTTAGGTCTTTGATCCGTTTTGACTTTAGTTTAGTGCATGGTGATAGACATGGGTCTAATTTAATCTTCGGCATGTGGAGAGCCAGTTTTTCTAGCACCATTTATTAAGGAGGCTATCTTTCTTCCAGTGAACATGTTTGGTCCCTTTGTCAAAGGTGAGGTAGGTAAGTGTGTCTGGAGTTGTTTCTGTTTCTTCCAGTCTGTTCCATTGATCCTCAGGTCTGTTTTTTGCCAGTACCATGCTGATTTTATCACAGTAGCTTTGTAGTATAATTTCAAGTCAGGGATTGTGATACCCCCTGCCTTTCCTTTTTTCCAAGGATTGCTTTTGCTATTCTAGGCCTCTTCTGGTTCCAGATGAATTTTAGGAGTGTTTTCTCTAGATCTGTGCAATATAGTAATGGTGTTTTATTTGGGATTGCATTGAATCTGTACAAAAATGTTCACAATATGTTTCTTCCTATCCATGAGCAAGGAATATCTTTCCATTTTCTGAAATCCTGTTTGATTTCTTTTTTTCAGAGCACTGTAATTTTCACTGTATAGCTCTTTTACTTCTTTTGTTAGATTGATTCCTAAGTATTTCATTTTTTTAGATGCTATTATGAAAGATGTGATTTCCCTAATTTCTCTCTCAGTGTGTTTGTTGTTTGTGTACAGGAATGCTATGATTTTTGAGTGCTGACCTGGTATCCAGCTATGCACTTGAATTTGTTGAGGAGTCTTTTGGTGGAGTTTTGGGGGTCTTCTCTGTAGAACATCATGTCATCTACAAATAATGATAATTTCACTTCTTCCTTTCCTATCTTTATTCCTTTTATTTCTCTCTCCTGTCTAATTGCTCTGGCTAATGTTTCCAGAACTATGTTGAACAGGAGTGGTGACAGTGGACATCCTTGTCTTTTTCCTGATTTTAAAGTGAATACTTTGAGTTAGGCAGTTCACTTTTTGGCATTGGAAGACTCAACACTTCTCAGAGAGGCTTTCTCCTCTCTTGGTAGAATGAACTTGATGAAATGCTGTAAGATCAAAGATGCAGAGAGAAAGTGAGACGTCCTTCCATCTGGAACACTAGCAGTGGAGAGGAGAGTGTGTGAATCACCTAATTACACACTTCTCAAAACATATCCCAAATGAAGTGATACTCAACTGTCTTTTTTTTTTTTTTTCTCTGGTACCGGGAACCGAACTCACGACCTTGCGCTTGCCAGGCAGGCACTTTTGCCGCTGAGCTAAATCCCCAGCCCCTCAACTGTCTTATAAACATGCCTTTTTAAAAAACTAAGAGAGGCTGGAGATTTAGCTCAGTGGCACAGCACCTGCCTGGCTAGTGTGAGGTCCTGAGTTCAATTCCTGTTATCAAAGTAAAATGAAACAAAAACTAAAAGTACATTAAAATGTTAATACAGGTAATTATCTCTGGTATGGGTCACTATAATTCCCTTTATATTATCCTACTTCCCAGATACTTTTTTTTTTAAATTTTAAAGAGTAAAAGAAGGACAACAAAGCAGTAGGGGGATACATCGAATTACACAGAAAGTGGTAGGACATTATCAATGGTTGTTACTTTACCTCTTGGTATCTTCAAGATAGTTTCTCAGGAAAACAAATAGACAAATAATAGTGAGTTACAGACAGAAATGGCAGGAAATTATCAGTGGTTGTTGTACTATACCCTGGTTTCTCCAAAGTGGTCTCAGGGGAAAACAAATAGAGCTATACATGAGTGAACAATCAAATAATCATTGACTATTCTCACTAATGTTGCAAACTCAAAGTAACAAGACATACATCCATTTACAAAAGAGCATAGGAGCGATACAAACATTGCGGAGTTATGGACAGATTGGTAAGAAATCTTCAATGGCTGCTGCAATTCATGTTGGCATCCTCAAAGTGGTTTCTCAGGAAAACAAAGATATGCAAGAAACATCCAACAAGCAGTTGCAGTCCAAGGGTTGTGAAAAATAGTGGGTTACCTCATCAGTGACTCCCCTCACTGAGGTGTGATGGCTGGAAGGCCAGGACTGAAAAGAAGGACCAAGAGACCAGTGCCAGTGTCCAGCAACTGGCCGTCCACTTTTTCCTCCATACTCATGGTTTCACGGGGCTCCTGCTTCTCCATGAAGGCAGTTCTACAGAATCTGAATGTTGGGCACCCATGTAATCCATAAAGTCTCAGTGCAGATCTCTCAGCAGCTCTACATGCTCCTCCACCACAGCCTGTACAGTCAGGGGAAGAGTGGCCTCCAGGGGGTCTCCCCGGGTGTTGCACAAGGTCCTCCTGGTTTCCAGCTCCAAATGGCTCTCGTGTTCCCAGTCAGCTCGACCTCTAAGTCATCGGGCGTCGGTACTCTCCTGTTCTCAAGTCCTTGTTCATCAGCTGCTCCTCTGCTGACTCCAGGCCTTTCTGGCTGTCAAGGGCCAGGCCAAGAACTACCACTGCTTGGCATGTTTTCTCAGAGGTTTCTCCATGTCAGGGTGGTTCACACACGTCTCCAGGCAGGCCTATTGTGGCAGTGCTTCTTTGTGGCTTGGCGGTTCTCGACCACGTGGCGTCGTCTGGCCCGAGGGCTGGCGCGCATCTCCATGCTGCTTCCCGGGTGCTTAACTGCCCAGAGCAGAGGGCCTGCACCCAGGTACTTTAAAATAAGCATTTACCATCTTTTGATCAGAAAAAAGGTAGACATTCTTATGCAAGCTTGCTATAGCTGCATAGGTGCCCATGAGTGGCTGGCAGCCAAGGACTGCACATGGACTCGCTGGGACTCTGCCAGGCAAGATGAGGACATGGATGGAGCCAGTAGCAGCAGCTATTTTGGGGTGTTATTGTTGTTACCTGAGCCCTTGTTTTGTTCTCAGGGTGGTGTGGTGCAGACAAGTGAGGTGACAGTTTCCTTGAATATGAGGCTCCAGCTAGCTGCCATCCCACTACTAAAAGAACCCCGGAGTTAGGGAAAGCACTGTTCACTGTGGAGCCTGTTGTGAGTTAGAGACCGCGTCCTTTTCCTTCCTTGATTGGTTTATCAAGGAGCCAGAGGAGGCCGCAGCGCAGGGGCGCTTCACCAGCTCTCAAGCTGTCTCCACCTGCCTAGCAGACTGGACTGTCAGCTCAAAGCCCGCTGTTGCCAAACTCACATTCTTACACATGTGATTGCTTTGAATGTGGTCTAAGAAAGTTATGTTTAGTCAGTAAGACCGACCTACTTTCTAAAACTGCGAAGTTGGGCAGGGGATATAGCTCAGCAGCATAAGTGTTTGCCTGGCAAGCCTGAGGTCATAAGTTCGATTCCCAGTACCAAAAAAAATATAATAAAACTGCTAAGCTGTGCCCAATATCTGAGAGCCATTGATACAATAAACCCAGGGGCTACAAGACACCCACAGTTAGTCTGGCTTTGCCAGAGAAACAACCAACAGAATGTATACACACACTGATGTACACAGATGTGTATATGCACAAATACATACAGCGCATAAACAGTGCATATAGAACACACACATGTGCGTCTGTCTACGTGTGGAGAGAGCTCCACCTACGCCAGCAGCTGGCTCACATAGTTATGGAGGCTGAAAAATCCCAAGACCTGCTGGAGGAGACCCCAAACTTCTGCGCCCCTTGCAGGGCTCTGAGCCGCAGCCCCGCCCACCTTGCCGCCGCTCTCTGGCCCCCCTCCCCGGGCCCCCTCTCCATTCCCCCTCCCATTCCCCCGCTCCCTGGATCCTCTCCCCAGACCCCTTCTCTGGTCCCCTCCCCAGACCCTCTCCCCAGCCCCCCTCCCTGGCCCCGCTCCCTGGCTCCCCCGCCCTCCCCTGGGCATGAGTCGCCCTTTCCCCTCCAGCTGGCCGCCACCCCGCTGCTGTTGGGAGCTCTGCGGTCAGTCGCCGCTCCACACTGCTGGAACCCTAGCCATGACACTTGCTGGGCCACACCGCCACCTCGCGGTAGCGCCTCATCCTTGGCCAGCCCTGAAGGCTTCCCACCCCGCAGCAAGGCCTGCTGTGCCAGGGAAACGCTTTCCTTTGGCCCTTTCTGCCCCAACCCATGCTCTGCAGAAGAGATTGACCCCCTTCAAATTGCCGTGTCCCCTGCGTCCAGTACGTTCCTGAGCTCCTTGTACTTCTTATTCCTAGCCCAAAGCATTCTGGGCTTGAGGGTGTCAGGACAGGAGACAGTTGTGGGGGAGTGAAATTTCCTGTCCTCTGTCTTCTAAACTTTTCTCCCCAGGTCTGCAAAGTTAGAACTTTAAATTCAGGCTACTTGGGCCATTAGTGATCCCAAATAACAAGACTATGATGCCTGCTGTCTGCTCTCTATGAACTTCAAAGTAAAAAGAGTATTAAACTATAAAACTCCAAAAGCAAAGATACAGGAAAAGTAAAAGAATTTCTACATTTTCCTGGATGCAAAATGTTAAACAAGTTTATCAAATATAAATGTTTTATTTGTAAATGTTTTTATAGTTGGACACAGTGGCACAAGCCTATAATCCCAGCCACTCAAGAGGCTAAGGCAGGAAAATCTGAAGTTAAGAAGCCAGACAGGGAAGCTTAGGGAGACTGTCTTAAAATAAATAATAAATGAGAGTAGGCACCTGGGAAGTCACATGGCAGGGCACGCCGGCCCTCGGGCCAGCCCCCAGCCACGAAGGTGCCCGGGAAGAAGGCAGCAGGCACCAGGGAAGCTGCTCAGGCATCTGAGAAGCAGGCAGCAGGCACCTGGGAAGCAGCATGGTGGCGCATGCTGGCCCTGGGGCCAGCCACCGCCAGGCAGTTGAGAACTATTATGCCACAGAGAAGCACCAACACAATCGGCCGGCCCCACGCTGGCCTTGGAGGCCCGCCCGGGGACGTGCATGAACCATCCTGACATGGAGAAACCCCTGGGAAAACATGCTGCATGGTGGGTCAGTCTTGGCCCTGCCCTTGAGAGCCAGAAAGGTCTGGAGTCAGCGGAGGAGCAGCTGATGAACAAGGACTCCAAGAACATGAGAATACAGATGATGCCCGATGACTCAGAGGTTGAGCTGGCTGGGGATGCGAGAGCTGTTCGGGAGCTGGAAACCAGGAGGACCTTGCACAATACCTGGGAAAAACCCCAGAATCTATTCTCCCCCTGACTGTACAGGCTGTGGTGGAGGAGTAGGTGGAGCTCCAGAGAGGTCTACACTGAGACTTCATGGATTACATAGGTGCCCAATATTTAGATTCTGAAGAACTGCCTTCATAGAGAAGGTACGTGTCTAGGTTACCTGCCTGGGACACTTTGCACCTGATGATGCTAAGAATGACTAGCAGGCCAAGGACTTCATCCACATATTCCTGCCAC